>NC_137463.1:207106145-207556145 GCF_964235325.1 Thermobia domestica
GTATCGCTGTTCCCATAAGAACAACAGTACACTCTTAAGTCTGGATAAACTATAACAATACATCATACAGACGCATATTCGATCAACTCTGTATAACAAAATTGTCGTGTAATTGCGCAAAATCAGGAAACATGAAAGGGTTCAGAGCGACCAAGTTAACACAATCGTGAAACGTGAAATCTGTTTAGAAATCATACAAAACTTCTTTGTATCCTCTCTGTCAGAGGGTAAAACTAACAACCGTTGGTAAACGGTACACAGCTGTAATGCAGTGGATGAGCCTCCGCTAGACACCAATGTAGAGTAATTAATCGATGCTATGACGGTTTCTACCATAATTCCCCACTTTTTAAATGTTAAAAAATACATTTAATGATTGTAAATATATAAATCTGAAACACACAATGGATTTTTTAAAATTTTATTATTGCATTTTGTTATTGTGCCACATTTTAAGCGAACATGTTTATCTTTTACTAAAATTAATCTATTACTCAAAACAAATCCAAGGTTATCTTTTACCAAAATTAATCTATTACTGAAAACAAGAGTTCTTTGTCTGCTAAAAGATAAGGGTTATAAAAAGAATTATTTGCAATACAAGCAACTCTTTGACTTTTGCCTCGGAAATTTTAGGTTCTCAAGGTCAGAACTTAGAAAAATCGATTTTCCGAACTCGCAAATGATAAGATAACGACTTTCAAGAAAATCATTAGTAGCCTTCAAGATGAAATTTACAACCATTCATATAAGAATTGTTTGATTCAAATTAAAGTGGGCCGATCAGAGAATACATTTTAAACAAGATATAAATTCAAGTAAGCATGGAATTTAATTAGAGAAAGAACGCTCATCTCAAGTCTCTGTCAGAAAGGAAGCTCCTTTTTGCAATATGATCCGGCAATACCGAACGGTGATTGTGTGTGCTTATCGACAATACTGAACGTCAAGATGACAAAGACCACAAAATATTATCATAAGTATTCTGCCATTATTGGCAGGTCACTTACCGCAACTGAGAAGCTTCAATGTACCACAGTCTTCAGCTAATCCTTTTGTCTTCACTTACGATTTTTCTGTTTTGATAGTATCCATCAACTATAGTCTCCTCTGCTAATCTCTTCCCTGCCACTACTTCGTCTAGCATGTCTCTCAGGATACAGTTCCTTCTCAGCTAATGTCCCACACAGTTTCTCTTCTTTCTTTCAGTTACATCTAAAATTGTCCTTTTCTCTCCCACTATTTCTAACACCTCATTTGTTTTCCGTTCAATTTAGCTAATTCTATCTATTCTCCACATCTACATTTCGAAGACTTCTTACCTTTTTTAATTGCTTTTGCTTAATGTTCATGTTTCTGTCCCATTTAGAGTAACAATCTATACGAAACATTTTATGAGTCTTTCTCTAAACTGCATTTTAATGTGCCACGAAATATAATTCTTTCCCTTCTAAATGCTTCTGTCGTCATTCCTACCCTTGATTTTGTTTCACATTCGCACTTCACGCCATAATACCGGATTTGAAAAACCTGGAAAGGTCAGGGAATCACATGAAAAGTTGAAAAAAACCTGATCAGGGAATTCGTGTTCGCAACATAAGTGGGAACCCTGTAATACTACCCAGGTATCGGAAACTAGTAGCCTGTTCTATTTTCTCCCTTCCTACCTCTATATTTGACACCGACCGCTTTGTTTCAATCACCATTCCTTTCGTTTTCATCACAGCTCTACCTTAAGGTTTCTTACATCTTGATTTTCTTTTCGGACTTCGCAACAAGCATCATATCTACAAACCGTACATTGAATCATTCTACCCCCTACCGAACTACGGTCTTCATTATGTAGGTTCTTCATTATCTCTTCTGAACAGATATTAAATAACATCCGCGAGAGACAGCATCCCTGTCGAACTCCCCTTCCAATCGTACTTCTGTCATTTTCCTATTCCAACACTCACTTGTCGGTTCATTTAGAAGTTTATTATTATTGTGAGTCTTCGATCTTTCCATTCCAACCCAACCTTCTTTTGAAAGAGTTCTCTAAGAACTCTCATCAACAGTTTCTGGGTTACCTGGTCAAATGCCTTTCTAAATCAATAAATACAACATACATCTCTTTATCTTTTTCTGTGAACCTTTTACCGACTACTCTTAATAAGCTGGTTGTATCTCTTGTGCCATTACTTCTCCTAAAACCTGATCTGTTTCTCTTCAGCTTCTTCATCTGTTCTTCCATACAACCTTCTGTTCAGTATTCGAAGCATGATGTTGCAGGTGTTTTGCTGCAGACTGTACATTCAAGACTAAACGTACGTAGTGTTGGAAGACATGGAACACAGAACACAAGATAGATACCAAAAAATATTGAATAGGGTTTGATTTAGGATTTGACTAACAAATTATGATATATTGAAAAATCTAACATTTTTTCACCACTAATGTTGCATAAACGAAACTATGTGAAAACCAGCATAAGCCTAGCCCAACGAAGAGTACTCGCGGGAAGTACTGGAAATATTGGCTAAAAATAAAATTATAAAGTCCAGGCTAGGTATGATTATCGTCTGAAGGTCTCATTTTAGGAGCACTGAAAGGATGGTTTACCTTTATATATCGGGTGTTGCAAAATAAGTGTTACAACTCTTCTAAGGTGACTCCTGACACTGAGATAAGAAAAAAAGTTCTCTTCAACTTTCGGCTGTCAGACATAGTTTCAAATCTACAAGGTGCCGAAAGCGTGGGAAAATGACTTTCGGACGCCAATAGTTCGGAAACTATCAAACGTAAGGAGGGCGGGTAAAAAATTCACTGAAGAAGTCATACCTGCTGTATTGAATTTTGGATGTTTCACAATCCTACTATGCACGCGCAAGGGATTCCCCAAAGGAACGTAGGTAGTCCCGAATAATCTGCCAAATAAAAATTGGTCTAAATGGATACGAATTGATAGGGTTTTTACCAGGTAACAATAATTCGTTTGTATTAAGTCGATATCTGGAACAAATACAAAATAGCGGACACCTTCATGCCCGCTGTGTGTGGTTGCATAATCGCCAGGTACGGATGCTGGTCAACAGTGACGTTCTGAGTATTAAGTGTAACGAATTTGTACTCAAATGCTCTAGAAAGACACCTGGAGTGTCGGTAGAGCACAACAGATGAAGCAGGGTGATTCACATGTGTGGAAACACGTAACGAAAAATGCCCAGAGATGCACTCATACTCAGTAAAGGTGGTTTCAAAGCGTCGGAAATGTAAGGAATAGCATCAAGAACATGAAAGTCGTTGTCAATTCACCAATATTATTTCATCAATCCGATGCAATATGATATGCACGGTTGCAAACCAATAAGGATGCAACAGCTGAGGCAAAGTTGAAATTGTGCAAGGGGACTCACTAAGAAACTGGGTAAACTCAAGGAATGTCAGTAGTGGGATCGCATGATCGATATTGAAATGTGGCCAATGTGTGTTGATATCAACATGTAGCTAATGGACAAATGTCAACATGTCCCACCACTGTTGAGACACCGTCCCACGTGCAAAAATTAGGAAAATAACATTGTACATTCTGCTATTACATCTGGTACACTTTTTGGTAGAACGTAACTAAAACCCGATTGTATCAATGTCCCTCTTTGTTTGGGACATTGTCCCACACTCGACACATATGAAAAGATATCTCTTAACCCATTGATCAAATTCTGGTAGAGCGAGAATATAACAAACTTGTATCATGTCCCACGTCTTCTGGAACACAACGTACTCGAAATATAAGAAAATACCTCCAAAAATTCGTATCTTACACACAGTGCACATGCCAAAGCAAGACGAAAATGAACCAATTTGGCACATGTAACACTACTGCTGGAACACCTTACATATCGAAAATAAAACGACACGAGAAATAGGAAGAAACGTCTTATGGTTGGTTTAAAGGGACAAGTTTTGCCGATAGGTGTTACTACAGTCTTCGTATCTTTCTCGTGTATTTTTTACCTTTCACAAAAATTCACAATTTCCTTTACAAATTTCAGCCTAGAGACTTCAATGTTTTTAGAGAAGGAACTTCATACTCTATGAAATACAACAGTCTGTGCCGACTTTTCATTTAGAATTTTCTTAATTGTTGAAATGGCTGAATTGTTTAAATGTATATCCAAACCTTTAACAATATAACTATTTCAACAATGAAGAAAATTATAAATAAAAAATCGGCGTAGACTGTTGTATTTGATAGGATATGAAGTTTCTTTTCTAAAAAAAATTGAAGTCTCTAGGTTGAAATTTGTAAGAAAAATTGTAAAGTTTCGTGAAAGGTAAAAAAATACAAGAGAGAGATACGAAGACTGTAGTGACACCTATTGACAAAACTTATCGCTTTACACCAACCTTAAAGCTCTGATTGTTTACAACTGTGCAGTAGGAGTAACAAAATGAAACACACAAGCATGTCGGAGGTTGTACAGCGGGGGACACTTCTAAATGGTACACCTTAGCCGTAAATCTCCATATGGCTGTACCATTTAGAAGTGTCCCCCGCTGTACAAGAGCACTTGCTAAACAAAGTGGGTAATCCTCAAAGAAATGAATACAGAAAAAGTTAGGCTCCGTCGAAGCCTCAGGGCTAGAGCGCTCGCTTTCGCTTTCGCTTGCGTGGTCGCGGTTTTCAATTCTACTGAAAGCCCACGACCTTAGATTCAAGACCTGAGTAGTTATTTTCCTATATCTCGTACGTGGAACGGTGTCCCAGCAGTAGTGGGACATGTTGACATTTGTCCATTAGCTACGTGTCGATATCAACACGCACATTGGCAACATTTCAATATCGATCATGCGATCCCACTACTGACATTCCCTGAGTTTACCCAGTTTCTTAGTGAGTCCCCTTGCACAATTTCAACTTTGTCTCAGTTGTTGCATCCTTATTGGTGTGCAACCGTGCATATCATATTGCATCGGATTGATGAAGTATTATTAGTGAATTGACAATGGCATTCATGTTCTTAACGCTAATCCTTACATTTCCGACGCTTTGAAACCACCTTTACTGAGTATGAGTGCATCTCTGGGCATTTTTCGTTACGTGTTTCCACACATGTGAATCACCCTGCTTCATCTGTTGTGCTCTACCGACACTCCAGATGTCTTTCTAGATCATTTGAGTACAAATTCGTTACACTTAATACTCAGAACGTGACTGATGGCCAGCATCCGTATCTGGCGATTATGCAACCACACACAACGGCCATGAAGATGTCCGCCATTTTGTATTTGTTCCAGATATCGACTTAATACAAACGAATTATTGTTACCTGGTAAAAACCCTATCAATTCATATCCATTTATACCAAATTTCATTTGGCAAATTATTCGGGACACCCTATGTTCTTTAGGGAATCCCTTGCGCGTGCATGGTAGGATTGTGAAACATTTAAAATTCAATACAGCAGGTATGACTTCTTCACTGAATTTTTTACCCGCCCTCTTTAAGTTGGATAGTTTCCGAACTATTGGCGTCCGAAAGTCATTTTCCCACGCTTTCGGCACCTTGTAGATCTGAAACTATGTCCGATAGCCGAAAGTTCAAAAGAACTTTTTTTCTTGTCTCAGTGTCAGGAGTCACCTTACAAGAGTTGTATCACTTATTTTGCAACACCCGATATATATATATATATATATATATATATATATATATATATATATATATATATATATATATTATTGATAATAACATTTTGAATTATAATGTTACTAATAAAGGAAGCAGGAGTTTTATCCTATGTAATTTAGAGATGGATATGTCCAAATTGATCGAATCATACGCACTTTGGAAATCTATACTAACACTATTAAAATTTTTTCTCCATTGAAAAGTTCTCATGTCTAGGAAAATGCTCTAATTGCATCTGAAGTTGAACTTATTTTTCTGATATTATGCTTTTGGGTAGTAATTGTTGATATTTCAGAAACCGCTATAACTTTGAATATTTTCAACAAACATGACAGAAAAGCAGTAGCTTGGTACTTCCTATGCCTACATCTGGAAGATTTTTATAGTGACTACTGTCTTCCATGGAAGCCTGATATTTTTTTTTTTTTTAACCTGTTATAAGTGGTTAGTCTTTCATATCGTCTTCATGACTGTGTTCCATAATTCCTATTTTTAAGTAGGTATTTAGATACTTTGGCTGTTCCATTCTAAGAAAAATTTCCTTGAATTTTTTTCCTCCATAAAATTATATAATAAGCTAATAAGTGAAAAAAAACTTGTATGTTGTTATTGTGTTCAGTTGTAATGCAATTTGTTACAGAGGCTTTTTACAGTAATCGCAATTTAATGAGACTACAGTGTTCGCAAACAATTCCTTTGTGGCTGTTAGATGCTTAATTGAGAACTAGGAAAAATTAGTAGGAAAGAGATTCAAGATAAAGATTTAGCAATATTCGTGAAACTGAATCGACATGCTGATTTCTTCATTCCATTTTCACATTAATTGAGTTCCTGGTAAAATCTCCACCGTGATTAGTTGCAACCACTATTTCCGTTTGCTGTATAGAAAGACTAGAATTTATTTTTGATTTTCCTTTGTATGAGGTATATGGCGTCTGGTACATTTTGTGACTGTGGTGCATTATTAACCAGTATAATTACTATATGATAATTGAGATTTGGAACTACTAAAGTTGAATTCAATGATAGTTCACTTGAAGACGATGCAGATATAAAACTGTATATTTTTCATTTAAATTTCTCCTTCGCTTCCTTATTTTCCTGTTTATTCGTCTTTTTTTCTGAACGTGTGACGTTTGCAATTGAAGGGTAAAGGGAAAAAATAAGGAATGTCCATGTATGTGCTTTATCGGGTGCTTTGTCCTATCTGTTAGTGACTCTTGGCACTATTTTACTGTATATGTCATGCATGCGTAGATGTAGAAATGTTCATGTAAAAAGGGGCAAAAGATTTTAACTAACCCTATTCTTTTTACGTGGTTTTCAATATTAAAACGCCGTTTTCTCGAAAATGTTTTGAGACATTCCTTCTTTTTTCCACTTACCCTTCAATTGATTTCTAATGTAGTATTGTGTCTAGCAAAAGTAGGGGCTTACTCATGTACCTGTAACCTCGCTGAACAATGAAGAATTTGTTTTTTGATTAGCTAGTTTACAAATGAGAGTATTGTCTTCGTTTAAAGAGATGTTGCGATGCTAGTTGCCGTAATTTTTTTTTCGTCTACCTCATCACAGAGAGTAATCCGCAATTGAAGCATTTTATTTCATTACTGCATTCATATGATGTATACCATATACTTTGCATAGTTTGAATATAGTTTTGTAAGTTCTAATCGTGTAACCAAATCGCCAGCAATACCCCAGCGCATTGTATGATTGCCAAATCAGCTGGAAGGCATTGCATGATAAATGTCAGTATAATTCTTGCAGTAAGTATTCTTTTTATCTGATATAAATATTTTTCAAGCTACCCATGAGCATACCAGTAGAAAAAAGACGTACGTGATTTTGTATATAAGCATTCGTGTCTTGGGTGTCAGAATTAGATTTATTAGAAAACTCTTGGCGTCTGAGGTGAATTTAAAAGTGACTTTGAATTTCTACCGATAGTGTGGAAGTTATTAATCCCTCGAATTTCTAATTAAAGTTTTCTATTCGTAGTCATAAGATATTTCTTTCCAATATCCTCTATCATTTAAGAAAGACATATGGTACTAGATGACGTACATTATTTATTATGTATAGTTTGATGATGTTCTATTCATGAATTTTAAACTTATATATTTTGACTATACATTTGTCGTATATTAGTGTCAGTAAGTTGTTTTCCCATCCTTTGAGTCATTAATAGTATTGCTGTTGTCATTTAATTGAACTTCCATTATTTCCTGAGACTGTATATTCAGTCCAGATCGAATTTACGGAAATAAGAAGTAATAACAAAATACACAACAACCACACAATATTTGGGAACACATACTTAAAATGTGACAAGCGAGTTAATAAGGAAACTTTGCATCCGAATATATGGATTCAATCTGTCTAATGAACATTCTGTAACAATATATATATATAGGGTGATTCAATAAGAACGTACCAGGCCTATATCGCAGCTAATACTGCACGTAGAGCCTTCAAACAAAAAATTGTATTACCAAATCGTATGTGTATAATGCAATAAAAATAGTAGCGAGACCAGTGGCGTCTCGTGAATACCTCCAACGGGGAGCAACTTCAAAATTTGAAATGGAAAGTGGTATAACTATTGGAATCGTCCGAAAGGACATTAAATGTCATGCAACTTTTAGAGGACAAACTTTGTCATATCCTTTCCCATTTAGCCGCTAGAGGCGTTGTTGCAGACTTGTATCTGACTACCCGTAGCAGGCCTTTATCTCAGCTAATAATGTACATAGAGCCGTCAAACAACTGAACTACCAAATCGTATGTGTAGACGTCAATAACAATAGTAGCGACACCAGTGGCCTTATCGTGAATATCTCCAACGGGGGTCATCTGCAAAATTTGACATGGAAACAGGGGTTGGTTGTGCCTCCATTGAAACAAGCGCACAATGGGAGAAACGTCGAGAGGAAACACGTTGTCATATTTCTTCTTCTGTGGCAGCAACACGTTCGCATTACTAGGGAAAGTCAGATCATGCGAGGGTGTCCCCAGTCACACCAGGCGAATGCCGGGAGGGTACGTGCAAACCATGACCTCGCAAAGAACCGCCGACGCCTTTGCAGGATTAACTCGGGGCCTAAGCCAAGGATAGCCCAGACCCACAATGACGTGGACGCGCGATGTATCTTGTGTGCGTACGTACAATATGAAATATCTCCCAAATCCGGGAGCATGTGTTGTGGGCTTGTTTGTCGTTCTTTCGAACAGCACACTTCTTTATCGTTGCCAGTGATTGTGTGGTAGTACTCTTGTAGATCCAGTAGCTAACACGTACATGATCCAGTAGCTAACACGGTGTCGTGCATTGAGTTCTACTACTCCTGTGCATTACAAGCTCGTAACGGGATGAATACGAAACTTCCACAAGCAGTGAAACCTCTTTGATTGTGTTTATGTTTGAGTGATTGTAGTAGGAAGTGTCGGTAGTAAATAACATTCATGTGGTATACGAATTTGGAGGCATTCCAAATGCTCGTGATTTTAGGGGAATGCCGGGAAAATTGTAGAGCTGCAGCTCGATTATACGTTGAACGCTATCCACAGCGACAAGCTATTTCCCACACTCTGCTGCGGAGATTAGCAGCACGATTGCGGCAGACAGGCAACATGCGTGGATACTATGGTGTCCGGAGAAGAATCGTACAAAATGAAGACGTTGCCATTGATGTACTTGCCGCTATGGCAGTAAATCCTCATGTATCTTCGCGGCAGATCGCACGAGATCGTGGTATCAGTCAAGGTAGTATCCTGCGTATTCTGTGGAAATCACATTCTCACCCGTACCATCTCTCTCTGCATCAAGAACTAAGTGATGCGGACTGTAATTTACGACTTCTGTTCTGCAACTGGGTGGCCAATCGCGTGAGAGAACATCCGAATTTCATTCGCTTCATTTTATGGACTGATGAAGCGACATTCTGCAGTGATGGCAACGTGAATCTCGACAATGCACATTACTGGGCAGCGGAGAACCCTCACTGGATGAGAGAAGTCAATCGGCAACACCGATAGTGCATTAATGTGTGGGGTGGCATTGTAGGGACTCAGGTCATTGGGCCTTGGTTTGTTGCTGGTCATTTAACAAGTGCGATGTTTCGTGATTTCTTGCGACACCATCTACAGCCGCTATTGGAAAACGTGCCGCTCCATATACGTCAGACGCTGTGGTTTCAATTAGATGGCTGTCCAGCCCATAATGCTGCCATGTGTAGGGAAGAGCTAAATGTTCTATTTCCGCAACGCTGGATCGGAAGAGGTTTCAATCCACAATTTCCTCCGCGGTCGCCCGACCTTACTTGTATGAACTATTTTTTCTGGGGTCCAATTAAGGATCTTGTGTATGTCAACCGACCAACTACAATTCGCAACATGCAAGACCGCATTCCGGACCATCAACGTGGCCGAGTTGGAAGCTGTTGCTCACAATTACGTACAGCGAATAAATCCCTGTATTGCTGTTCGGGGACATCAATTTGAACATTTGTGAAAGCCAGGGGGCGTCGACTACACTCCGCAGAAGGTAAGCTGATTCTTTAGCTCTTTACTCATCTTTCTCCAATAGCTTGATTGCAACGCCTCAGCTTTCTGTCCCCATGTTTTGTTTCATACTTTGGCAACAGCACATTCGGTTCGTCTTTCTTCGTTGCAACCAACAGTTTCTTCTTCCGTTTTGTTATAGCATCGTATATTGTCCCTCATCATAGTTCTCCCATCCACTGCGCTTCTGTAGCAGCCATACGGAAACTACTCTCTTCATATATTGCGTATGTCATTGGTTCCCTATTTAGAGCTTCATTCAACAGCAGCAAATGTACCTCTGCTTACTATTACAGTATGTACCCTCCCCCCCGTTGAGGTCTCTTGCTGACGCCATTGTTGTCGCCATTTACACGGTGTGATTCCGTGTATGTACAATTGTACGTCCCGTTCGTTTCAGACCAGTATTTACTCTTCCCTTTGGTTCCGCATGCAGAAACCCTCGCATCATCTGACTTTGACTTCATAATCCGACCGTGTTGCTGCCACAGAGGAAGAAATATGACAACGTGTTTCCTCTCGACGTTTCTCCCATTGTGTGCTTGTTTGAATGGAGGCACAACCAACCCCTGTTTCCATGTCAAATTTTGCAAATGACCCCCGTTGGAGATATTCACGATACGCCACTGGTGTCGCTACTATTGTTATTGACGTGTACACATACGATTTGGTAGTTCAATTGTTTGTTTGACGGTTCTATGTACATTATTAGCTGAGATAAAGGCCTGCTACGGGTAGTCAGATACAAGTCTGTAACAACGCCTCTAGCGGCTAAATGGGAAAGGATATGACAAAGTTTGTCCTCTAAAAGTTGCATATATATATTTATTAATAAGGGACCTTCACAGTCTTATACTTGTAATATAACTCTCTGCAAACAATTAATTCATATGCTACAATAGCTGCTTATGGTCAACTATATAAGTTTACTAGAACTGTTATTCCACATATGCGGATAATACTCCTTTGCATGATCGATCTGCCATGATGCCAGCTGTCAATTACATTTTCAACATAATCATAAATCATAACCTACCCAAACACTTTCTCTTCTTCTTTTTTTAATTTAATGACTGACGATTATGCACCAAATAGATGATAGTGGTAGAATGACGAAAGTGAGGGGAAAACACGAGAACCCCAAGAAAACCCAAGCACACGTTGTTTGTTACTACAAAATCCACTTGGCGGAAGCTGGGATCGAACCCGAGATCAGCGCTCTACCACTTAGCTACCACAGTCTATCTTCTGACTATGACATATTATTGGCACGTTAATTCCACGTCTTTTATGCCAATACACCAAGCACCATTCCGAGCCTCCTTACCTCTCGAGAGAACCACACGAAACTGAAACTAATTAAGTAAATGCAGTCACTGTGGAATAACGTCACTTAATGTTATTAAAAACGTAATTCTTTAGTAACAATATAGCAACAGAATATTACCACAAACAAATTCATTTTAATAGTTTACTTTTTACAATTCCGTTTCTTTCTGATTGCAAGAATGTACTATCGATTAATGTGATTTCTGAAACTATCGAAAATTTCTGGGAAATTTCTGTTTATATCCTATACAACAGATGAGTAGGATTAGAATGAAAATAGTTGGATGCTGTACTAGATAAAATAAGGATTATTGAAATAAGGTTTTTAATAATGGAAATGTTCATATGCAAATGTTAGGGGTTACGAGTTCTTGAGCATATGTTTTACTTAAAAGTTTTTATACTGTTAACACGAGAGCCTAGAGCATTTTACTTAAATTGAAGAATGGTTTCAGTTTATACTAAAATATTAAAATATGCAGACGTAGTACATTGTAAATAAGTAAACTGTATTCCCTAAAAGTTAGGCTGTGCACTGCAACTTAAACCCATTTAAATTAAGTATCAGGGCTTGAAATGAAAACATAAAGCCCCATTTAAACTACAATTTATTATGACTGAATTTACAATAATATAAAAATAAATCTTTAAAAATGTAATGTACAGTGGGTCGCTTGTCACAGAAGACTTATACCCACAATGACGAATGACTCTTTCTCTTCATGCATGCCAGATGGCAGAGTTTTGCTGAAGCTCCTCCCCAAAGTTGGAGAAGGTATACTATAGGAAAAGAGAGGATACTTACACGGCAAGCGTTCCAAACTCCATTGCGGTTACTGGTGATTCGATCCAGAGCGTATGATTCGTTGATGTGAATTGTCATGCTCCATGTCTCTTGCCCGTGCTTTTTATATTCTTCAATTTCGTGACGTATCACGCAGAAAAATCCAAAAAAATTGTTTTTCAATAAGTGTGCTGCTATTTTATTTTCTGGGAAGTCCATACGTTCGTCATCAGATATGTTGATGTTTTGAAAAAAGCAACGGGCCGAGAAGCTTACAAAGAAGTCAACTGGCTGTTGTTGCTCTTGATGGGAAAGTTTGTTTTCCTATTCACATAACTAACCTTGACCATATGTTGTCATTTTTTATTACTATTCTCACCTTCCGTGTACGAAAATATACACTAAAAATACGTTTCCAATACTTTGTTTTTATATTTAAAAAAAAAAACCTTATGCATTATTATGTGCAGATTTATTATATGACAATACAATATAGTTTGGACAGATTCAATTTTTAATTTGTGGAAACTGGATAACAATAACATATATTGAAGAATATCTATGAGTCATCTTATTGGTATCACAAGCTGATTCAAATACTGGGACAGCAGATTATCATATATGAAGACTAGTCGGAAAATAAGCTTCCCTAGTCTCCCAGTTCTAGTGAGTTCCATTCAAGACCGAGATAATAGTATGAAAACAAAAAGAATTATTCCAATATTTTTTCCAGGGTTCACACTGATATTGAACTAGTTTCATCGCTTCATAATTTCGTAAAATCGCATATCCTGGGTGCAGGGGAATGTGTGTACAGGCACTTTACCTTCACTAACACGTTCCTCACTCAGCCTTCAATCTGCCTTCACTCAGCAGATTATCATATATGAAGACTAGTCGGAAAATAAGCTTCCCTAGTCTCCCAGTTCCAGTGCGTTCCATTCAAGACCGAGATAATAGTATGAAAACAAAAAGAATTATTCCAATATTTTTTCCAGGGTCCACACTGTTATTGAACTGGTTCCATCGCTTCATAATTTCGTAAAATCGCATATCCTGGGTACAGGGGAATGTGTGTATAGGAACTTTGCCTTCACTAACATGTTCTTTTAGTCTATTTTTAAGTGGTACTAGCTCGGACACAGGTCAGGACTACAAAGATGAAGCTTACGCGCTCCCACCTGACATCTGAAAGATGGTTAACAATTGCTGTCACGTAGGATGAGAACTGTTTTTTTTTTTTTTTTTTTTTTTTTTTTTTTTTTTTTTTTTAATCGGGGCTGCCATATTATGCTTACACACCATCGAGGCATGGCTGGGGCACTGATTGACCCAGTTCTCATCTCCGTTACATAAAAGAATGGAGGCTTACTCCCGTGATAACACTTTATGGTACTGCAAGATGTCATGGATGATTTTATGAGCTAACATATGACAGGCAAAGATTTCAGTAATAACTACATCTACACGCAAACTTTCCGATATGATGACAGAACAACTTTTCCTCCAGCTGGTTAGGAATTCGTAAATCTCATTTACGATTCATACAACAACCCACAGTTTCTTCTGTTTGGGTTTGTAAAACATTTCTATGACGGTCGGACACACAATGTTCTGTTCTTCCTTGAACAAAGCACAACTGCCACATGAACAATATCTCAACTTACCATGAATGTCGGCCACGCATTATTGTTTCCTTTTGCACATGCACGATTCTGATCGTGCGCCGCAAAACAAAAAGATACACAGCATGTCTGCATTGCCACAGTATAAATTTTGTAAGTCTAAGGATCCTTCAAAAACAAGAGAAACATTTTTCCGGCTATCAGTCGTATTGATGTTGTAATGAACGTTTCCTATTGTATAGAAGTAACAGTGTAAAATTTATTACATTTATATATATAGGGTTTGTCTGGAAAGTAGTAGGACTTATTAAAAAAAATCACATTTTTAACACAATGACTTAATAGTTTACAAAATATGCCTGTTCTGTATCAACACAGTGTTTCCAGCGGCTCTGCCAATCACCGAAGGCTTCCTGGAACGCAGAAACTGGAATGCTCTTCAGCTCCCTCGTTACGGCCTCTTGAATGGCCTGGACCGAGCCCTGGTCCCGCCCTTTCATGACCATTTTCAGTCGGGGTAAGAGGAAGAAGTCTACAGGAGCGATGCTGGACGGACGTGGGCGACTCGTTTTCTGAGTCTTTCAGGTACTTCCAGGTAGAATGCAGCATTCACAGTCTGACCAGGCGGGACAAACTCTCTATGAACCACTCCTTTGCAGTCAAAAAAGATTATCAACATCAAAGATTATTTCATTTTCGACTTGCTCATGTGGGCTTTTTTGGGGCGAGGTGAGGCGGGGATGTTCCATTCAGAGCTTTGTCGAGGGGTCGTACTCAAAAGCCACGATTCGTCTCCGGTGAAGACGTTGTCGAGAAAATTTGGATCGTCACGGAACAGTCACGAAGTTCTTGACAAATCACAAGATGTCTTTGTTTTTGTTAATCGGTTAACACCTTCGGCACCAATTTTGCACAAACGTTTCTCATTCTGAAGTTGTCGGTCACAATTTTGTGCACAATAGTTTTTGGCAAGTTTAATTGTTCTGGTATCATCCACACAATCTGCGGTGAGAGTTCTAAAGATTTCGCACTTTAAGTAAGTTTTTGTCACTTTTTGCCGTTAAAGGGCGTCCTAATCGTTGATCATCTTCAACTTGATCTCTTCCCTCCGGAAACAATTTCTGCCATTCAAAAACATTTGATCGACTCATGGCATCACTTCCATAAGCACTCTTGATCATGTCGTGGGTCTCACTCGCAGTTTTACCCAGTTTGATGCAAAACTTCACCATAAAGCTGCTCCACAAACGATTTATTGTGAAGATGACAAGGCACCTTGAAAAGGTTCACCTTAAATTCGATCTACATTCCGTGAAGGCTTGGAGACGACTGGCGACTGGTGCGCTGGTAGCTAAGACCCACCACCACCCAACCAGAGCAAGTAACAACCCCTCCTTTACCACGTTTTGGCGGGGAAAAAAATCAGTCCTACTACTTCTCGGACAAACATTATATAAGTTCACAATGTGTCATATCCAATAAATACAAATACACTGCATAAATTACACATCTTTACTGCGTTTGTTTATAAAGTACATCTTATATTCCTTAGTGCCACCCTGGAAGCTTCCTGCTAGTTATTTCAATTCATTTATTATGTTTTTATAATTAAAAATTCAAACACACACACAATTAATTCACTGTAACACACAATTAATTCATTGCAAATATACAATCAATTCATTGCAATTATACAATTAATTCATTGTAATCTGTTGACTTGATATAAAATCATCTATGATAAAACAAACCTGAAATGAATATCAGAAGTAAATTTGAAGAATTCTGAGATCAATTTCAGATTCAAACTTTTACCGTTGAATGTAATTTATTGTGCTTATTGAAAAGGTTCCGTCGCATGAATCCTTTACCGCATTGTAAACAATAATAGGGATAATTCCCTGTGTGTCTTCGCTCATGAAGCTTCATATCGCCTTTTTGACTAAACATTCTATCACAATAAGAGCAAGGAAACGGCTTCTCTTTTGTATGTATTCTAATATGATTATTCAAGTAACTTTTTCTTGAAAACTTTTTCCCACATACATCACACGTAAATCGTTTATTTGGGCCATGAATGAGTTTGTGTTGGAACAATTTTGGATAACTATGAAATGCTTTACCACAGACACTACATTTATAGGGTTTATCGCCCGTATGTATTCGGACATGGTCTATTGCACTTGTTTTCGTCGTAAGTCTTCGACCACAAAACTTACACGCAAATACTATAGTCGTTTTTCCTTTTTCTGTGGTTTTCACATATTCTATATACTGAATGTTTTTACCGTGTTCACATGTTCGCTCATGAAGTCTTTGTTCAAATGAAGATTCGAATCTTTTGCCACAATATGCACAACCACGACGAGGCTTTCGTTCGTGTTTCAGCTTTAGATGAGTATATAGCTGTGCAACAACTTTAAAGCTCTGACCACATTTATGACACATATATTGCCTTTCATGTGAGTGTGTTAATGCATGTTGCTCCGCCTTGAATTTGTTCCTAAAAGGCTTTTCACAAATCGAACATTTATATATTTTTTCTTCTCGCAATTTGTGAGATTTTTTATGTCGATTTCGTTCTTGAATGGAAGAAAATATTTTGTCACACAGTTCGCAAGTAAAACTTTGCTGTGCATGGTGCACTTCATGCTTTTTAAGCTCAGATTTCTTTTTAAAATTTAAACCACAAATAGTACACATATAGATTTCATTTGTAGAACAACGTTTCTTCATGTGCCATAAGAAGGAAGGCTTTGTTCTAAATGTTTTACCACATGTTGTACACTTCATTGGAGCTACTTGACAGTAATATCTTTTATGTCTGTATAAAGTTGACTCTGTACACTTTTTACCACATGTCTCACACATAGTTACCTGCCTTGTGAATGTACTATTAATTTCTTTCGGTACGTAACAAAGCGATTTTCTGTGCTGCTTATACTTGAACAACGATGGAAATTTTTTACCACATCTGTTACAAGTCACACTCTTTGGTAGATGTTGCCAACAATGGCGCTGAAGCTTCGTGTACGAGTCATTCAATAGTCCACATAACGTACAGGGATATGACTTATCGTTTGTTTTGCTCTCCTCAATTAAATTCGTACTTTCAACAGCCTTCGCATTATTTTTGTACTGAACACAGTCTTCACAGGCTAGAAGATAATCTGCGTGAGTAACTGTTTTGTGAATAACAAGTTCTATTCCTGTGTCGAAACTTTGGTAACAAAACTGACAGTTAAACTTGGTTTTCTTCATGTACCGTTCCATGTGTTTATCGAATTCGTTCATATCTGTAAATGCGAGCAAACACATATCGCATTGGATACCTACAAATTGTTGAGATTCAGTAACACACAAATTTTGACATGTATCCACCTTATCTTGTACTCCACTAGCAGTTTGTTGAATATTTGTGTTTGTCGAGTTATTTATTTGGTTCTTTACAATACTTTCCGCACAATTGTTGTTATTCGATCTGCAAGTAGAAAGCAAAAAAATATCATTTCTCTCTTACACACTCTCACATGACAAATTATTTGAATCAAGTAAGCAATTTTATTACCGTTTTCTAAATCGTTTTCTTACTCATTTATAAAGTTTTCAAAATAACAATAATAATGAAACCATTGAGTGTAACGTCCCACGATTATGCCCTTTGAGAAGTCTGTTTATATTAGGTTACATAACTTTCGACTGAAGTTCTAGAAACTTTTAAAAGAATGATTTCAGTCGTACGGTATATGATAATTGAGTGAACATATCAAAAATCTCGAATATATTATCACTTTTGTGTTTACAAAAATTTGCATGTTAAATTTAACTTACTTACCTTCATGTTCATGATAACAGTGTAGTTTGAGCTTAAGTTTCTGAATAATTCGGAAGGCTTAACGGTTCTACTATTCAACAGAACAAAGCCTCAACTTTATCCTGTATTGGTAATATTTATATTTTTATAAATGCATATAACATCTTGTGGAACAAACGTAACTAGCGAAAAATTATCAATACGTTTTTACTGGTTTTAATGTTGACAACAAGAAAACGTGTTGACAAATTTTCTCTGATTATGATAAAACGTTTATTTCATGAGATGTTATACATATCTATAAAGATGTAAATGTTACCAAAACAAGGTAAAGTAGAAGCCTTGTTCTGTTAAATAGTTGAAGCTGTTAAGTCTTCCGAATACGAAACTGAAACCCAAACCACTGGTTTATCAGGAACATGGAGGTAAGTTTAATTTAAATACAGTACCTTACGCTCTTTATAAATATGTATAACATCTCGTGACATTGTCTTATGTAATTTGCGTATTATCTGTTGTAATTGAATGCTGAATGTTTACAGCACATCCTTTGCATACTGAAGTTTACAATTTCTTATATACTTAACTGTAGAATTCACAATACAACTTCTGCAGTACATTTTACACAGAACAAATTTGGAATTCATTAATTTAGAATAAATTGTTTCAATAAATTGTATTGTGCATACTTGGGCTGTGTGATATTTTGATCGATATGGAGAAGTCATGTATTAATAGTTGTTCAGTGATTTGAGAATACTTTTCGTGTTTTCGCTTAGAACACAGAGGAAATAGACACGTTTCAAGAGCTCTAGACGTTCACTGTTGCCATGATGAATGATATTCTTAATACAATGAGGGGAAGTATTGATTTGTTTACTCGTCTGACGTCGAAAAAAAAAAAAAAGAAAAAAACTAAAACGCAGGTCAGTACATTGAAAGAACTCGGCATTGAGGTAGTCTTCTTGAGTATTATATTACTGCCATTGTGGATATTTATTTAAGAATAGCGACTGACGCATTTTAAACTAATTGCTAGAGATACGTGGTACACTTAGTACTTTGTTGATTGTGTCTGTAAGACATTTCCTGTGTGGTTTCGACCACTTATTCTATGGGCTTGTTCATTCGGTTAAGTGACTCACATGAAGGTCGAATCACATTATAAACACATTTTGCACTTTTAGTGCAAGAGTTCTAAAATTGAAAAAGACCCCTTGACAAAGTGCCTTTATTGTTTATTATTACTGTACGATTTCATAACGAAAGGATTGTAGGTTTAACAAGTTTTCAGTATACACTATAATTATGGGAGAGACTCTCATACAATGCTTCTCCTATTCTTGATATAACTTATATAAACATCTATGAAAAATGAAAATATTATTAGTAATTTAAGGGATTATTGAGTATATTACTATTATAACACACTAAAACTCAAATTCTTTGATAAATAGTATGTACCTAAAGAGGTATGTCACACAGATCCCATTATAACAGATTCACCTGTAACATTGTAACTATTATTATGTTAATAATAGATACAGCCTGTTAATTTATAGTATATTGTTATATATATACGAGAAGCTGTCAAAAAGTTTCCGGAATGTGGCAGTTTCGATATTTGACATGTAATCACAGTGAATCTTGTACAGTACAGTCCTTAGGTTGCCTAATCATGTATCTGACAAGTATGAACAGGTCATAACAAACAGAGTACGAGTAGTGTAGCTGAACGGAAGTGTGTGTGGTGATCAGTTATGCACAATGTTGCAGTTCGAGCAACAACACGCAAACATCAAGTTCATCAGCAAAGTGAGGAAATCTGCTTCAGATACTTTTAATAACCTTAAAAACAGTTTAAGACAATCGGATTTTTGGTTCTTTTCACAGCCAAAAATGGGCCTCAGAGGTACTCGTTTCGTCACCGTAGAAGAGATCGAAACCCACACACCGGCTGAATTTCGGATGATATCAAAAAACTTTTATCGATGTTTCCAATACTGGCAGGAGCGGTGGAGCAAGTGTGCGTTTTCCGAAGGTACCTCCTTTGAAGGCGATTAAGTAAATGTGTACTTATATTGTGGTAATAAAGAGAGCTGCAACAAAATTCCGGGAACTTTTTGACTGCCCCTCGTACAGTACATAAGTAAACATTTCTCCAAGAAATAAAAACTATCAATTATTATTGGCATTGAGTGACATAACTCTTTAGCGCAAAAAAAAAAAAAAAAAAAAAAAAAAAAGTTTGTTTTCCTCGATTTTCTCGAAAGTTAAGCATGATAATTTACCTTCAACAATGTTATTTTGTTTAGCTCACTGTGATCTATCGACTCATATGTCTTATCTTTGGACGATCTTTCAGTTAAACAGAAATTAAAATTTAAGAGTTAATGATACTATTATTTTAGCCTATATAATGGATTAATTTTTAATTACATACTGGTTCGGATATTTTATCATCATACTACAATGTATGACCTAGGGTTATTAACATGTAAGAGAGCAATAACTCAAATTAAAAAGAATTCATACGATTTCAAATCACAATCTTACAAACAATGATTGCATTGTTAGTTATACTGAAATATCAACGGTCAACTTCATCACAAAATTCTACACTTGATAAACCATTATTCTTTATAACTTTTTAAGAGTGCATTGGTCACTATCTTACTTGATCTCAGACACGTGAATGTCTTAATAATAAACATAAAAGAATGGTTGCAGACTAGAATACATACAAGTATCTTTCCTATATGCGCTGTTGAAATTTGTACCGATCATCTACACGGCGAAAGAACTAATCAACTTTCGACTTCGTCGCAAGGAGTTGGCGCTCTCATCGGTTTTCGTTCATAACATCATGGGTTGTCACAGTTATTAGCATGCTTTAATTTGCTTGGCTTTGCTTGTCTGTGAGTACTGGACTCAGTGCGGAAAGATCATATAGAAAATTGACTAACTGCATATCTTTCCAGTACTGTAGCTGTCAGGAACTTAAATGAAATCAACCAACATTTCGTTTCAGTTTCTTGGACCATTGTATCATTTGGACATTGATTTTCCTTCTTATTTTCTTGCCTGCGCACAGGATTGATATCTGCCGAGCTACTGGCGTTACCCATGTTTCAATACTGATGTTTGAATTTTCTTGAGAAATGGTAATATGGGTGACTCTAACCAGGAAAAGCTCATTTGAACGAGTCCTATTCTCAACGGGATGAGGGTTATAGGTTGTGAATTTTTTTGCTTTTATGTTGCTTATTGTTCACCCTGTACTTATTTTACTGAAGAGACTTAGCGTATTTGAAAAGTGATGAAATGGGCTTTCCAACGTCATGCAATATGTGGCAATGTCTTTGCAAGTGAAGTTACTGAGGAGGATCCATGTTCATACACATTTTTTTTTTTAAATCATCTATATTACTACAGTATTTCCTAAAATATTACCATTTCTCCCAGGACCACACAGGGTGACTGGCAATTCGACCTATTCTTGAAAAGGGGTTATTCTACAACTAATTTGGAACTCTAAAAGACTTGCCGTTATAACCAAAAACAACAAATTGTGGCCAAACTACTCCACTCTGACCACTAAATTGATACGTTTCCAATGGTTCACGAATGAAGTACTACTGTCAAAAAAGAACATGCCCGAAATCATCAGAGTGTCAGACATGAACGGGTCAAAAATCGCAAATCGTGATATTATTTTAAAAACAACTCGTTTATATCAAATGGAATTTAAAAAAAAAAAAAAAGTGTTAGGACACTTGGTATACAAATTAGCTAAAATGACACATCATTTCATAAGCTTTTCCCAAGGTACAATATTGTCAAGTTCCGAGAAATTTAAGACAGAAAAACAACACACACAAAGCGCTGTAGCATTAGTTTGAATTTGATTCGCAAATTCCTAGAACACGAGAAAGTTGTGAATGTAGAAATAAATGGGGAAAATACGCAAAGTAATCAAGTTTAATGAAACAAATCAATAATAAACTTACAAATTACAAATGTAGTTCGAATTGCCCCCTTGGTTGCATATGAAAGTACGCAGCCTACTACGTATTTCAACCACTGTCACTCGCAATGAGAACGTGTATTTATGTGCTGGGCGGCTGCCAAGATCCTCTCTCTTAACTCTTCTACGGATGCTACTGGTGTTAGTATACCAGATTCTTCATGTGATCCCAAATGTAGAAGATGCATAGTGCTAAATCTGGACTTCGCGCTGGGCATAGTATGCGGCCACCTCCACAAATTTTCGAATCCATGTAACTGTTTCGTGCAAAGTATGGTAGCTGTTTACAGTAATACTTAATTAGTCAGCTATTAGAAAAAAAGTGTCGCAGCTTATAAAAACATAAAAAAGCCACGCTTTTCTATCTGCCGCAGAACTTAAAACTGCATCACGTATGGCATGCCGCTGGAGCATATAACGCTAGCCACAAGAGACATGGATTACTAGCAACGGCTTCCCAGTGCATTTTTACCGAGGCGTGCAATAGTAGCTGGGTAACAATTATCCACTGAGATGGGTCGGCCGAGGTGGCGCGAAGTCCGGATCTATGGCCTTGTAATTTCCACATTTGGGGTCACATGAAAGATGTTGCATACCGCAAACCTGTAGTATTCGTAGAAGAGTTGATAGAAGGGATCTTAACAGCCATCCAGCACATAAGAGACATTATCTCAACTTGAGTGACAGTGATTGAAGTATGTCGTAGAATGCGTATTTGAATACCCAATCAAGGGAGGCAACTCGAACAAGTTTTGTAATTTGTAAATGTATTTTCAATTTGTTTCATTACAATTAATTACTTTGCAACTTTTCCCCATTTATTTCTCTACACTGACAACTTTCTCACGCTCAAGTGAATTTACGAATCAAATTCAAATTAGTGCTACAGTGCGCTGTGTGTTGCTTTCTTGTCTAACTCATTCGAAACTTGATATTTGTACCTTTGTGGAAAGCTTATGAAATGAGGTAGTCATTTTGGTGATTTGTACGCCAAGTGTCCTAACATTTTGTTTTTATTCGATTTGATATAAAGGAGTTGTTTAAAAAATAATACGATTTGTGATTTATGGCCCATTCATGTATGACTTTCTGGTAATTTTGGCTAGTTCCTTTTTTGCCAGTAGTACTTCATTCGTTAGTTATTAGAAAATATTAGAAAAGTATCAATTTAGTGATCAGTGTGTAGTAGTTTATTCACAATTTAATGTTTTTGATTGTAAGTCGGCAAATTAAAAAAACAAAAACAAACAAAAAGAAAAAAAAAAAGAAAATTGCTTCGGTACACTCATTTCCGACCCCGAAGTTCATAGGGACAAATTTGCTGTAAATGACCCATTTCAAGTTTCAGGTCGAATTACCAGTCACCCTGATATTATAAAATGTTAGAATTAATTAACTTACATTTACTTTTAACAGAAAGTAATTGTCCTCTCAGCCTGTCTAGTGGTTAGCGTGTACCTTTGTACACGGAGACCCGAGTTCGATTCCTGGTAGAAAAGCTTTGAAATTTGAACGTATTACAGTGGTTCGGATTCAACTTTGAATCTGATATAGCCTTGATGCTGGAAAGGAGCGCTAAACTCTAACCAACCAATAGAAAGTAATTAGTGTGTGAGTGATATATAGGTTCGCTACTGATAAATAATTGAAGCACTGTGTTTCAAATGTCTCACATTAGAAATACTGCCATATATTGTTCTTTTTTCTTTTTAAATATAAACCGCGCTTTATTAGTTTCTGTTAATGCTTCATTTTCCCTGTTATAACGACTATAAAAGGGCAAGATAATGTACTATATTAATCCAATCTTCAAATTATGAGAATGTATACGCTATTTGTAGCAAATAATTTTCAATGTTTCTTGAGCGATCTTTATTTATACTCTATTATTACTATATTTATATATTATTATTACTGATGTCGATAAACGGGTGAATTTACCTTAACGATGAGGTCTCAATTTCTACCGGTCATCGAATATCATACAGATACTCTAACGAGATGAATAAGATGAGTCGGACACGTCTAGAGGATGAGGAATACAAGTGAGTGCTGGAAAGTCTGTCTCCTCCTCATTGTTTAATTACAATAAATTCTGTTTTGTTTGAAGGCTATATTTCTGTGTGTTTGTGAACCAAAATCAAAGTACTGGGACTAATGGATCTATTTTTGTTATGAGGAATGAAGATGGGGTAAGTGGAATTCAATGATGTTGAAACAAGATCAAGTTCCGTTTCTTTCAGAGGAAGTCTGCAAAGACTACTCATGATAAGGTGCTACAAACATTGGTGTCCAAAATCAGTGTTATGCCGCTGTTAAAAAGTGGTTTGTCAAATTGAGGACTGAACAATTTGGCACTGAAAATGAACCCCGCCCTGGGAAAATGAACCCCGCTACAGTGATTGTGCCTGAAAGAATTGAAAAAGTGTATGAAATAATTTTCCCAGAACGAGATCCCATGCACCCATCACGAGATTAATTATAATTACGTATCCTTACCAGAGTGTGTCGCTTCGAAGCTCGAGAGGATTTTTGTTCTATATTTGCGTAAGAAATCTTTATTGCAAACAATATAGACGATAATTTTAAAGCAAAAAATGTACCACTTTCACTAAAATTCAAGTTCTTTGACCAGATTTCTCTGCTGGAAGTTATGCAGATTTTCAAGATAGCCCAATCAACCTTCTGTAATCATTTAACTTTGTGTAAAGACGGAAGGAAAACTGTAATCAATTAGAGTTTAGACGTAAGATTTTTCCTTACGAATATACATTATTTTACTATATTGTTAGTGTTCCATTTCTGGATTCATGAAAACACAAATGATTCATTTCATGAATATTTTTTTATATTTAAATCGAGTTTCGGTATTTAAATACCAAATCCGGATATCGTAGAGCCATACTTGTAGCTTATACGTTGTATACAGTAGTATCTCATATCGATATTTTTTTGGTCTTATATCCCATCGATTTGGCCCGTCGGCTAAAGAAGAACGGTGTTTAGTAAAAGCGAATGATTAAGAAAAAAACACATGGAATCAAAATTTGGAGAAAAAAAAAAAAAAAAACAGGTGAATCTCGTGAAAAGCTGCAGACATGATGCCCACCACAAACTGACATGGGATGGGATCAAACCAGAGATCCCATGCACCATGAGCGCTGTACCACTTATATCGATTGCATACCCATTATAAAACAATAAATTAATTCTTTTGTTGTGTTATTACCTTACCTGAAGTTGTAAGTATTATATAGTACTTTGCCTGGTAAAATGTCCTCACACTTACAGATATCTTGCTATTATTCAATTTTATATTAAACTTTACAAACGAGTTTTTTGCCATATTTGTGTGAAACTTAGGACTGGTCGCTGTAACTACGTGATTAAATAAAATCATTATATAATATCAAATTTGATACATATTTATTTATTCATAATCCTTCTATATATATATATATATATATATATATATATATATACAGTATAACGTAATGTAGAACTATATTAGAAATGTTGACATTTATGTTGAAAAGAATGAAGATAAACGTAAAACGGAACAAATGTGATACTATTTTGCAAAGTTACAGTTTTCGAGACATCGGTATTTCGGAGATTATTTCTGCAATACCCTCATTAGACGTACTTGAAGTTAAAAAAAGGAAAAAAAATGAAACATGTTTTCCTTTTATTTTTATCCAATGTTATCCAATCTTAAATATATACACAAAATAATACTCTGTCATTTAAGAAACTCATCTTAAATGTTACAAAATTACACTTCAAAACTATAAGTACATTTGTAAACGGTATGGTTACCAAAATAGGTATGAGCTCCCTCGTGACTATATAGCGTGGTGGTTAGCGAACGCATCTTTCGCGCGGGAGACATGGGTTCGATTCCTGGTACAAGCTCATGTGGTTTGGATTCAAGTTAAGGTGTAGCTCCACGCCTCATATAGCGTCGCTGTTGAAAGGGACGTTAAGCTCTATTCCACGTAACCAATCGATCAAAATAAGTACGGTATATTAACACTTTAATGTTTCGAAAAAAATCCTTTTTCTACAACCTTTTGAGAACTACAGGAAAGAAAGAAGGCAAAGACAAAAAAAAAAAAAAAAAAAAAAAACTATAGAACTGAAAACCTTTAGAAATACATCTTCATAAATACAATGGCATGTTCTGTCAGTATGATTAGGCGATGAGCTCATCACAATGTTATATTAGTTTTTGTTGTTGATTTTGAGTTTAACTCCCTTTCAGCAGCGAGGCTATATGATACGGGACCTACTGATTAACGTGGAATCCGAACATGTGCTCCCACCGGGAATCGAACCCGGTCTCCCACACCAAAGGCGCGACAGTAGTTTTTCATTTATGCTCTTGCTGGTGGATAACGCTGTGCTTTCTATCTACATGGTACTGGATTTGACCTCCAGTAAAGCACTGAATCTCGGATAAACTCGACTCCGGGTACCCTACTTTAGTTATTAGGTCTTTCTCATATAGCAACAATGCTGAAAAGGATGTTAAGCTCCGAATATTCACCAAATATTTTTTTTTTTTAGAATTCACGTTAAAAGTGAGGATTACCGTTCACTGTGCACACTTTCCTCTATTTCCACCGTTTCTGGTTTATTATATTCAGTCAAACTTGGTGTTTCATGACATAGGTTACATAATTGATTTTCCTTTTAAATGCTCACGGCTTCTTATGTTCAATAGGAGAGTAAACTCTTTCCATCATTTTAGATAGAGGTAAATAAAGACTTCTAGGTGTACCAACTACCGCAAAGACCTTTCAAACGCTGTATTACTTGACTCCCTTTAATATTTAAAATTGCTGAATTGCCCCTATCTACCCCACTGGCGTCGTTTCTACTCGAATTTTGTTAGCTCAAAATATGGAAACGAGTTTCGGCGATTTTCACAATTTTAACTATATCAGAATAAACAGAAGATGAATTTAGTCTTACTTGTAGACCAATTTCTGAACCTTACTTGTTCGCTATTTTGGATAGAGGTTACATAGAGAAGTCATAATTCCTCTTAACTGTTTGCTAGTTGCCCTACAATGACCTTCCAAATTATATGTTACTCAGCCTCGCTTTGTTTGTCTCTGCCTACTATTTTTGGTAACGGCTCTAGCCAAATTGATTGACTCGTAATGTCAGCCATTCAAATTACTGGAATATGGAATATGTGTTTCAACACTTTTCAATAATACTAACTGCTTTTGATTCAGATCCTATTGTTTTCATTAGTAAAGCATTACTTTATTTAAATTTTTCTTACAGTATTGTATTACATGAAAATACAAAATATTGAATTACTCATAATTTACGATGCGGTAGTGTGCTCTCTATACGTGTTGCCTATTGTGTTTTGTAATACTGTCAATGAAGCTCATATACGTACCATGCAAACAGCTTTCTCACGTGTGTGTGTTACATTGTGACGCTGAGATGTAGCGAAGGATCGAAAGCGCAATCCACACAGAGAGCAGTGAAAGGGTTTCTTTCCTGTGTGTACAAACGTATGAGATAAGGCTCCATATTTAGACCGAAATTCTTTGTTACAAATCTTACATGTATAACAACTTTTTCCTACTGTTTCTATCAAGAAACTCAGCTCATTATCCGATTGTATTACTTTCATATGAACCGTGCTTGCATGCGATATAAGTTCTAGCTTAGAGTCAAACGTCTGTCCACACTGTTTACATGATTTCAATGTTTCATGTACTTTTTTCCTATGTTCATCCATGTGAGATTTCCGATTAAATGCCTTTCCACACTTCTCGCATATCCATGCTCTTAGGTTGGAGTGAGTTAATTCATGTTGCCTCAAAGAAGCCAATGTCTTAAATTTTTTCCCACACGTAGAGCATACAGACCAATTAACATTTGCTGAATCATGCATAACCACCTTATGTTTTCGGTAATTTGAATATCCAACAAAGCTTTTTCCAGGACACAGCGTACACGTAAAAACAGATCGTGGTTCTTTATGCAACTGCTCATGCTTTCTTAAGTAACTCTTACTAGCTAAAATCTTACCGCAGTGACAACACACGGGGAAATCATTTTCTGTTGATGATTTTAAATTGTGTGTATTACTTTTATGGCTGTATAAATTTACTTTTCTCTTGAAAACTTTATTACAGATATTGCACGGAAACTCGCTTTCCTCTTTGTCATTAGACTTTTTATGCCAACGATGGTGCTTCTCCAAATTTTTTGTCAGAACTTTTTTACCGCATACATAACACAATGCATTCCTTTCTGTGCATTGATTTTTCAAGTGAAACCAGTATTTAGAGGTAGAAATAAATGTTTGACTACACGACTTGCACTTAAGTTTTCTTGGTACATGCTGCATATAATGCATTTTCAATTTATAATGAGAATCGGTAACAAATCCACATAACATGCAACGGAAATTTTCATCTTGAATATCGCCTTTGTTCAAATTAAGTTCATATTTCTTCTCACATTCATTGCATCGTATAATTTGGTTGATATGAACTTTAGCTTTGTGCCGAATCAAAATTTCAGGTGATTCGAAAGAGCAAAAGCAGAATTGACACTCCCATCTCGTCTTCTTTAAGTGCTGTTGAACCATGTGAGAATCAAAAAGATGTGGATTTCTTAAAGACACAAAACATAAATCACAGGTTACAGAAATAAACCGTAAAGGCTTTCTTGCGATGAGGATAATTTTTCTATGTTTTCCAAATAAGTTACATATTCTCTTCGAATTGGCATCTCGAACATTTATTAACGAGCTCCTTTCGTCATTGTCTTTTTTCACAGTCTTCTGCATTTGATTTGAGAAATATCTGAAAGAAAGGGGAAATCGTCTGTAATATAGGCAAGGTCCCTTCCCACACAAACTTAATTTATCCACAATATTCTAATATGGTATTTATCACGATAACAATTAATTTTATTGTCCTCCATTCTTCACAATAACATGAGTTCAGCTTCTTTTTAAGCTTTTTCCCTTTTTCACGAAAGTGATATTTTATCTCTATGTATAAAAGTAGTAGTCCCAATAACTGACTGACTCGATGAACGCCCAGGTCTAATTCTTACGCTTAGAAACTTGAAATCTGGAATGTATATTGGATAGCAATTATTGGGTAATTCCACGGGAATGTACATCAAAAGTGCATTTTCTAAACTTGTTTGTTTCGCTTCTTTTTGTTACCCATATCTTCGATTGAGGTCTAAAATTATGAATGCTATATAATTTGCTGCAGTTTGTAAAGTGTTGAACTGACAACAGTGCTGATTCAATATTGCCGCTCTGTGAGACAAGCTGAAAGGCATATCCAGTGACATTTAATTGTCGATCATTCATTTTGTTGGGAAGAGAAGAAAAAGATGTTTACAATTTTGAGTACAGAATACTGTGCTGTGTACCACTGCATACGCGAATGTTGTCTACTTTCAGCTAAGTGATATTTCATATTAGGAAACTGATCTTGTGTTGTAGTGTGCGTCACGAAAAAAACACATTTTTTCCTGTTGAAAGTTAGTTATTGCATGTACTGGATTAATACTTTCAATTTTCCTTCTAGGTAGATAAAGCAACGATTTGCCGTGTTATTGATTTGGAAATTCAAATAAACACATACTTATAATTACTGTAGTGTATGTAGTGTGCGTCACGTGTAGTGTGTGTCACGTTCAAGCATGGCGAAAACTGCTGCACAACGTAAAGCAGAGCAAAGGGAAAGGCTCCGTACGTCCGGAAATTATGCCGAATTTCAAAGAAAAGAGAATCAGAAACAGAGACTTAGACGTGAAAGCAGAAAGAAAAATATTACAATTCAAGAGAAGGAGCATATGCGAAAGAAGAAGTGGGAAGAAATGAGACGATACCGTCAGAAGAAGAAATTAAGCACAGCTATTGATGCTATGTTAAATAAACAAGTACCAGTGCATCTTCACCTAGCAAAGTGTTTTCATCCCGGAGTTCATATAGGAAAGCTATGGCTAAAGTTAAAAGAAGCCTACCTCGTAGTTTCAATAAGCCTAAGGCTGTTGTTAAACAATTGTTAGAACAGTTTGCACCCGACAATACGGAGCCAGCCAAGACACTAGATCAAAATTCATCAAAAACAGCAATTGAAGAAGCAGTTATTCAGTTTTACTTACGCGATACAATATCTTACCAGGCATCAGGACTTCGAGATTGTTTAATCGTCAGATTCATTTAGCAAACAAAGAGTTCAAAAACGGTACTTGTTCCTAACACTCGGTGAAACAGTTCAACAAACAGAATCCCGATATAGAGATTGGAAGATGTAAATTCTGTGAACTTCGGCCGAAACACGTCTGCTGAAGATCAAAAATACCACCAAATCTGTCTGTGTATCAATCACGAGAATGCTAGATTACTGTTAAATTCATGTTCATTTCTGTCAAACAGCACAAAAGATCTGATTCGTCTCGTAGTGTACGACGATGAATCTGAGACCTGTATGTTTCATACTTGTCAAGAATGTGGTGAATTATCAAAGTTCGTTTCGCTTCTCAACTCTACTCAACCGATGAACACGAATATGGAAATCACCTATCAACAATAGACTACTGATGAGACTGGCAAAGTGCCGAAAGAGAAAATGTCAGGAACATTAAAGGACGTGATGAAAAAAGTATGTAGAATGAACTACCCTGTTTTCTATAGCATGCGTTTATACAGCGTCACCAGGCAAATTATTTTAAAATTTATTGTTGTTGTTGATTTTTGTTTAGCGTCCCTTTCAGCAGCGAGGCTATATGAGACGTGGACCTACTGATTAACGTGGAATCCGAACCACATGAGCTCCCGCCGGGAATCGAACCCGGGTCTCCCACGCCACAGGCGCGTACGCTAACCGCTTAGCCACGGAGGAGCTCTATTTTAAAATTTAGTTGATTTAGTTTAACGTCCCACTGTTATGCCTGCTAGGCTAAAGAAGACGTGGACCTACTGATTATAGTGGAATCCTAACCACTTTGGTCGTTCAACTGTACCCCCACCGCGAATCGAACCCGGGATCACGCTAACCGAAGTCAGGCCTGCTAGCCACTAGGTCAAGCAGGGGTTCCCTGAAAGAAAATGTACCAGAAAACACAATGATGCAAATAGATTTTAGTGAAAACTCCACATTTCCAAAACATGCTAAATCCTTTCTGGTCGCTCAATAAGTATATTTGAGTTTGCTCTTTCATTTCTCGAATGTTTTGATATATACCTCAGTTTCCTAAATTTAAAAAAAAAAAAAAAAAAGTGTGTTTTGGTTTCTAGCAAATATTATTGAAACGAAACTACTGCATGTATTGATAGGCATTTGAAAAAAATAAAAGAAACAATATGCTCATTGAATCACCAAAATGCGTTTATTTATTTAATGAATACCAGATACGGCTCAGAGGCCATTTTACACTGGACACATAATAATAACAAAGGAAAGGATTTGGGAAAGTGTCGGCCAGAGTGGATTTGCTAGGTACCATCCCGGCATTTGCCTGGTAGGACTGAGGAAGACTCAGGAAAAGTCCCTCAGGATGGTCGGCAGCGAGTATCGAACCCACGACCTCCCGATTGCGAAGTCAACGCTTTACCAATAGAGCTACCTCCGTAGCATGTTACAAACCCCGTGCTCGTGGGTTTTCCCGGGGTTCTCCCGTTTCCTCCCACTTTCTTCAATTCATTCATTTTTCATAATCGCCGTCTCCTTTAGCCTAACCGGCATAACCGTGGGACGTAAAACTGAAAGATTTCATTTCATTTTTTTCAGTAGCATGTTTTGGAAATACATTCCACAGTTGTACGAGGTACGATAACAAATTCAAACAATCAATAAGATTCCAAACAATAGAAAAATTTAAGTGTTGTCATTGAAGGAAGTGTAATGTGCGTCACAAGTGAATTGTAGTGTGCGTCACAGAGAAATTCCATTGTCATATGTTTACTACAGTGAAGTGCGAATGAAACGGTGGTTGTGAGAACACTGCATTCCTTCTGGAAAATGTTTATGTACAAAACATTTTGTAAAGTCATACGGAGGAAGATTTCCTGAATTCAAAATATGAGTAAAATTTTACTTCCTTTTCTGTAGTGTGGGTCACGTCTTAGTGTATAAATATAACCTGGTATTTTAACAATTAAATACAAAAATACCTACATGTGGAAATTATAATATGTCCTTTCTATAATCATATTTAGTGGTTTGTATTTAAAAATAGTTACATTTATTACTATAGTTAAGGTTTAAAATACACGAGCATGTCCCTTTGTAGAGCGCGTCACGCGTGGAAATAGTCTATTATAATAAGATTCCGTATCTCGGAATCCTTTAAGGTTAGGGACATGAAATTTGGTATTCGGACTTTCCACTTAAAGTAATTGAATGCGTGTTTTAGCAAACTTCTTTTCTATTTGACCTAGAAGAGACGAAAGAGGTGGGAAGGAAAACGGGTGAGACCTGCAGTTATTATACTAAGATGTCCATATCTCGAAATATCTTAAAGTTAGAAACATGGAATTTGGTATCTGGATTCTTCATTTAAAATAATTACACACGTGTTTAAGTAATTTTTTTTGTTTCGTTTTAGTGTTTGAGTTAGACCTGACCTAGCCTAATATAACGACTGAGTTCACACCCTATATGAAAGTTACAGAAAGAAGAACACAAAATATTATCCGCAGTAGAACGTCGAGGCATTAACTAGGTGTATCATAACTGACCTGAACTTTTTGTCAGTAACTGAAAAATGAACGTACTTATTTAAACTTTTGCAATGTTTTCGTTTACACCGATCAGCCACTGTAACAACGTACCTAATGTGATACAATATATCATTCTTTTGGTCGCAAAACGCCAGCTAGCTGGCGAGGAATAGTCAATGAGATGGCCATAAATGTCTTTCAATATACGGTACTAGTGCCACAATCACACAACAGTTTCGTCAGTTTCCCTATGTTTCAGGATGTTGATGCAGCACGAGCATGTTTTACCAATGTGAACCACAAACGATGGGTGGGATTTACCTTCAGTAAACTCGAGGATTATAGCATTTACTGAAATTCGTCATCATGTTTCTCGAACCGATCCTTGCAGTGTGGAATAACCATCAAACACAAGGATTACAGTTGAAATAAATAGTACATTTAGTTCGCCACGATGTTCTGATCCTAACAGTCGCCAGGGAGAGCGCTACGAGGATGCTATCGACGTTATGCACCAAATATCTGGATTTGTCGAACCTGGAGACTTATTTCCAATCACCCAGTGAAGTTTTGACGATCCTGTGCCATTCCATATTTTTTTATCGATGGAGTACAGTTAGTATTGGAACCCAACTGAGTCCAGGGTTATACAGGTCCATACACACTAGAGTTGGACGAAATATGTGCAAGGAAACATTGCTCCGTTCACCACTGTTGTAAATGTAGGTGACTTGATGGACTGTTCCCCTCTCCCCTGCTATGAACAATGCGCGACGATCTCTCCTATCTCTAGAGGAGCATCGGAGGCAGCACACGGTTGGGTGCTGGTTCGTCATGTGCTTCCCAGCTGTATCACTTTCGACACGTTACTCCTCAATAAGAGATGGCAGCAGTACACAGGCCGTACGGTTTCAGACACTGGTTCAATGGTGCCATGTCATCCCAATCTATCTTCATCAAACGCTGACAGGCAGTTATTTTTCTCGTTCTGATTGCATTCACTATTAACGGAAAGCCCATGCTGGTTATATACTCTGTGACTGACAAATGTGTCTTATTTTCATCATATTAATTTCCCTCCACTGGAAGTGGTCATAGTGGCTTCTTGGCGTACAATTCGGACCAGACCACAATTATTTTTCAAAGGAGCAAACGTATGGGAGTGACTAACTTTTATCTTTTCGAAAGAAGCAGTCTGATTCGAAATATAAACGAAAATACTGCAGAGAGATTAGTTAGTTCATTTTTCAATTTCTAGAAATTTTTCTTTAATCCAGTTTTCTTTATTATTTATGCAGAGAGTGAAAAAGTAAAATCTTGAAATATCTTTTCTATATATACTATAATAATGTATAAACGCCTACATAATAATATCTATATATTGTAATACATTTCCTGAACGTAACAGAAGAGATACATCATAGAAGTGTCCAGCGATCTATACGTTTTTCTTCTCCATATAAATCATTTCCCAAGTTTTCTACCTTACAAATCTGTCCTATACGCTTATAATACAACCGTTTCAAGTACAGCTAAGAATTTGGTTAATGAAAACTAAAAGCAACGAAATGCTGGAAATGTCACCGATATGGTTCAAGTACAAATAAAATTTATCTTCATGAAGCTAAAACAGAAACTAGTTTTACCTTAATAATCATATAACTCCGTAGATGAGCGCAATTCTGTACAACTATTAGGTATCTACCTGGATTCAAAGCTAAACTGAAATGTGTACACTGAAAATTTATGTGAGAAACTATCTGGAATATTATTTTCATTACTTAAACTAACAACAACAGTCACTGAAACACTGTTTCTTGCAGCAGATTTGGTGCTCAAACTGTCTTTAAGTGGCAGAAGAAATAAAAGTATTACCTAACACTACATCATATAGAGCAATTTTTAGGGAGCTACAAATCATGAGTTTCCTATATGTATATTTATAGTTGTCTTATGTACTTAAAAAAATTAAGATAATATTGGTTACCGCAACAAGATTCATTCATACAATAACAGACATAAAGACAATTTTTAAAAAAATAAAATGAAATCTTTGTTTTACGTCCCACGGGTATGCTGGCTAAGCTAAACGAGACGGTGATGATGAGAAATGAATGAAATGCTAAAATGAAGTGGGAGGAAACGGAAGAACTCCGAGAAAATCCACGAACAGCGTTTGTCCACCACAAAGCTCACTTGACACGAGTTGGGATCGAACCAAGGACCCCATACACCAAAGGTGAACATTCTACCACTGAGCCACGTCGGCCCCTAAAGACGATTTATATCTTTCTCATGTTAGGATGATGTAAATACTTCTCATACAAGAGAAAAAAGTTATAAATAAACTACACAATACATTACCAGCACATATGTGAATGATGTGTTTCAACGATTTCTAAAAGGATTGGAAATCTTTTATCTTGTAGGTAATTTTATATATAGTACTGACGAATCTGAGGGGAGGTAACTGAAAATAGCTTCTTTTCTTTGTATATAGCTGTTCAATGTTGACGCTGCCTATTGCAATAAATGTTATTTTATGACAATAAAAATATTTTATTCTATTCTATAGTAACGAGACAATATCAGTATTTTAAAATGTTTCCACTGAAATAATTGAAAGTGCATTCCTCCTTTCTGAATTAATTATAATGAACGAAAAGAGCAGAGAACAACTTAACTGTATTAAATCTGTCATGTAGAATGTGATCCATCGTAAAATGTAACGAATTTATTAGGATGTGCGTCAAGAGTATGTGTATGTGTGCGTGTCACCGTTAGGAAATGATAAACAACAATAGATACAATCTGCTACTTAACAGTGTATTTTTGCTACGTATACAATACACAAACAAATATTTTTTTTCCAGCGAAATAAAAACTGTTAACTGTTATTCGCAACACACGACACATCTTTTAGCGGCATAAACATTCGTTTTTCGGTTTTCTCGAAAACTACGCATGAGAATTAACCCTTAAGTATGTCATTTTGTTCAGCTCGATGATATCAATCGATTTATATATATATATATATATATATATATATATCCCTTTGTTGGACGACAAAAATTAAAGTTTTAGCGGATTTTTTTTGGCTATGTTTCATTAACCACACCATGCACTGTCGTTTTGCTAGTGTCATTAAGGAGAGCCTATTAAAGGTAGGTATATTCCAATATCAGTTCCACCTCATTAAGTTGCAAGCATCAATGAGCATCAATTTTTACGTTTACAAAATACTTATTCTTTCTGTATTTTTTTTAAAACTACACATGAACTTTTAAAATTCACTCATATTATTTTTTTCAGTTCATTAATATCTATTGATGGAGGTAGTCACAAATTTGTTAAAGGAGCAGTTCGACTTAGAAATGCATATTTTACAAATTTTTCAATTTGTAGAGTTGAAAATTCTAAAAGGAATGGTGTTTGTTTGATTGCGATACGTTCAGTCGTTAGCGAGTAACAGAAGAAATAAGGTTTTGTGATGACGTCATTCGTGGTCAATCAGTGACAGCAGGCTTCCATATACAGTGCCAAGCATTTCGTTTGAGAGAGATGTGGTGGCACGTTCTTAAGTGCAATTTCCTTTTCCACAACTGATTGTTGCAAGGACTTAGAAATGTCATCTGCATGTAGAAAATTATAATATCTGATGGTGGGCTGCACAAAAGTTTTTATATTATAAAACGTAGCTTTTCCTACAAAGCATAAGTTCAGTTTTTCACAAAAGGAACTAAAATTTCGAAACCAATGTAAATAGTGTAAATAAATGGCGGACGAGATTGCTGCAACACCTAAGTACCTTTTCTTTAATCATGCTTCCGATTTCAAACATAAGCGTGTTCAATTTCACGTTTTGTTGAAATTTTTAACGCTGACCCTATAATTTTGTGCTTCAAGGTATGTACAGGAGCGCAACATATGTGGCAAAAATAAAATAACATCTGTAAAGTTTGCCAGAATGCGAAAAATACAGGCACTTTACCGGTTAAATTTGTTTCATTCGCATCATTCTCCGCGGAACAACTCTCGTCATCCGTTTCACCCACCATTGTCACTTGATACAGAAAAATTAAACGATGAGTCAATGTCCTGAGGAACACTGTCATCGTCACTGATTTCTTTCTACAAGCCGATATATTTCACTCCCCAATTCACACTGTTCACATCGTGTATTATTCCTAAAATATTACCTTCAGTACCATGAGTGACACCGTCGCTATTACTCTCTAATGCCCCGTCTTGATTACAACCGTCAACTGCGTCTTGTACGATATTTTTACGTTGATAACTGGACATACGTCGGCGCATGTTCAATGGCTCGATTTCTAAACCTTTCAATAATATACTTGGAACAGCATTCTTTCTCGGTTTGCGTATAAATAATTCTCCTGGCATTAGCTTTTCTTTCAGTAAACATGAATGCTCGAAGTCGACTCTTCAGGATGTCTGGAACAAACACAAGTGATTTTATTTGACACAAAATTTTTCCTATTGAGTTTCTTGAGCCATAATTTATATCGATCTGGTGGTTTCTCACGACTTGTAAACGTAAAACAAGATACTTTATGTCTCTCAGCTTGAATCGCACGAGAATTACAACCGAAGACACAGCACGTGTTAGGCATTTCTACCTCACTTCAGACACAGCACGCGTTGTATTGAAACGTGTTTTCTACTTCGCACCAGTGTATCTTTCAGAAAAAATGTTACAGAGGGGCACACTTATTATTCGCAGGGGCACGTTATTTTCACACAATACTATTATATTTATTATATTATGGACGTATTATTTTGGTCTCTCCGGGGTGCACTCTTAGAGTTCCGGGAGACTGTGTCACCCCCAAAAACATGTATGGAAGAAACACTGCTTCGCACAACACCACATAATTACTGCTCTCTCTCTACTCTTTTTTATACCAATGCTGTAGGAAAAGAACAAACAAAAACGTCCCTCAAGAATTCAACACAAAGCAAGACTGCTAACGAACCCAAAACGCAATCTATTAAATCCACTGCACTATTAAAGGTTTATCAGCTGCATACAAGGGAGTGGTTGCTGACTTACATTGAGTTTCTCGCGTAGCCCACGGGTGACGTCAGCATTTGCGATTCATCAAAATCAAATGCCTATAGAAGCTGAACGAGACGGCCTACCAAGATATTAAAAAATACGGTTCTCTTATTTTTTGTTACTCTTTCTATTGCACCAAACTTGTTTTTAACTCGAACTGCTCCTTTAAACACGAATATCGATATTTTAAACATTCATGAATTACTCTAATATTAAACATTATTGCCAATTTTGAGGGTTGGTCTTCTATACGAGAAACAACATATTGATAAGCTGCACTGCAAAAATGCCTAAGAAACAAACACGGAAGTTACAAAGGTATAATCTCAAACTACCGGTATTCAATATTGAAACAAAACGTGGTCAATCTTTTACTGTCTCGGTTTTAATAGAAAATTAAGAGATAGTTTCCGCACATTTATATTAATGCTGATGTATAAATTCGAATCATTAAAATACTGGTAAAACACATGGAAGACATCTTCACCTTCCTCATCATGTGTTTTATTTATTTATTTATTTATTCGTTCACTAGCAAGATTACGTAGTGGTTGTCACTGATTCTGCCTAAATGTTGATGTATTATCCATAACAAACTATTAGAACAGTCTTTGCACTTTCGTTCAATGCGCTATAGAAATCGAAGATTGACATTCCAAATTTGGAACTTTTTTTTTCCAGCAATGGTCAGCATTCTCTCGCCCCGGAATTGCAGTAGCGCAAATGGTAACATGTATCCATGGGCAGCTGGTTTCAATCTCTCGAAGGTACATGCGTTTTACTTGTTCTCCCTCGTAATTTCTTGACTCTGTGTTTAAATTTGTATCTTTATGTTTATTAACCAGTTAACTTGTTTATATTATATCGCTGAACCATATCACCCATTCAAGGACTAAAATGTACAATATGTAATGCGGTCTATCACCTTCCAAGACGATAAGTAACATTTAAGCATGCTGTAGTTTGATCTGGTTTTTGCTTCATGTCCTCAAGCAACGGCAAGGATATTAAAAGATGGGGATTACCGTTTATGCTAAGATGTAAAAGAAAATCTGAAACTTAGTTTGGCCAAAAACAAATGCTTGTCTGATGTATACACAATAGCCTCACTGGTCAAATCACGGAGCCGGGAAAGGGTTGGTGGAGGATGTACGCCGAAACAATGTGCAAGATTTTGTATTTGGGGGTAATGTAACTGATACATAATATATAAATTGATCACCTCTTCATTCACTTAGCCCGTCCACGTTAGCGTTTTTTTTTTTTTTTTTTTTTTTTTTTTAATATGAGTGCGTATAATGTGTTTTGTGTCTTTAAACTAATTGGACGAATACCTATCTGCATACTACCCTTCAAAGCAAGCAGCTCGCATTAGATGTTACATGATTATATTGTAGTCTTTAACTGCATTGCGGGATTCGGCAACATAATATTTATAAATAATAAGCACAGAAACGCATCTACCTAGACAGGAAAAAATAGACAAGTGAAGAAAGTAGAAAATGAACTTATTCATCGAAAGATTCGAACCGATGACCTTGGATTGGAACGAATAAGTGCTGCCTTTTGAGCCACTTAACCTCATGGAGGACATGGCATAAGAATGTGGACCACTAACGATTGCTGGAAAAAGGTTCTAAGTGTATATGTCCAATATTCGGTATGTATGGAACACTGGAGAAAGGGTCCAAAGACAATCTAATAATCTGTTACGGACAACACATTCTTTAAATTTTGGTGATGTCGGTGACATCCACCACGTAGCTTATTTTTGTATGCTTTTCTGTCCCCACCTACTTTAAACACATAACGAAGTGTTCTACAAATCCATTCTTTTTCTATTGGATTTTATATGCATGTATTATCTATTCAAAAGTAGTTGCTCTGACACTAGCTATAAAGATCACAACTGAAAGGTCATTATAGCTTCAATATGGTTTAAATCCCAAGAAATTGAACATTTTCAGTCCTCTTCATAGGAATATTTTACATTCTTTTTTTTTTTCGACGAAGTTCTTCTTTACTCTCGTTATACGTTTGTTTATAGGCATATTAATGAATGCCATTATGAGAATAAATTGTCTTACTATACCCGTACACCAATGGTAACCCAACTTACTATTTTTTTATATATATATTTTTAATCATTCCTCTAAATTTCTACTAAGTTTTGTTACTTTCTTCCTAGTAATTGTAAGCATTATTAACAAACTAAATACAACAACTTTCTTACAAGGCTGTCTATAATCTTTATTATAAATTAACTAGAAATGTTACAGTTTCGGAAGTATATCACTTCCTTCTTCAGACTGCTACTCCAACTGAAATCATAAATAACATTACATCATTTGTTTGTTATCTCTACCAATCTCTAGATTCACGAGGTACAACGGTATTGGCAGAAAGACACTGGAATACCGGTACCAATACGTCGAACAATTGCGCATATTTGCGATAAATTCGACGCCGACGAAACAGTTAAAGATGTGCATAAGGAAAGATCCGGCCGCCCACGAACAGTTCAAGTCCGGCTTCCAGTGATGCGGTGTTGCAGCATTTCACCCGACCACCTTAAAAATCAGTGAACGGTGCGCGAAAGAGGGATGAGCCGGTCAATGTAAGACGTATTCTGAAGAGAGTAAAGTGGAAAGTGTACATTTCAAGACTGCAACACGCATTGAATGAGGATGACCCAGATCGAAAAGTGGAGTACTGTGAATGGTTTCAACACATGGTTTGCGAGGATGCAGAATTTGCAGGAAGTTTGTGAGGACTAACGAGGCAATCAGGCAATTCAAACTTAATGATATTGTGAAATGCCACAATTGTGTCCTGAAAATCCTCATGCTCATGTGGACAGAGCAGTGAATCTACTGGAGGCTGCTGTGTGATTAGTCCCTTCTTCTTCAAGGATACTGTAGCTGGTGAGGCGTATCTTGATATACTTCAAATAAAGATTTTGCCTACCATCCAAAATCTGTGTGGTGATAATTGTTTTACGTGCAAGAGAGAGCTCCACCTCAATACCATCGAGATGTTAGGTTGTATCTCGATAAAATCTACCCGGACAGTGGGTTGGGGGAAGAGGTCCTGTTGAGTACCCAACTCGTCTCCTGATTTGATACCTCTGGGGAACCGTCAAGAATGACGTGTATCGACAAAAAACAGCAATAATCGACGACCAGATACACTAACGTTGTAGTTTGGTGTGCAGTTCGGTGCCATGGGCGTTGTATAGAAGCCGCTGGCAGTCATTTCGAACCGTATCATAACTCTCTCTTAGTGCCAAAAATTGTCATGTCAAGTCAAATTTGTCACGAGATATGGACTAGCGAACAGTGAGTACATTTTTGGCACCCCTCTGTATATAGATTAGCTTTATGTAAAAAACATTCCAAATTACAGAGATTTAACATAACGTCGTGAATAAGTAACACGAAAAATATACCAATATCATTATTCTCTGCTAAATTACGAAAATTACTAAAAGCTAGAAGTTCTTTATATGTTACTAGCAGCGTTCACCCCGCTTCGCTGCGGTCACCCCGGAACGCAATAAACTTTGTTACTTAGATAATTTTTACTTTTTCGCTTTCAAATTGCATCGCCTGTCATTTATGTTAACCCGCCGAGTCACGTGGTCATGCGGGTTGCATATACATACGTTTATTTTTACCTATGATGAACTATGGAGACTTGAATGGTCCATTATCTCAAGACACTGGTAATTAAAAATTAAAGTGATATGATAAAAACCATCTAGGGTCCAAATCCTAACAACCCCCCAAAAATGAAAGAAATCGGTTCAGCCGTATTAGCGTGATGAGTTCACAAAGGATTTGTACGTTCTCTTTTATATATATAGATTTATTTTATACACTACTCCACTAACTTTCTTAAGCGAGTAAAATGAGACACACAGTTCCGCTCTGTAGGAGAAGTCACATGCAAGTTCAAGTGAACGATGATAAAGAATTAATAAAATCAGAAATAAGGAGGAAACGAAAGAATTCACATACATGGTGCTTACCATTATAAGTTCACATGGCAAGGAAGCAAGCCTGTGACCATTCGTCTAGTCTATAACACTAAGCCACTGTGAGTGCGCGAATGTGACAGTAAATTTCGACAAGCCTCCGTTTGGTGGAATTGAAAACTAGTCAGTACACTCCGTACCTAAATTCACTTACTCGCCTTGCTCGCTTATATAAAGATTTGGATTAGGATTTATTTTTTAATTTGCTATTCTACTACTCGAATATCTTACCTTTTATCACTATGTTCTCCTCCAGTATCGATATTCCCTATCTGCATGTCAGCATTGCTTACGGTATTTAAAGGCTTCTGTTTTACGGTAGATTTGGAGACTAAAAGCTTCTGGAAACAAGAAAGAAAGAAAAAAAAACTTAAATTTACAACTTAACTACTTTATACCTTTTAAACAATATTTGAAATGTACTAGTATAAAACCAGAATTAATGGTAGGTTACGAAATGAGGTTACTGTGTAAATTACCAAAATATTTTTTTATTAAATTATAATTTATTTATTTTAAATCTCGGGCGGTTAGGACACCGCATATGCTTCTTAGGGGCGAGTCCTGGGCAACAATAGTCTGGCATGTAGAGCGGTCGGTCCTTACAGTAAGAAGTTCGGTCTACAGGAAAAATCTAGACGTGTCTGTGGTACCAGTGAGCAACGGTAAAAACTTGTAGAGAATGGGCATAAAGTGCATTTCTAACTGGTGAAGGGAAAGAACACGCAGCATAGGAATGGCGATTTTAAAAACTGAATAACCTCAAATAGATAGACAATTCAGAATCCCATAATACAAAGCAATTAGCACCATTGATTATGGAGGAGCAAAAAGTCACAGGCAACACATATTACATAATGTTACATCACGAACCTTAAACACGTAGCAGGTACGTTATACAGTAGGGTGGAAAGAATGAAATGATTTCTGGTCAGTTGAATATAGAATTATTAACTTGGGAGTGGGTTTATAATCAATCAAAAGATGCGAGGGCTAGTAAGAAGTCACAATATAGTAAAGACAGAGCCATAGCAATAAAACTAGCTATTAAACGAAGAGATATAACTATCAATCAGATATATATGGCAAGGACAGCGTACAACGATAACGAAATACAGTGAGGAAGTGAAGAAGGAAATCATATTCTGGTTGATTGTAGAATGGGCAGGCGCAGAAGGAAAAATAGTAGAAAAACATGAACTAGGAAAGTGCAACAAAAGAGAAAAAAGACGAACTCTGCTCGAAGAACAGCTTAACAGTAACAAACATTTAGTTCAATGAACATACCTGTAAGTGAAGGATTCATAATTTGAAAATTCCAGATCAACAAAGATACCAGATATAAGATTACATAGTTGTGAAGAAAAGGTTCACAAATCAAATGAAGAACTAAGGGAGTTACCTAGGAGAGGAATGGACAATGACCACAAACTTAGTCGTGATGAAGAGTAAGCTGAAATTTAAAAGGTTGGGAAAAAAATACAGGACCTGATACAGGCAAGCTAGAGAACAAAGAAATTCAAGACAGTTTCGCGAAAAAGACTGTAGATAAGATAATACAAAAACTAAGGAAGGAAGAAATTAACCAGGAAAATAACAAGGAAAGAATGGATCACCGAGGAAAGTATGGAATTCATATATGAGAATATTAATGACAACGTGGCCAAGGAGCAGTATGAATAAATAAAAAACGAAATCATTTGAAAGTGCAGACTTGCCAAGGAGGAGTGGATAAGACAACAGTGTGAAGAAACAGAAAAGAAAATAAACAAAAGAAGAGTAGATGCAGTTTATAAGAAGACTGAGAGGCACCTCAAACCACAAAGAACACAGAGTAATGTATTAAAAGATAAAGAAAGATCTATGGCTGAAGCTGATGATAAAGTGGAAACATGCAAGAAATATTTAGAAAGGTTCTTCTGAAAGCGACAAGCAATTGGAGAAACTGGAAAATATAGAGGAAGTAGAAGAGGAGGCAACAGAAGACTTCGTACTTAGCTTAAGAGTTCGACAAAGCATTACAAGACCTGAAATATTGAAGCTCAAAGTGTAAATGAGATACCTGCAGAAATTATAGCGCAAGGCAGGTTGTATAAATTACTTAATAACAGTTATGAAGAAGGAAAGTTGCCTCCACACTAACAATAGTGCAAGATTCTCGATACCAAAACAAGAATCGCAGAGCGATAAGCTTGTTCAATGATGCTTCAAAAAAGGTAAAAATAACTTATAAACGACTAGAATCCAAGACGGAAGAAGTACTAGCAAAAGACCAGTGTGGTTCCAGGAAGAATATTGAAATACTGAAAGTGATACTGACATTAAAAAGATTGACAGAAGAAAGAATTCGAGTGGGGAATCTAAATTAGGTAAAATTTATGGACTTGGAAAAAGAGTTTCATAATGTAGAATGGAACAAAATTCAATGTTCAAAATTTTGAAGGAATCAGAAACAAATTATACGACACAAATAATAATATATAACCTATATAAAGAACCGAAGACAACAACTGTGGTAGAAGGAGAGAGAAAGAGGGAGCAACAATTCAAAAGGATGCTCCCTGTCACCAGTTTTCTTTGATCTGTACATTGAAGAAACAATAAAAGAAATCAAGGATACTCTCAGCCCAGGAATACTTGTTGATGGACAAAAAATATATATGCTTAGCAAAAAATATATATGCTTAGCATTCTTGGGAGACAATGAGAAAAAATTACAAGCACGTCTAAATGGAACACACTAAATGCTTAGTAGCAAATTCAACATGAAGATGAACAAGAGCAAAACGAAATTTATCAAATGTGCAAGGAAAGAAACACAACAAGAAAAATATGATCAAAATAGCTTACTCGGTAGAAAAGGTATAGCAACTTTGTTACATAAGAAGTAAAATACCTAAAGAGAATAGCTTATCCATTGCATGACTGTACAAAAAGAAAATATTGCATGTAGTTTACCTCCAACGGTTATGCTGGCTAGGCTAAAGGAGAAGGTGATGATGAGAAATAAATGAAAATGAAGTGAAATTTTCAAGTTTTACGTCCCACGGTTATGCCGGCTAGGCTAAAGGAGACGGTGATGATGAGAAATGAATGAAATGGTGGAATGAAGAAAGTGGGAGGAAACGGGAAAACCCCGAGGAAACCTACGCACACGGTGTTTCTCTACCACAAAGTTCACTTGGCGGGGGCTGGGAACGAACACGGAACCACAAGCACCAGAGGTGAACGCTCTACAACTGAGCCACCGCGGCCGAGAAATAAATGAAATGGTGGAATAAAAACAGCGGGAAGAAACGGGAGAACCCCGAGAAAACCCACGCACACGGTGTTCGTCCACCACAAAGTTCACTTGGTGCGAGCTGGGATCGAAGCAAGGACCCCATGCACCAGAGGTGAACGCTGAGCCACCGCGACACTCCACTGAATGTAAAAGATAAAATAAACAGCAATAAAACCCGAACAGGTATTATAATGGTTAGCTAAGCTGAAATTGGTGTACAATTAATGTTAGAAAAATATTATTTTCTAACATTAATTGTACACCAATTTTAGTTTAGCCAACCATTATAATACTTGTTCGGTTTTTATGAAATTTTCCTGACTTCCACTGATTTCCAGTGTTTTTTCCTGAGCTCCCCTGACCTGCACCATTTTCCCTGACCAGTACGAACCCTGTATCAAAATATTTTACCTCAACTACGGTAAAAGACCACAACACGAAATTAAAATACATATTTACCTTAAACTCTTCCTCTTTGAGTGTCGATAATTTCTTCTTTAGTACTGATTCAGCTCTCAGAGCTGTAACTGTAAGCTCATAACTGGTATTCAGTTTAGACAAACAACTATGACATACATATTTAGGCAATTCATCTGATGGCAAGACCTGTAAAACAAAACTTGAATTATATATCTGAAATAATTTTTATAGACAATTGTAATTTTTCTTGTCATATATAAAGCAATGTTTGCGTCTCGCATGTAACAGAACTTTTTTGGGAACCCAAGTATAATCATATATTGTTTTTATATTCAAGTTATAATGCCAGAAGTTGAACGAATAAATAAATAAATAAATAAATAAATAAATAAATAAATAAATAAATAGATAAATAAATAAAAAAGTCCGAAATTTTACTATCTGTTTAACATAACATGACGTTATGATTTATTTTGGTGAATGTTTCTAAAAAGTCTACATAAATAGTACCTATTTGTTTTTCGTTTTTGCAGTGAATCACACATCTTGAATGAAGTTAATCTAACTCGAAACCGTTGATCTGACACGTATAAAAAAGTTTTAATTTAGACGAATTTCGAAAAATTTAACAGAAGGGCAAACAACTACTATAGTTCTTTTCAATGATATCTTCATTACAATCATTAAAATAGAGCATACTTTAGACATTTTACAAATATTTTTAATAATCTAGCTATACAAAACACAAAGATATCTAAGTAATTTATACATTATTAGAAATAAGATGGGAAACAAATCTACTCCATTTGATTTTAATAGACTAGTAACTCTATCACATTCTTTCCGAGAAATTAAGTGTAATTTTACTATATTATATACAAACAGTTACGTAATATTTGTAAATTAGTAACACTGGTGCACAGCAAACTGGCTCATGTTATGCTGTTTAGGTGATAGTAAGTAGTATGCGTGGCGATATTCTGCGATTCATGTGAACATACTGGTGATGTTAAATGGTAGACGTTTCTGATTTTCGAAGAAGGCAAATCGTAGGTGCGAATTAGTTTGAGTAATCGTATTCAGGGCAATGACGGCACACAGAACTCTTCCGAGACAGCATCAGAGAAGAGGAAATCTACAGAAACCAAGTTGAGATAAGAAGGTTGCCAAGCACTGTAGAGGATTATCACAAAAATCGTAGCCCTCACGCGGTACAACTGACTGCAGAACTGAATCAGCATCTAGAACGACTTATTTTTGATAAAGGACCGGTGGCATACTAATAGAAACACTGCTGTAATTCTTACTTGACTTCTTTTGGCAGAATAAATATCAGTAACATTACTGATAGTCGTCTAATGCGTTTACAGTCTTCTGTCCTATCTATGGAGAAGGTCTTACATCGTCAACATATCCATCTTTGTCAATGTTTCATAGGGATGTATGATCCCGATGATGGTTTTTCTTGTGTTATAATGCTACCCGCGAAGTTAATTCTCGAGAGAATACCGTAGTAGACTGTATCTATCATCTACCTGTGACGTACAGAATGATGCAGGATTCCCCCATGAATGTTGTATGTCATAACTAACATCACCTTAAGCTGTACGAGATCTAGGATGCTGTATTAACGCTTTGACAACCTTTTTTTTTTTTTTTTATTTTATTTTATTTTATTTTATAATGTGAACATTCTTTTATATGTACGACTCCTTTAACGTGAGATATTTCTGACATTTATACACAGTTTTGGAACTAAACACAATCTCCTGGTCATATCTGACCCGATGATAGAACAACATCTATTTTTTTTAGAATATTCTAAAAACAAATTCCCAACGATGTTTGAATTATTCGCATAGGGCACATGTATCCCGTTGGTAGTCAAAGGGTTAAGTATACTTTATGAGTGAGCCCAAGTTTCGCCCAAAGGAACGATCCGTCCAAGGAAGTTGTCCCCTTCGCTCTCGTACCAATCCAACAAATCCTCTGCAGTTACATAGCGTTGTCACTTTTGTATCTCAGTGTCTTGACGGGATACTCATCGCGCTTCAGTTTTGCGGAACCCAAGTATGTTATGCAGGAACTTTTATGGCATACGTCTACATGCGGCCAAGTTCCGCACGGTCCATCAGCGATACACCTAAAGCAGCAAAGATAAGAACTCAATCATGAGATTGTCAATTTGGGATCATATTAACGGTATCATCCTGAATGGCTTGCCTGCCTTCGCAAAATATTTTCACCTATCTCTGAACTATTCGATATGGCAACGCTTTGGCACTACCTGCTTCACAAAGTCCATAAAATAAGTCCTGTGCATTTCGAGCACGTGCTTCAATTCTGATCCAAGCACATTGTTTTACTTTCTTAAACACATCGTCAAATCGACTGGGTTAAATTTGTTAGGGAGTTTGAAGTGTGCGCATCTTCACAACACTGTGATATTTGACTCAATAAGACACAACCTTCTCACTCACCACAATTGGTCATCTACCTTCTGTGAACTCCTGTCGAATACCTGAGGCTATTTAACTCACACCTCTTAAGTGACAGAAGTGTTGCCTCAATTTTTTATCCAGCCCATGTATAAGATGACGCAAGGTGCATTATTTAAATTCCATAGTAAATAACCTCTCAACCGACTTCAGTATTTTTTTTTTTTTTTTTTTTTTTTTTTTTTTTTTAAATATCTGGAAGGTTATATCATCTGTAATACCATTACATGGTACACACCGAATCAAATATTGACGACTTTCCACAAAGACACACCGTAAAAGGACTTAATATATATAATAATCAGCGTTTAGACAGGTATATTTATCTTAGAGAGTTGTTACTCAATGAATCACTTTATCTATTTAGTAGTATACACTTTTACGCCCACGTTTCTATTATTATAAAGAAATAATAGACTTTCTCTACAGTATATAACTGAAGTTGTATAGCTGACTTAGAATATAAATTGTTTTACCCAAATCGAGTGGGCTTTCGAACGTTATAAAGTAAGTTTAGTAACATGAGAATATTTATTTTTAAAAAAAATCCCTACGAAATCCTTATTTCAGCGACTTTATCTAGTTGTAGCGCGACTAAACTTACACCAACACAGACGAAGACATTTTCAAAGATCCTCTAGTATTGTCCCAAATGCTCTGAACTTACTTGCAGATCACTCTAACAGAAACTCAGAAAATGTTCCTTGTGTTTGGCTACTTTCCCGTGGAGACAGTGCAACCAGTCACTGCCTTTAATGCACACTCCATTCCTACAACCCTCACAGTAAGCCTCCCCTCGCTTCCCATTCTTCGAACACACACCACCAGAACCAAGACAATTATCTTCAATAGAAAGTAATCCTCACGTCCAGGAAAATCGATCCCACGGAGCTCTGTTTTCCTTTCCTTGAGATTGGCAATACATATGAACCTGGTTGTAGCACTTCTCTCCATTGTCATTAGCGGCATTCCGAAAGTTTACAATTCCTCATAAAAGCACAACTTGATAAATAAATCTCTTCTTATCCCAGCACATTGTGGTCAGGTCACTTTACTGTAAAGAATGATGTCTCAATATTTCAATGCTAACTGCTTAGAACTACATCTTTCATATAATCCTTTCTTTCTGAGATCCATCCTGCCACAAGCACAGAACTACCATTGTTCCAGTTCACTGAACAGAGTGAGATAGCTAAGAAGTTATCCGTAACTATTTTACGGTCAACATGCAACAGCTCTCCCGTATTACTCAGATCTTTCTTCTGTCTCTATTGCGATGATGATTGAGGCTGATAAGATCATTATTGCTCGCTACCAAGTTGTAAATCCACGTTCTTGTTTGGTACACGAAGATTTGCTAGACCTTCTCCATTTTTACTTCCCTCTATTAAATCCCTCTGACCCATTTCAAAAACATTAAAAACAAGTTTTTATTTTGAAAGACATTTCAATAATCTGCCAATGCAAGCTCTACATAATGAGGAAGTTGAGTATGTAAGTTAAGCTGTCTTCAACACATAAAGCGAATTCACAGATGAGATTATATAATAGTTTTTAACAGAGAAGAAGATTACATTTAGTTAATGAATTTTCTAACATGAAATTATGTATAGTAATCTTTCTCTTGTTGGTTCACTTTGTTTTTGACAAACGATATTATATTTGAAAACAAAGTACAAAATAAATAAAAAAAAAAGTTTATAAGTAGTTGGTTATTATACTAGAATAAGCATGAGTTTATTTCGTTCGGTTTCAAACAAACTGCAATAAATTGAATAAATTGTCAGAAAACACTGCTTAATTTTAACACAGCACTAGTGTCCCAAAGAGCATAGAAGTAACAATTTAATAAGACATAGAAACACAAATATCAAACTGAAAATGAAATGAAATGAAATCTTTAAGTTTTACGTCCCACGGTTATGCCGGTTAGGCTAAAGGAGACGGTGATGATGAGTAATGAATGAAATGGGGGAATGAAGAAAGTGGGAGGAAACGGGAGAACCCCGAGAAAACCCACGCACACGGTGTTTGTCCACCACAAAGTTCACTTGGCGGGGGCTGAAATCGAACCCGGGACCCCAAGCACCAGAGGTGAACGCTCTACCACTGAGCCACCGCGGCCCCCTACAAATATCAAACTGAAAGAACATATTGGTGAGGGTATAAAATTAACGATGCTTCATGAGCAATTTTTTTTTTACAACTAAAACACACAAAGTACAACCTTGATAAAGTAGAAATCATCAAAATATCTTTACCGTTCATAGAAAGTCAGGCATATAAGGTAATTTTCCAAAAACAAATCCTGACACGTACTCAGCACAGAAGCTGAAATGATGTCGTTGAACCTTCACTGTTGTCACCAACCACAAAACAAGAATCACAATGCCTTAAGATTCTTATACTCTTAAGAAAAAAAATTAAACATCTTACAATTATGCACCAAGGCTAAGGGTAATGATGAGATGGATGATAATGATGGAATGATGAAAGTGTGAAGAAACGGCAGAATCCGGGAAAATCCATGCGCAAGATTTTTGCAAACCACAAAGCCCACTTGGTGAGGACCGGAATCGAATCAGAGACCGCACGCACCAAATGAGCGCTCTACCACTGAGGCCCCAGAAATCAAGAAGTTTGTGTTTGCAAGTAATAATATGTTGGCGTACATAGTAAATATTTAATTTATTCTCACCTATTATATTCCCATTACAAGATTACCGTATTACGCTTTCTAATTATCGGTGGTCCACTTCACATATTCTCGGCATTATTTTCTTAGAGTTGAAGTATTGCTGAAAGTGATGAGGGCTTTGCAAATCGACTATGGATGTTCAGGTTATGTAACTAGCATAGGACTACGATTGTCGTAATAGGCTATTCTAGGTAGTTATTTAGTTCCGCAATCATTTTGCTGCATTTGGTCTACGGTTCCTGGTAACAACATTCTTTAATGCTAGAAGGTCCCTGTCATTTAAGTTTGTCTCCTATCCACTACTGCTTTTCGCCAATTTTATACGTGCTAAGAGTTCTGTAGACCGATTTACGTTAGACACTCATCTTGAATACACTTGCGCCAACTAACGATACATCCACAATTTGGCCTTTTTGAAGCTCAGAGGTATCTTCAATTCTGCATTAGTATCGCCTGCCCACTCCAATATACGCCTTCGTTCTAACGTACCTGACGTATTACAAAATATCACGTAACACACCAAAAACAATGGCCAGGCGCTGCACATACATCATCAGTGTTGCTATCTCACATACCTTACTTATTGCAAACTACAAGTTTCTATTAACTTAATAACTACTTGTATACTTCTGAGTCCATATTCATATCTTGATATAAATATTTAAAATACCTAGTACGCTGCCGCTTAAGAAATGATGGTAGAACCACTTTGATTTGTAATCTTTTTATATAATCTACATTGGTAGCCTTAAGCAGCATAAAGGTGTACTTACAATAACAGGAATACATGTTCCAATCTTCTCTACTACTTCGAACATCTCTCCTTCCTCTCCGAAAATATCAATCATATTGTTTGCTTTAGAAGCACATAAACGACAATAATTTTCACAGAAACTTTGTAGATCTTCATCACAATCCTTGGTCAAATTTGTCTCTCTAGGAATATTCCTTGTGGGGACCTCCGGCTCAAGGTTTAAAATATCTTGAAAAGAAGAAAACAGTAAAAAGAAATAAAATAAAATAAATCAAATTGCCAGTTTATAGCTATAACTAACCAGAAACTGCATGTTTAACTTTCTAATTCTTCGTAATTAATAACAGACATAAATCAACCATAAACTGAACAACTTCTCTGTAAATTGATTTACATGAAAGAACAATCGTAAATCTTGTTCTTTTTCGAATTTTTCGATCCTAATCAAGTGATTTTTGGAACATGAATAAAAATTGTTACTAAAATTTTGGAAAAACCAGTTACTTACGATTTTAGTTCGAAATTATTTCTTTATTTGAAGTGAGGAAAAAAAATCTGAAAATAAACTATTTTCTGCATTCGGCAACAGTGACCTCCATCAACATCTCTACCTCAAAAGCTTATACCCTTATTACACTAAACGTTCCCTAGTCTATGCCTTGGTCATTCGATGAGCCCAATTTTATTTTAGCACATTGCCATTTAACAACCATACCAAGATTTTCTTCCCAACATTCTTCAAATAAAAATACCTTGGTAGCAAGCAGTTCATTATTAACAAAAAATTCGCTACCGAAAAATTCTCTGTTTCAAAGGTCCTTACTCAACACGATCTCAGTCTTCATCCTTTATAATAATGAGTTTTGCTTATATCGTATTCACCGCCATCTGAAACTAAAAATAAATTTATCGGATTCAGGTGTCCCCAAATTCTTTACCGAAGGTCCGTCAACCTTCACATACTCATTACGAGAACTGGTTCCATAAGAGATCCCTCACCTCCACCAAAGGATTCACAATTCTGGTAGCTGCAATTCTTCCAACCTCATTTACACTCTTAAATGCACTCACTGTCAGAAAGTAGCTCTATTTCCTTTCTCGATTCACTTGAAAAAAAATACTAATATTTCCTGCAGCGCCCAAATTTCCCTTCTTCTTGTCCCAGAGCAAACAACTCATCACAACGTACATTCGACCACACCTTCCGCGTAAGCATTTCCGAAGTCCTTTCTCTTTGACTCTTCCACATACCACAGAAAGATGTAAGAATACTAATATAATCATATTCACAAACGACCCTCTAGTTTTAACCATCTACACAAGGCTGTCCGGTTTCTATCGGATCAATTTTGAAGGGCCCTTACGAGAAACTTCGCCACTACCACCCATGTGTTCTATTGGACCGCCAGCACTAGGGACTGTAGGGCCCAACATCGGAATTTCCATTGGTGTAAATTTCGGCGAAACAGGCAAGAGAATTTCGTTACAATCCTCCCTTCAAGCTTTCCAGAGACCAGCAAGGGTATAGACACATACCTATTTTGAACAGGCTGCATAAATCCAGACTGGCATCACGAATCTTGAAACGGAATGACACGAATTCTTTATTTCCGTTCAATTCCCTGATAAAAAACGCCCAGAGATTTTGGCGTCTTGACTTGAAACCTTGTCCATATAGATACTTGATTGACGTCCGCACCGCACAATTATGGTGAGTCAATTTGAAAGCTAGGTATCATAACTGATTCCTGGGAGTATTTTGCATTTACTTTCACGTTTTACCAACCTTGCGCACTAGCAACTTCCACGTATAACTGAATCCCATAACAACCATAAACTCACGTGGGATACTTTCCCGACAGAGGCGAACAAAGTTGCAGCGGAACTTGGCATCGCTGCACGTTCTCCCGGTGTCAGTGGCCAACATTACACCACCAGTGAAATAGATGAATGTACACTTCATCCATTATGACGACTGTCTGATATTTGGACCCTGTCGCAGGTGCTTTTCATACATTATTTATTATTATTATTACTAATCTTTATACAATTTATCTTTCTGCCTCCTACAATTTAAAACAGGATTTGAACATTGTTGCGAACAGGATTACAAATTCTTTCTTAATAATACATATTTACATTTTTAAAATTATTAATTAATTATTTTAACATGTGGTTACTTCTTTTTAACAATAATTTTGGTTCTTCTTTCTCTTGATTTTTAAAAATCTTTTGATTAGGCCTAATTTAAGATTCCCTCCTGATTCATTTTTATTTCTCACTTAACTGATTTTGGTTTATTTCTTGAGAACACACTAAACTTGTCACTTCTGAGAATGATTCACTTTACAGACTGTACAATTACATTCACTAATATAATGTAGATTTTAACATATACGCACAATAATATATATATATATATATATATATATATATATTAAAGTGTCCCTTATTTTGGGTAATTTCGCGTTGCGATACGCACACCCCCTAAATGTATTCTATATGACCATAAATACGTATTATTGAAATAGTAGCTCTCTATGAGAACGTTAAACCGTTCTGACTTGACGACAAAGTCATGAAATAATGTTTGTACATTATAATATAATTTAGAATTTCCAACCGTGATAACGAAGAAACTAAAAGACAGAGAAATGAAACTTTGCACGAAGCAACTAGAGAGAGGGCGACATCTGCTTGTGTATTGACAAACAGAACCGGATCAACAGTGTTGCCAACCCAAGACAAAGTTATGTTTTTGTAAATGGAATGACCTAATTTGAATATTATCATTGGATATCTCATGAAAATAAAGAGAAGAGATTGCAAAGGCAGATCAGTGTTGCAAACTTTTCAAGAAATAAGTGTAATATGTGTTGGTGCACACAGGGAGTGAGGTACTAACGTTTTGTACACCTTAAATCAGATATTGACAAGAATTGTTTGCGTTGACTCTAAGTCTAGAAGCATCCGCTGAACAGTGTTGGCATCAACAGAAGAGAAAAATTGAGTTTCGAAGAGATACAATAACTCGGAAAAAGTCACTAGTGCTGTATGCTTTGAAACCTATAATGCAAGGCGGTGGAGCATGAGGAGTAGAACCGTGGTTATGTGAGATCGATAACTGACCGAGATATACGATATCTTGTAAAACCTGACAAGTAAGGTTTGTGAAAGGTGGCAACGCTGCACAGCGGGTTGGAATCCCAACAACCTGGTTAAAATATGAAAATAGCGTTCAACTTGCATGAATTTATGTACTTATGGGCTTTTGAGGGTGCTGATAACAATGATGAAACCAAGAGTAAAAAAGCCGCGGTTGTGCAGCGTTGCCATCTTTTACAAACCTTAGTTCTCTGGTTTAACAAGATACCGAATATATCTGTCACTACGTGAGTTATCAATCTCACATAACCACGCCTATTCCTCATGCTCTTTTGCCTTGTATTATAGGTTTTAAACCATACAGCACTAGTGACGTTTTCCGAGTTATTGTATCTCTTCCAAACTCAATTTTTCTCTTCTGTTGATGCTAAGACTGTTCAGCGGATGCTTCTAGACTTAGAGTCAACGCAAACAATTCTTATCAATATCTGATTTAAGGTGTACAAAACGTTAGTACCTCACTCCCTGTGTGTGCCAATACATATTACACGTTATTTATCGAAAAGTTTGCAATACTGATTGCATTTACAATCTCTTTTCTCTTTATTTTCATTGCTGATTCCAATGATAATATTCAATTTAGGCCATTCCATTTACAAAAACACAATTTTGCCTTGGGTTGGCAACACTGTTGATCCAGTTCTGTTTGTCAATACACGAGCAGATGTCGCCCTTTCTCTAGTTGCTTCGTGCAAAGTTTCGTTTCTCTGTCTATTTTAGTTTCCTCGTTATCACGGTTGGAAATTCTAAATTATATTATAACGTACAATTGTTATTTCATGACTTTGTCGTCAAGTCGGCACAGTGTTAATGTTCTCGTAGAGAGCTGCTATTTCACTAATACGTGTTTAAAGTCATATAGAATACATTTAGGGGGTATGAGTATTGCAACGCGAAATTACCCAAAATAAGGGACACCCTAATATATACATATATATTACAATTTTCTTTAAATACCGTTTTCTGCAGTTCAACTTTCGTTCTGCAATGTTACGCGGCAGCAGGCGTGTACGAGGGCCTTACGGAAGCATCTCAGCCGTGGCCGCTTACGGATGTCTATATTCATAGTTGAAAGTGTCAAATTGAATCACTGGCGCATCGCAGTAGTACCTTACTGACCTTCAAGGCCAGTAAGGTACTACTTTCTTCAATTGTTTAGTATTATAATTCCTTGCATGGTTGTTAATAATTACTTACCTCCAATTCAATGTTATGTTCATCCACTTACCTTGTAATTCAAGTGATTCCTTAATCCTCTTATTAATAGATTCTAAACTCGGCAGAAAGCTAAACAAATCAGACTTCTCTACCACAAAGGATGCGTCTGTCGTGCTCACTACATTTCCGAAACTCCGATCTTCTTCATTACATGAAACGTTCGGCTGTGATCCCTTACATACGAGTTTCGTGAGTTTCGTCTTCTGATTTGGCACACTAACTGGTATAGCATTCTCATCTAGACGCCTTAAGAAAGAGAAAAATGAATATTTTAAACCCAAGCTACCATTAAATTTACTTGTAAAATTCGTTTCCAAAGCTAGTGACAAACTATGATGTTTAGAATTGTCCAATATGGCACTACACTTTAAAAAATACAGAAGCTTGCAATACATCCGAAACCCAGACTATCTTAGTCGTTTAAGAGGATCATTATTATTATTAATTTAAAAAATAATGCCTTAAAGTACCGTATTTGTCGGCGTGCATTTCTGTATTCAATTTTGAGGATGTTTTTTATCTTTTCACTTTGACGGTAAAACTTAGGGAAGGGGAAAGGGATATATATATATATATATATATATATATATATATAACTTAATAACTCGAACCTCCAGACAGATCTCGATTAAATTTTGAACATTGATGACGTTCGGGTCTGGGTTGGTTTTAATCATTTCATTTTGACGCTGCAATTTAGAGGAGGGGAAGAGATATTTGAAAATGACTGAAAATTACCGAAATTATTGTGGAATTTATAGTTTTTGGGTTCGCTAAGATGAACAGTGCCGTTTATAAAACCAGATTCAGCCCAGCAATTTGGGAGAGGGGGAGACGTATAAAAATGATCGAAAATGACCGATATTAGTATCGAATCCATCGTTTTCTGGGTCGCTGAGACGTACTGTGACACTTCCGGTGTCATTTAAATCCAAATTCAGCCTTCATTGCCCTTTACGTCCAAAATAAAAAGTATTCTCTCCGTGCCAAGAACGGGCAATCTGCTAATATATTATAAATATATTTATATATTCGAAAATATAGTGATATTTTAGTAAGGAATACGTGCGGAGTTACCAAATGTTTCACTAATTGTAGAGTTATACGTGCGTCTGAGAATGTCTGTAGCCCATACGCGTCTATAGAAAAGCATTCACACCGAAACGACAAATAGAGCGATTGAATCCGAGCTGCATTACTGAGTTATTGAACTGTATGTAATTAAATGCCGTTGTATACCGTAAGGAAGCAAGAACACCAAACAATATAGAATAACTGGAAAAACTAGGGATGTACCGATATATCGGTATCGGTGATATCGGCCACTTTTGGGAGAATCAGTATCGGCAAATGGACACGATATTTACCGATACATTTTCCGAACTATTTTCAATTTGTTTAATATTAACAGTGACGCTTACATTTCATCAGTTTCTTTTAGACTTAAAGTTGATCTAAATAATCATCAATTATACAATCGATTTCTTGATGCATGTGTACGCCTCTGATTTGCACTATTAGTACTCACTGATATTTTTAATCCCTCGATGCCTAAATAGCGGTGAAGAAAAGCCAAAGGTCCTCAGTCAGGATCATGGGCGCCCGAAAAAAAATTCTAGGGGGCATTCCATGGTTGGTACATATATTACGTCTGATATTTAATATACGTGATTTGCTATATTATGTATATATTTTCGTGAGTCAGGGGGAGTCCACCGTGCCGTCCTCATTCGGGCGCCCATGATCAGGATAGCACACCTGTAATTTGATCCCGAACGAGAAAGAGGTTTCGATTCAGAAGAAAATATTATGGAAGAAGTCCATAAGACGCTCACTTTGTCATTATTTTCTCCTACTTACTGGTTAAAAACAATTAGTTCTAAAGTTAATATATAGTTTTATCGTTTTAGACTTCGCTTAAATATTTCTCTTACGTATAGCAACACCTAGTTCAGCATGCTTAATTTTGTAAACAATAAAAAATTTATAACGGTAGTATTCGTTTGCATTATATGTATGTAATAGAGACTGGTAAATAAATGTAACTATCAAAGTACATTATCACTCTAAATATCAATCACTGACTCTTAGAACTAAGTTTACACTATGTAAGTATTTGTTGGTTTTTAGTTCATTTTATGTGAGCTGGATTAAATTTAGGGAAAATATATTTTTTGTGTGGAATCTAATATGAAATTCTGCTTTTTGTCTTTGTAATACCTCATATGTCAAATTTTGCCCTTATATCTAATACGGCCTATAACAGTGCTGATCATTTCATTATTCTGAAAATTCCTGATATGTGTCCAAAAGTATCGGTATCGGGTTTCGGTACATCCCTAGGAAAAACTTACTGAAATTGAAATAACAAAAATATCTGTATTGGCGTCTAAGACATATCCCATTTTTTGGATTTATTCTTAAAGGAAAAGAGTCTTATAAAGTCGGCAAACACGGCAATTAACACACTAGAAGTTCTGAGCTCCGAAATATGTGTAGTTTGCTTGGTTAGAAACTGCCTAGAAATATTTCTCATCCCACCTAGAAGTAAATATTCAAAATATACATTAAGAAGTCCGGGTTCTACCTTTTTGGGGTGATTTTTTTAAAATTTAATTTCACGAATAACCTAGAACAAAGTGCAAAAGATATGAAAATTGTATGTTCTATTACTACTGATAGTCCTGATTAATATACTGAGAAGTCTATCAACATCTGAACACTAGAAATCGTTAATGCATGGAATCAATATGTGACTTATATAAATATACATTACATGGTTAATAATACTCTTCGATATACATTGATTTTTGAGTTTTGCATTTTACTCAGGAGGGCAAGATTCTTCGATATACACAGATTTTACGTTTTTCATTAGTATTGTCTTTCCCAAATTATGCCCCTCCTTGCGCGAAATACTAAAAAATTAGTTTCTAGGATGAACATACTTCCACTGTGCTTAGATTATGTATTGGAGTTTAGAGTCCCTTTCAATACACAGAATATGTGACCTGTACCTACTGATTAACATGGAATCCGAAACACACGAGCTCCCGCCGGAAATCAAATATGGACCTCCCGTGTCAGAGTAAACGTTAGAAACAATAGAAGCAGGAACTGTGACTGTATTTACCATATATGTTCTAACTACTACATAACATAGTTATGATATATTTGTAAACTTTTTACGTACAAACATGAGTGTTCTTTGTCCGGAAAATGCAGATTCTTTACTTCGGAAATAAAAAGTTTAACGGTGATTTTTCACAGGCTTGAATTCAGCGTCATTTAGTATGCCAGATTTTGACTTTTATCTTCTTTTGTTATATATTATGATTGTTTTCTACACGCCATTTGAATTTCCACACGCCACTTGAATGTTTACTTAGAGGCAATGTTCGGATGATTTATTTGTACTAGAAAATACGCATGTTGCTCTGTAACACAATTGAGAGAAAAATTGATTTTCCTTTTAAGCAGATTCGAGAGACATAAGCATCTAGGTTCAACTTTTGGACTTAGACTCTAGAAGGCCGTCTTGGTTTTTGTGACCAGACGGATGAATGTATGGTGAGGGAATGGTTTGCAAAGTTCAAGAAAAGAGATTTCAATCTGAAAGCGCTAACCGAAGAAGATCCGTGCCACGCAACTATGCAGCTGGCTGAGAAGCTTGGAATCGAGCATTCGTCAACCATTAAGACACCTGCACGCACTTGCCAAGATCCCGAAAGCAGGCAAAAGGATCTCACACGAGCTTACAAAACGCATTATCGATTGTCGTCTGAACACTTGTGTGTCACCTCTTGCTCGACTTTTTTTTTTTTTTTTTTTTTTTTGAAATCGTCACAGAAGATGAAAAAGTGGATTTACTATCATAACACTAAATGAGTAAATCCTGGTCAGCCCTCAACTTCCGTCACTAAAACGAATATCTATGGCAAAAGTGCTTTGTTATACATCTAGTGGTAGAAGAAGGACATGCTCTATTATGAGCTGCTGAAGCCTGGCAAAACCATCAATGCCTAACTCTACAACAATCAACTGCTCCGTTTGAGCGAAAAAATCGAGGTGAAACAAATTTTTACTGGCAAGGAACGCGACAGGTCCGATTGTTGCATGACAATGCTTACCCACATGTCGCTTTGTCAACAAAAGAAACAATCTTCACCTGCGGCATGTTCACCTGATTTCGCTCATTCAGATTATTATCTGTTTAGGTCCCTACTTTTTGGCCAGCGCTTTGCGAAGATTGATATCAAAAATTACATGGATAACTTCATCGCCACAGTCTTTCTTTAGGCAAGGTGTACACACGCTACCTGACTTAGGGGCCAAAGTGATAGAGAGTCAAGGAAAATACTTTGATAATTACCATTATATTTCAATGCTTAAATATGCAATGTTTACTTTCAATAAAACATTGGGAACTTATACGCACACGTAATACAATACGACAGTAATGTGTGTATTTTAAAATGGTGCACGAATACTAATAGGCTATAACGCAATAACTTACCTATAACCACCTACTTCATGATAGCATTTATCTGAAAAATGCTTTGAACAAACAAAGCTATTTTCGTCAGGTAACCAATTTTCTCTCCCAACTGCGGCAATCCATTTCTGTTTTAGCTCTTCATTTACAGGGAATCTATAAAAGATTAATAATAACATTATATTACAAGCAAATCCAAATATTAAGAAATTACTTTTACGAAAAGAAGAAAATTAATAACCTATTTGAATTATTCATTGTGTATTCATCAACATCTATCAGTAGTAATTAAAATACAGTTTCTAATATTAGAAATAAGCTACTCTGCATTTACATTCTCATACTTTAATTTGTAGGTGAAAGATATAGATACTCACCTGTGAAAGTTTATGTATGGTAATCCAAGCTTGCTTTTACAATTCGGGTAGCAACACACAACACAAGATTCAATTTGCATGTTACAGAAATCAAATGTCATCTAGGACACAAATCAACCGATGAGTTTACTTTAATATCAAACTCCTCCATAAATTCTGGAATGAAATTGAAGTGATAACATTAGTTACGTATAACAAAGAAAATTAAATAAAAAAACTACATTTATGTACAAAGCGACGAAAAAAAAATAAGTATCAAGTTCCATGTTACAATTTTCTGAGTTTTACTAACAATAAAAAAGAAAAAAAACAGTAAATATTAGTATTTTACTAAATTTAGTTATAATATTAAATATTGTAGAACTATATATTAACTAGAAAATTCCCATAAACTAAGGAAAATAATGAATAAATAAATACATTTTCTTTAAGTTGTCAAAAAACACTCATCTGTCTAAAGATGCCTCACTTATTACAAGACTTATTTAGCAGACAGCACCTCATTAAATGGAGTTTATGAAATTGTATGCGAATATATTATATAACCAAAAACATACGGAAGATTATCAAGAAACATACCAGAGCCGATGATCAAAATAATAACAGTGTTTGGTATTTCCAAGAATTTGTACAAATCCAAAAACATATTTAAAGTGTCAAGATTCAGCACCGGCCTCTATTGTTCATTGAAAAAAGTATATTTGAAGTATTCTACATTAGAATTTAAAAAATAAAGAGACTAAATACAGAGAAAGAAAACGTAGATAGAAAACGGAACGAAAAAATGAAATGAAAGTTTTAAGTTTTACGTCCCACTATTATGCAGTGTGTAGCGTACATGCCACATATTAATGTTTTGTATAGCCCATAGAGATTTTTGCGCAACTGAAATTGTATTGTTACGGTTTCGTTTATAACTTTGCTTTAAGAATTATAAATATTGCCAATGATAGTTAATTTAAATTTATTTTGTATTATAATATTAACTATATTTGTTGGTGAGCCAACGTTATAAATATCTAAAATCACAAGTGCATCAAAGGGTGCGGAACGGAGCGAGAGATAATTTGTATTGGAGAGATACATTTGTATCGAAGAAGAAGAAGAAGAAAAAAAGAGAGCATAATATAAAATTTTCCCTCGTAAGTGTGTGAGAAAATTATAAGTGAACAACACTTTTAAAAATTCATTTCAAGTAAGTTGTATTTAAGCAGATTAAGCAACTCGGAAAACAAGGAAAGCTTGCAGTTGCAGTTTAAAGATAAATTTAATTTCCGGGAAATGATAAGTATATGGTACCTATAACTTTGGTGAACGAAACAGGCCAGTGTTAACATATTAACTTCATAGTGATAAATCGGTATTATTATTAAACTCAAGTGCTTTAGAGGAATGGAACGGAATATTTATGCAATCTGACAAGTTTACAGAGGCAATAGATGTAAACGTGTAGTCTAGTAAACGTGACTTTTGGGTTTATTATATTTTAAATATGGCTAATGAAACTTCTTCTTTTTGGTGTATAATAAATGCCTAATAATGGATTGTGAGTAAATTTGGAAGCCGAACCACTAATCATGTAGCAGAAAGCTGGCCTAAGTTCACCCGTTGAGGTGACCAAACCTCCTTAAATAACAGCTAATTTTCCAGCGTTATGTAGCTCTGTTGTAAGATTTCATGCTCTCGCTCCGCTCTGATAAGCCCTACGCATCACTAGAAATTTCCTTAAGCACCCGATTTGGTGTGATTTCCTTTTCCACTCATACTGGAATGATGGTACATATATAAACTCTCGAAACAGAAAGGTGTTTCTACAAATCGCTGTTCTATTTATTTTATTATGTACTATGCAGATCGCAGTGATATATGCTTACATTTATTTTGAAACATTTTCACATTCTCTTTTTCTCCCCCACCTCTGCTGTCTGGTGGTGTGAGCTAATATAATTATTACAATAAAGGCGATAATACGTTACGGCGTGGACAGCTAAAAGTCCATAAGAGGGTTCATGGCCTCACGTGCCGTAGCGGCTGTGGTCTTTTGGTATTTTGTGGCCGCTTCACAAAATTGAAACCTTTAATAACATTTTTTTATTTTTCTCTTTCTTTTTGGTCGATTACGTCCTGGTTGAAAATATAATATAGATAGAATGAATACTGAATACTTAATTTTGAGATCTGATAGAAAAGGCTCTTCCATCGTAAACAGTAGCGTCATATTTGTTCAAATATTTTGACATCAAGATCATTAACTGCAAATATTTTAGAGAAGGGAGTCAAGAATATCTTAATAAGAATATGCTAATCTGTATTAGTGAGAGAAAAATATATATATATCATTAAGTACTGTAATGAACGCACATTTCAGATGTCTATTGTGATAATTTCTTATCGCTATCCAGTGATCATAAGAATTTACATACAAGCTATGCATATGTTATCAGTATTACTTCTTTTTATATAATGGCAAAAATGATCATGTTGGCCTATTATGCTCTAATTGTAAAGTTATCGATGCCGTTTCCTTTCATTAATAAATATACATATTTGTAAACAGATTTTCTTTTGTATTTTGATATATGAATATATTTCGGATGTTAAGGGCTTAAGTTTCTTAGGCTAGATGTATATGTATATATTCGTGATATGTGCTGCTGGTAATGATATTGAAGTGATAAATTTTATGAGTATTTAGTCGTCGATGAGTATATTCCTGTATTGAATATGGGTTTATGGAGTTGTTTTCTTATAATGTATGACATTGTCTATTCATAATGTAAGGCAGCACTTAATTGATATTCAGCCCTGCATACTGCTACTGTGGAGATTGTTTACTACATTAATTTAAATAAAGAAGCTCTTAACCAAATAATTAATAAAACTACACTAGAAAACGGCACGTTTTGCTTAAGATGGCTCGAGAATTCGTTTATTGGTTATTTGGGTTACTACAGTGTTAGTTGAAGGAGTGATTGTAAGCTCTTCTTCTTTACATATGCGATCGGTTTAAACAAGAGGTATGAAAGTATATTTTCTCACTAAGATATAGCTATGACTCATAAATACAGTTTGTCCCAGCGGAATACTGACTCACGGCACGCGTTGCCAATGCGGTATAAATGAGTTTTTCTTTTCTCTGAAGTATCTGCGAACATTGTCGTAAGTCTTTCAACGTCAAGCGAAAATTTAAGTCTTGTCATCTGCCTACGTGGAGTCTTTTCTAGTTTTCCTAGTCAAACTATAATTCGACGGATAAGAAGTTTCATTTGCTGAATTATTAATATTTTTTTTATAGTGACACCCCGTTTTATTATATAAAACCACCACCAGGCTGTGCGAGTTCAAAACCTTTTGTAATAAAAGAGATTTTTTTTTATGGTTAGTATACTTACCTCTAAAATTTAGTATTATACCAAAGTAGAGTTTTAAAGTGTTGAGGAATAAAATAAATAACATTGTAGCTTGTACCTATAACCGTTAGTTGAAATATTTTATCGTTTATACTGTTTTTTTATATATGCTACTCAACTGCTATTTACATAAACGTGTTGTGCCATTTGTTGGCGAACGAGAATACACAGTTTGTAACCTACATAATCAAGTATTTTAAGTATTATTCATAAATAGTCATTTCCTTTGTAAGTTGAGTGAATGATAAATTCTGCAAATGCTTTTGATTAGGATATGTCCTGTTCAAATACCAATGTGCATGATCCAACGAGTATAAGGACGCTTATCAATTACTCCCAGCTGAAAAAAAAGAGGAATATATATATATATATATATATATATATATATATATATATATTTAGTCGACGTTGTTAGATATTGTTTGTGACAATTCTGAGTTACATTGCGTATGTATAATAGTTGTAGGAGTCCATCGTAAATTTATTTACTATATTACATTAAACCTAAATTGAGTGTTTATTCACTAAATATTGTCTATTATATCTATACCAAATACGGTGTTCTGTTTTGTGCCTCAAACACACGTGTCAAGCTCGAGCTATAATTGCATACTGAATTTGTGGATTATGGTACGATGTAAAAATGATGACTTGGTGAATGCCCAATTGTGTTTATTCAAAAAAAAACCTCCTATAAACGTGAATTATAGACTTTAATACAACATGTTTCTGACTGAAAGGTCTACAACCGGAGTAGATTGTCGTTTTGGTCTGGAACCTGAACATATATAGCATATTTTAAACTAGGTACTAGTTCGTTATGAACGTTACTAGTGACGTCCACGGCGTTTGTGATTGTGTACGTTCTTTATATATAGTGTTCATTCTAGTGATGGTTTTAAGAGAAAGGAACGTGTTTACTTATCTTACCTCAATAAAAAAAAAAACTTAGGAAAGCAATTAGTGCAGTGAATTTTGAAGTTCAATATTATCGTTTCGATGGATTAAACTGAAGATCTACTCAAATGACCTTACTTAATAATATTTGGCTTCAATTATTCGTTAGTTTTATACTTCTTCATTAATATATATATGGTAAGTCTTAAATTTTTTTTAATTTTCATTTCTTTCGTATTGCTTTTGTTTCTGTTATTTAGTTCCAATGATTAATGTTCTGGGAATGAATGACAAAATGAACCATTTAAATTCAATTTATCGATCCTAGTTAGATGTTTATTTTAATTTGAATAACTGTGACATACCAATGTGTTAATATATATATATATGTTTGACTTATTAATATGAATCATGACATATAATGGAGTTATTTAGTGCGGATATTTGCTTAAGGGAAATTCCTTCCAAAAGTAGTTCGTCCACTTCCTGAGGGTAAACTAAAAGATATAAAAATAAATAAATAAAAATATGTAGGTATATCAAGATTTAATTACACTTAATTCGCTCACTGACGACCATGGTGAAGAATAATAAGTGGTCACTATCAAAATTAGTCCACCGTTAGTATATAATTAGTCCTACATTTTTCCCCAAGTGATTCACCTTTGTTCAGACTATTTGAACTAATTAAAGTTAACGATCCTCTCTTCCCCAAATTAGTTTCCTTGTGCGATGCATAGTGCGGTCTAAATAAACATTTACTTCTTCGGATGAAGTTTGCCACATGTAGTTCCTATCTACTATTGGCTAACAATGAAACAAGAGAGGTGGCAAGAGAGGGTGAGGTAACAAGTGTAGGCTAAAGGAGACAGTGATGATAAGAAATGGATGACATTGTGGAATGAAGAAAATGGGAAGAAAGGGGAGAACCTCGAGAAAATCCACGCACAGCTGTTTGTGCACCACAAAATCCACATGGCGCGAGCTGGGATCAAATTAGCAACCCCACGAACCAGAAGCGAACGCTCTAGCATTGAACCACCGCGGCCCCTAGAAAACGGAATGCTGCGATTACAAATTACATCAATAAAAATACTGTGAAAATTGTACATACATGTTATTTATATTTATAACATGTGTATTTTATTATAATACGTCACCTGCTATACATCATCAAATAAGGAAAATTCTATTATATTTGAATTGGCCATTGTAATATTTGGAAATGCAAACACAGAAAAAAAAAGTAAATGGTGGATTACACCGTGATGTAAAACACAAAATTTACGGACGAAAGTAAGTTTCGTGTGCAGGGGCGCACAGGTCGCATAGATTGGTGAAATTTGAACATACATAGAAAGTTAAGCTACAGTACGATACAGGAAATAATACACATTATTAGAAAAAAAAGGGCAATTTTATACAGAAGCAATAACTCACACTGAAGTCACTGGGACTTTTCATGATTCATCTCCCCTCGGACATTACAGAAGGAGTGAAATAGTTCTAAGAAGCAACTGGGTGAGCGATGCATGCTCCGCAACGTACTCCCAAGCTGCTCACAGGGTTGGTACTGAGTTGTGGTATGGAGTACCATTCCTTCATCACCGCTGTCGGCAATTGCTAGGTGATTCTTGGTACATATGGATGTGTATAGAATCCCACACACACTCGATGGGATACAAATCGGGGTAATAAGGAGACCAATCCATTCAACAAATATCCTTTCGTTCCAAGAGCTCCACCAGTTGTGCTGTTCGATGCGGTTGCGCAATATCATACATAAAGATTAAGTTGGGGCCGATTGCACCTTTAAAAAGACGCATGTTGGAAGTAGTACAGCGTTATAATAATAACCAGTAAGTATACTGCGTTCAAAAATTTGAAGGCCAGTAGGCCCATGCAACGTTATGCTTCCCTATACAAGAACACCTGGACCACTAAAACGATCATGTTCAGCAATGTTCTTGAGTAGTGTTGTAAAGCGTCGGAAAATCTGAGGAAAAACTATTTTCTAGCGTTTTTTCCAAGACGAGGAAAAAACCCGGAAAGAATGAAAAGAACAAAAAATGTTAACTTTTAAGTTCTTTTAGCAGCTGTAGATTACACAGTCGCTGCAAAACTAAATCTAAATGGTAAATTTTATACAATATTCTGTTCCTATTGCATCTACCTGCGTATTCACAGTTATTGCTGTCAGAGCGAAATTTACTCTCAGCTCCCATCTCCTTTGAACATACATACAAGCAAATATACTCAAAAAAAGAAGAATCTGTTATTGGGATCAAAGATATATATATCATTAAATGATCCACAGGCGTCGATCTTGGAGTGCCGAGGGCAACCGGGCCTCCCAAAGCTTGTTCCGGCTTCCCCAGGATCTGGATATCTGGACAGCGACATGCATATACTCACACAGCCCCTAATACATTAATCAGTAATTGCACCGCTGAACGGAGTGCTTACACATAAGTATCATTCAATTGCGCTCAGACACACAGACGTTACATCAGATAGTAGTACTTTGCTAAAAGTATTACTAGTCCTATATTGGTTGAGTAAACAGCATACCAGAATTACCTAACTTTAGTAATACAGTTTTGTTCATACATCCCTAGCTTATTACCTGCCCTTAAAAAACTTTATGCTTAACTCAAATTTTAAGAATTTGATATAATAAGTATTTGTACGGCTTTACAAAATATTCCTCTTTCCTTCTGCTTGCTGGGACTATGTGTAAATCGAATGCTCTGTTCCCACTTGGTACATCTCTGGTTACACAAAAAGTAATGACTTGGAGTTGCTATTCAGCACATTTTTAAGTATAAGAAATAACTTTCTAAATTTTAACTTTGAAAACTAATCATAATAATCAGACATCGATAATTAGTAATTGAGAATATGGAACACATTATAATATATATATATGAAAAAAAAAACTAACCCGAAAAATGATCCTTTTTAATTAATTTTTAGCCGATTTCCAGTACGCCCCACAGGTACTCTTGTTCAGAAGGAAGGTTGTTCTTGCGAGGAATATTAATTTAAAAGGAGCATTTTTTTTAGGTGTTTTTGATATACATTCAATTTTGAAGTGAAAAAAATCAAGTACCAAAACTTTTGCAAAATTTTGACCCCTCATAACCTTAGATCCTTTCATTTGCGCAAGTTGAAATTTTATGTGTAGACTAAGTAAAACGTGTAGAATCGAACATCAATTTTGAACTGAAAACATCAAAAGTCCTATAATCCGTCTCGGATCTAGTTTTCTGATTGCGGGAACAATTCTCTGTCCATTGATTTTAACAAAGTTTACTTAACATTTAACAAGTTTGTTCAACGTATTTTCCGCTAAATTCTTATTCTCGATAGCAATTAATGAAATGACTGCAAACTTTTGACCAAGTGCAAACCCCCATTTTTGAAGGTCAATATCTCGTGAACAAAAGATTTATACAGAAAAATGTTCTACATGCTTACTAAATTCAAGGGGGTCACCAGAAGCAAATGTTGAAAAAGTAACATTCTTTACGGTTTACGTATAAATACAGCGTCTACGAATGTAGAATAGAAACTATAGTGCAAGAAACGCAAATCAAACTATGCTCGGTGTCAACTAAGAAGCACAAACGCTATCGAACCGAGGGCATGGCGAAACTGTTGGGCCCAAGAGAAAGTGCTTCCTAAGGGAACAGGCGCATCAGCGATGTGACTATACGCTTACCGAGAGAAGTAAAAACTCGTGACTTTTCGCAATGATACGAGTTCCAATACACTTTAATAATTTCAAATTAATAGCGCTACATTTCTATACATAAAATATAGCATTTGTGCATTGTGTAGAAATTCCCCCAAACGGAATATAGTATCTACTACAATCACCTTTGATATATTTTCTTATTTTAAGAACCGTCGTAAAGTACTTAAAATGATTTTACACTAGTAACCCTACACATGTAAATCTAAAATACAATACCTGTATTACTAATTATTTAATTCTGCTCCTTGCAGAAATATGTTCATTATAGACCTAAACATGTCTTTCAGTACTGAATTTTACCTGTAAGATTTGCAAAATGTGGTGTGCCTCAACTTCACCAGCAATCAAGAAAGAGGTATTTTAGTAGGCCTATGTATTTTCTAATTTTTGATGCCCCAGTGTCACGAATTTGATAAGACGCTCTACCCTCAATCCTGCCATTAAAATTTGATTTACATAATACTATAATAGCGTGTTGTTTGTAGCACTGGTTTGAAACATGAGAAGCTAAGGAATCATTGGTTTCGCTATTTCTGAAAAGTACGTAGTTTGCAACACTTGACAGTTAATGCAGTTTATATTAATTTTGCACAATAATACAATCCAGATGAACATTTATGTAGTGAAAAACAAAGAAAGTATGATAATAAGAAATATTTGTGATTAAAAGTTAAAAGTGAACAATGGAAATGAAAGAGAAGAAATCTACGGAAAGCATATTAAAATAACAAATAAATAATAATACAACGTAGAGGCGATCTAGAAGGTATAATCTGTGGGGGCCAAACTTTCAAAAATATGTAAGTAATAGCTTAAACTACTTTTGTTACTCAAAAAACCGGGGGGCCTAGATTCGTCACTGATGCGGGTCTAATCTAGGGTTACCACCTGCGGAAAATTAGCCAAAAAAAAAAAGTCTGTCGTATCACAGCTCTTTCTTGCGTGCATCGCCAGAGGGTTTACGAATAAATAAATAAATAAATAAATAAAAAAATCAAATTGGGTTAACTGCTGTATCGCCGGACCAATTTTAGAAACTTTACTAGATGAATTAGAGAATTTACTTTGGTTTGTGAGGAAGAGTGAGTGAAAGTAAGGAGACGTGAATAGAAAGTAAAGAAATAGAATGAAGTTAAGAAAATACTTGTTGTTGTTAGTTGTTTTTGATGTTGTAAGCGACACTATGTATGGAGGCGGACGGGTCTTTCGCGGAGAGGTACACTTGTTATGATTTATGGGACACGCAGTGCGAAAATGGTGCATAAATGACAAGATTGTCACATACCGGGTTTGAATTTTCTCGTTATACAAAAACAAGGAATGTCAGTTGTTGATATTGTGTGAAGGGCGTGGTCTAATAGGCACTCTAACAGTTTATCGTAAATGTGGAAACGATTTGAAACTACAGAAAACAAAAGGAACATCTAACGGAACCTAATCGAATCTGACCTAATATAGTACATCTTTGTCCTTTTTATGTATTACATTTAGTATCTCCCCCAAAAGCTGTGCAACACATAAGCCGTACATTTTATGACATATAGTGTTTTTTCACTCTCCATGAATACGCGTATACCCACCTCCGCTGACGTGCCTCTTTACTACAGAGGATGCACTCTCCCGCTATTCCTCGAACCCCCCAGCTACGCTGCTGCTATAAATAGGTTAGATAGAATTCGTGCTTTTTAGTGGTCACCTAGCACAAGTTGGTTCATGTTTTATACACTATCTTTTATGTCATTTTCCACACTGTACGATAACCGCTACCAAGTGACCTAGCATCACATTTCGGGGAAAAACTAAATATTCCCTCTCTTTTTTTCGTTTACTCCGAGGATATAGTACTAATGCCTTCAAATTTTACAAAGTGGCGTCATTAAAATAATAATAATAATCCCATTTACAGTTTATAACATTCTTATTCGTAAACCTGAATTTTCGAAAGAAAGAATGTAACATATATGTACTTTACGTTTATTATTTTTATATCTACTATGTGTATATGACTGAAGGAGGTTTTGCTCACAGATTTCAATTTGAAAAACAATCCAAAATAGTTTTAAAAAGTATCCAATAGTAATAATTAAAGACAAACCCTACGTTTTGATACAATATTTATATTCGTACATTAATATGACGAGTCTTGTTAATCATAAATAATATTACCATTCACGAGTATTCTTCGTTTTGTATTGAAGCAGTATAGGTGACTCTTGTTAGTGGTAGGTACTTTTCTTCGAACACCACGTTTCAAAATGGGTAAGCAGAAGGAGCTGAGTTCCGACCTGAAAGAGGTAATTATAAACTTACCACTGAGAGGAAATTCTTTACGACAAATAGCACGTACCGTTAATAGCTCGCACCCCTCTGTGCAGTACTTTGTACAAAAATTCAGAGAGCACGGTTTAAGAAGGAATTTACCGAGGAAACCAAAGGAACGTAAATTAAAAGCACGCGAAGAACGTTTCATTTTTTCAGAGTTAGAGAAAATCGCAAATTAAGTGTCCCTGAACTACATCATTAGTGGAAAATGTGTCCGGGAAGCAGATGTGTGACCAAACTGTCCGGCGAGATTGTGGAAAAATGGGTATCATGGTCGAATAGCGCGAAAGAGGCCGTAAGTAAGGAGAATCGCAAGAAGCGCCTTACATTTGCAAAACATCATGATAAGGATCAAGAATTTTAGGATAATGTTATATAGTCTGATGAGACGAAAATAAACCTTTTTGGGCCAGATAGGGTACGTAGGTTATGGAGAAAACCAAATACAGAAAATAATAAGTTAAACATGGGGGTGGGTCACTGATTGTTTGGGCCTGTATTTCATCGAACGGAGTCGGCACCATCCACTTTATTGATGGCATTATGAATGTCAATGTATATTGTGAAATATTAAAGAACAATGTCAAGCAGAGTGTGGAAAAAATAGGTATGCACGCTGTCTACAGATTTCAACAGGACAATGACAGTAAACAGAAGGCTAGAATTAGCATGTACCAAGTTTGTTTTTGCTATGATTTCTTATGGTATTTTAGCCCGTGTACGAATAGAAAAGTTGCACCAAAACAGGGCTCTCATTGTATGTTTTTATTAATATTTAATTTGATGCGAATTAATTGTTCTATGTTTTTCAGTTTGTGAAGCTCCAATGTATCCAAATGTGACAATTAACGGTAACTCTTTACTTTGGGCAAGGCAGTGATATCCCGTCACTGTTAGTATTATTAACTAGCACAATACTGTAGTTTAATGGAGAAATTAAATATTTTTTTGAAAAAAAGTGTACGAATAAGAATGTTATATACTGTAGCCTTTTTACATATTTCGTAATTTGTTCATATATTACACGCAAAGTAGTTGAAATACTACTAATGCCAGTAAATAATTACTGTTAGTGTTACTTGTTTAAAAATAAGAGCACACAAAGTTAATCTAAGAATTGCGTCAAATAAGTATAAGCGAAATATCAAAAATTTACATCGATATACCTTCAAATGCAAGCAGAACAAAACATTAAACCGCCATACTTAAATATTGTACTTCCGCCCAGCGTCTATGTATCCAGTGTTGCCAGAAAAACTTTATTTTCAACCAAAGTCACTTCACTTCACTGCTGCTGCGCAGTAAACAATGCAGGAATGTTCTCACTGTCTTCAACAAAACCTATCAGCAATTTACAGAGGTAAGAACAAATTAAACAAGATCGAATTGGGTAGGATATAAACTCTGGGAAAAATAATAGAAAAGCATCAGACAAATAAGAGAACTATGAACTGCAGGGAAACATGCGATTTGTAGAAAGATAAAAGAGAAACAAATTTTGGAGTGAAATCGGGACCGTGAAAAGAATGGAATCCAAGTTGAAAGATCCAGATCCATAAGTTGCGTACAAGTGAGAGTAGAACTCGGAACGATAGAAGCAGTACTAAGGGCATGAAAAAATCAAGTTTTTACCTGTACCGAGATCCGCTCCTCAGCCACAGCGGGGAGAGGGGCGTTGATAGAGGGTATAAAAGCGAACTGGAGTGGGTGCGACATGGAGACTACTTGGGAGTCAAACGAATTTGAAATGTAGAGAGGAAGGTAGAAAGACACCAAGAAGGGGAAAGGTGATGCCAGTACCAAGTAACTGTAGGACTTTAACAGTTTTAATGCTCCCAACGCTGTAAATGACGGGAGAGGGTATGGGAGCGGTAAGAGGAAGGAGAGCGTCCTGGCGTCAGACCTTTGGACAGTTCAAGTATATATGAGCCAGATGGTATAGGTGAATTTTACACAAACCACATGCGGAGTATATTCACTGAACTGTTATATAGGGAATAGTTATATCGAAATGTTGTTGACTATAATGTACTGGAGAAGATGATAAACTACAGAGCGTATATTATTCGCTAAGATAAACGAAATGGTCACTGGGGGTGTTGTGAAAACGATGTATTATCATAAAGAGAATGTCACGATAAGCTGGTGTTAATTTACACTGAAATATGAGATGAAGTAAGCTTCCGTCCATTTCACCGCAGTAGCACAAGGGTGTATTGCGGTATCCTTGCTGATATAAACGGTACGGTGTTTGAGCGATACCTAGATATAACCTAAAGAGTAAACATACGTGTCTCCTCGTCCATCCTTCAGGTGATGTCCACTTTTTTATCGTGGGATTTGGGAAAATATTCCAGTAGTGTTTACCTTCGCAGTGTCTTGTTTGTTCTTGGTAGCGTCTCCATTTTATTTGTCTTTGTTGATGTAAGAAACCATGTAAACTTTCCGCTGGAAGAGGAATGTTGATTATCCGATCCTGAAGCGTACCGGCCTTCGCATACTCATCGACTACAGTGTTGCAGATATGCCGAAATGGGCAGGACAATAGAAAAAGGAAGCGCATTGATTTCGTTCCCTAAGAATCGAGAGTTGTTGCTTAATATTGCTGTGAATCCATGATATGCGGTTCGAAAGAGCAGCTGTGTGTATACTTTGTAATGCACTAAGACTATCACTACAGATGCCAAAATAACGATATTTATGCTCTATGGCATGTTTTAAGCCTATACGAATAGCCCATAGTTCTGCATGAAAGATAGACATCTGATTCGGTACTCGTTGAATTACAAACTGCGATGTTTGTGGAATGTATATTGCCACTCTGGTATATTCCAAGTCACCATGAGTTCTTTTGGAAGCATCTGTATAGATTAGGATGCGGTGTGAGTGATGCTGAGCCATATAATATTCCCATCTCGGCGCTACACTGTTCGGACTTAAGAGAATCGTTCGTTTGGTAGTGGTGATCGGAAATTCCAATTCCACGGCTTGAAGAGTCGTAAGGTATTGAATGGTGTAACACGGTAAACGAGGATTGCGATATATAACTTATATCCAACGGCGTAGATTGACATATACCTGGTATATCCAGGGTAGCCTCTGTGATACGGTAAAGAACCGGTTCTGTTTTGTGTGTATAGTAGTTCCAGTTTGGGGATGACTGTAGAGGAAGTCATGCCTAGTCTTCTCATTATGTAACGAGCAGCAGAATGATCTGTTTGTATAAGGAGAGAGTTTGAGAGAAATCGGGTGACAAAACAAACTGCCAATGTGTGCAGCTCAGTCAGCTGCCTCATTACCAACGACGCCCACGTGACTTTTCACTAATAAAAAGAAAGTAGTAACGCCATGAGAAGTACATTGAGCTACCAATGATTTGATCTCTAAAATATTACGGTCAGTTTTAGCAGTCCAGGGTATGATTGTAGTGCGGAAAGGAAATATTTGGAATCTGTAACGAGACATACTGTAATATAAGATTGTTGAAGAGATTGTCGAAGTTTACCCAGAGTCCAAATAACAACAAAACAACTAAAAACAGCATCAAAAGACATTTCACTTTCTTAAGTAGTGCGTGAATCTAGTATACGTACAAAAGCGAACAAATTTCTGTCTGGTAGCACTACGCAATAACTACTGAACCAATTGAAATCACAAACAAGAATACACCCTAATAGCATGTTGGTTTGCAGCAAGTCTTTCACTATATTTGATTTTAACTTGCTAGATTTTCCGTACACTGTACACCTGCTGCAGGCTTTTTGAAAGAGTTACCCGCAAATGTCGTAATTTGATTTTCACTTGCTAGATTTTACTTGCCTCGGAGGCTTGTTGCAACTTTGTAGCAAGTGTGTCAGTTCCAGTTTCTACCAATAGGTGGCACAAAAGTCTAATCTCAGAAATCTCCCCACCAGGCCGCCATTTGTAGTAGGTGCGAAGTGTGTGAAGCATTGAAACAAGTGGATAATTAAGATAATTACGTAAGTATCAAGTATGTAGAGATAATTTATATTTTAAACGTGTATTGTTTGACAAAGTTGTTGATAAAAATATACTGTATCTATGTTCGTATACAGTGAAATGCTTGCTCCATGGTTGCTATGCTAACTTCCACACACTTGCAGTAGACTTGCAATGCAAGTATATACCTGCAGAAGAGTTACTACACTCACTTGCTGAAGACCTACTGTAGACTTCCAATGCAAGTATATACTTGTAAATGATTTACTACAAACTTGCTGAGGACTTGCAGAGACTTGCGTCAAACCTGCGTTAACTTACTGCCGACTTGCTGTGCACTTGCAGTGCAAGTGGAAACTTGCAGTATGCTTGCTGTGCAAGTAAACCCCTTTCAGAAACTTGCTTTGCAAGCTTACAATACACTTGCACTGCAGGCGTGCTGCAAGTTCGAAAAGCGTCAACTAGGAAGTTTGCATTAAAGTTGCATCGAACTTGCAGACTTCTGCTGCAAATTTGCCAGACTTGAATTGCAAATATGTTGCAAGTTTGTTGCAAGTCATTTTTGCTATCTGGTCATGGATTCTTTGTCTGTGACTGAAATGATACTTGGCGTCATCATCAAATTTACCCCCCAATTCAAGGATTATATTAAATTTATTCAAAATCATCCAAAACAGGAGCGCGGGGCTCATGGGTTTTGGAAAAAAAAACTAATATCTCGTGAAGTTGTTAAGTTAGAAAGGTCAAACTTTATATACATATAAACAATGGCGCTATTCAGCCGGTTCGAAGGAACTGATTGTTAAAATATTTGAGTTCGCAGAACCGTTTTTTACACCCAGACATCCACTCCAAATACATGACCTAACCAGGAGTGATGGAAAGAAGCCAAACAAATTATGTATGTTAAACTGGCAGAACTCATTCTCGGACATTGAAAAGAAACCATGCAAATCGTGTGTTGTTCCCATACAATTCTTTTTTTGTTCATGATTTATAAACAATTTGTCTCAAAAACAAAATAAGAGGTTTCAACTTCAAGTAGCAGAACCTATTTTTAGAAACCCGAAAAGGCACGGTTTATTTTCGGTTGGGTGGACATCCTTTAAGATTAAAAGCATTGACAGGGTTAAAGTTTTCCTGGGCATTAGGGAAATACTGGTACACACTGGTTTTAGTCCAAAGTCTCGCTTTTCCATTTTATTCCCCCAAAAAGTTCCTTTTAGTGAATTTTCCTAAACTTTGGTAAAAAAGTCATAACATTGGATTGTCCTATTTAAAATGTTAACTCCTATTTATTATATTTTATAAAAGCATTTTTAAGTGTTTTCTTTTCGGTCTACAGTTTATACTATTTAGTCTTTTTTAATATCTTTAAATTAATTTCTTACACCTAATGTCCTTAATTTGAAAATACTATATGATTTCAATGTATGAGATTAGATACTTTATTTTCAGACATTTTACATCGTTTACATTTTATTTAAAATTAATTATATATATATATATATATATATATATATATATATATATATATATATATATATATATATAAAGAAAACAATAGTTCCAAACATTTTCGTTTAAGGCATGGAACCAGTATTGAAAAATTCAGTCACTTACTGAAGTAATGATTGCTACGTCACACCAGTTCGATTAAAATAATTCCATATATATATATAGAATTTCGATTTTGAAGCCCCCTAGGGTGGCCCTGAGTGAGAATGTGCGGTGCTAGTGTTTTCTGAAAAACACGTTTATATTAGGTATTGGTAACGTTCTTGCACTCCACAATCAACAAGAATTTTCCTCTTCTTTGCAACCCGCCAAAACAAGCGCGCCAAGAGTGTACAAACAATGAGTGAAGCAGACGATGCGACTGCGGAGCGACGCACGGAATACTCCATAAAGTTTTATACGTTTCAGCTTGCATCAGTAAGTACGCCAGAAATTTTTACTTGGGGGAGTGTTCATAATAAAAGGGTCTTTCAGAATCGTGATATAATTTTTAAACAAACTCAAACAAGAAAGGAGTATATTTTGTTACGCAACTATTGCAATACTACTACTACTACTACTATACTACTAATACTACTACTACTACTACTACTACTACCTACTACTAATAATAATAATAATAATAATAATATCAGCTCTTCGCAGTGGTAGGTTTAATAAAGTAAGTTCACACATTTGGGCATTTATTATTATTATTAAACTAAGTAATACAGTGAAACCTCTCAAAACGGACATCGGTGGAACCGATTATTTGTCCATAATTGAGAGGTGTCCCTAAAAGGAAGGCTTCTCTCTCATAACACCACACCACACATATTTATGGCATGGAATAATAAGAAAGTTTGTCCTCTTATGAAAATGTCCACTATTGAAAGATGCCCGTTAAGAGAGGTTTCACTGTGGGAATTATCCTCCACTATTTTACCCAGTAATTACATGTGAATTGATTACATATGAATTATTTTAATTATTTTGCAAAAATCTGATGTTATTTCAATTTATTCACCCCTAGCAAGTTTTAGTGGGTGATTTTTTCCAAAATATTAATTGGGAAAAAATTCCCTCGTCCCATGCTGAAATCACATTCGTTTAGTAATTAATACTGTACATAGTTCCAATTTCATTATTTTAATATTCTAACCCTGTTGTTAACGTTAATTGTTGTAATATTTTTTGACCTCTTAATCTCTGTTCCTGCCCCTTCCTGGCTAGTTTTTCGTTCTGAATATCTTTCATAAGAAAATTATTCATTGATTTAGTTGTTTTCCAGAAATCGAGTTTTTCAATTTACAAATATTTTGTATCTTTCTGTTTTATCTTCTTTAATATACCTTAATTTTAATAATCCGAGGGCTCTGAGTGGTCTGGTCTCTTGTAAATAGTTGAAAAGTGACCAAAAATGGCCAAAAGCACACGAAAAAGTGACCAAAATCTCATCACGACCCTTTTTTCCTTTGTCAATTTCTCCATCACCTCTCTGTTTGTTGTTTTGTTTCTTCTTTACTTCTTCTTTTTGAGCTTCCTCTAGGGATGCGCTCGAGTCGAGACATGTCTCGAATCTCGACTCGACTCGACTCGAATTCGAGTCGAGACACTCTTTGTAAAATTCGAGACGAGTCGAGACAAACGTATTTCTCGACTCGAATTTTCGAGTCGAGACAGCTGGTAAAAATCTCGACTCGACTCGAATGTCTCGAAAATCTTTCTATAATTTTTAATAATATTTTGAAGAAAGTACTCGCTCAGAAACACTCGGCACGAGAATTTCGGAAACTGCAGGACTTGTCAGGTGTTCGAAGAGTGCTGTGGTGATTGTCTTCAACAAGTGGCGAAACCAAGAGGAAAAGACGTCCAAATGTCGAGGGGTTGGGCGCCCCCTACTTCATTAAAGATGTGGAGAATAAGAACGAGGACAGAAAAAGAGAAAGAGAACACTGACCGTTGGGAATTATCCCTTGTTGAAGCGATGGTTGGAGTAATAAAACCAGTTAGTATTTCCGCTGTTGTATTGTTGATTTCACAGAAATGTTCAAAAATAAGCAAAATGTGACTCTGCACAAGATGTTTACTTACCCATAGTTTTATTATTGTCAACTGAACCCTGAGTGTCTGGGATGTTTCTGTCCCTTCTCACTTTACAACTTGAGAGGGGAGGGGGTATTATCACCAGGGTACCACTAGTAGTACACCGCTAAAAGAAATGCTTTAGTGCTGCATCGGAAGCGGCATGTTTTGTATATATTTCTTAAAATGTTATCCATTCATAAAGTATAAATTCCCCCACCCTCCCCTCATTCTGTTTCCAATACAGAGAACCGACTCTTTAAATGAAGAACGAACCCTGAACCTTCCCGAAAATGCTAAAATGATTGATGCGTACAAATAAGAAATCTGTGGATGAATCAGAAAATGCAGATACATGAGAAGATACTTGATGCAGTGCAGTCCAACACATGTAAATAGATTTGAAGTGTTCATATTTGTGTATGTATACGTGTGTATGTGCTTGTTTCTGAGTATTTATATGCGCGTGTGTCTCGTAATTGTTATATTAATATCCACTGGATTAAGTGAAAGTATAAAATGGATTTGATGACTGCCAAATTGACGTCACATTGATAAGTCATTATTTTTTAATATTAATAATATTAAATTAGATTATACTTTAGCGTCGTTTTTAGGAGCAAAGCTCTACAAGACGTGAACATACAGTTTAATGTCGGATTTGAAACACATGAGCTCCTACCATGAATCAAACCTCGTTCGAGAAAGGCGCATCGCTAACAACATAGCAACGGGGAGCTAAACATTTAGTAATATGTATATTAAGTTGTAAAATTATATTCGTTTAATTTTCACTAATATAATCTTCACAATGTAAAGCATTCGCTAGACACGTTATCTTGTTTAAAAACAAAAAGCCTATCTCTTATGTTTCCGTCTCGGGGTTGGACTGCGGGATAATAGAAATCCGAAAGAGATGTTTTTATTATATTTTGTACAGTAGATCTGCTCCTTCATAATCTCCGTGTTTGATAAGAATGAACCTCCCTGGCTCACGAAAATGTATACGTAATATAACAAACCATGAACATTAAATGCCAGACTAATATAGCAAACATTGAAGATGTTCCCCTAGAAAATTTTCTTCGGCCGTTCATGTTTGGAGGTACACAATTTCGCAACTCAGTGGATACGATGTGGATGTATTCAAAGTCCACTGATTTACCCATCAAATTTAAATTTTATAAAAATATTATCAGTGAATACTAATCTGAGGAGAACTATTTTTTTTTTTTTAATTCGAACGCAAAAGCAGTTTTTTTTTTCCACCAGGTCTCGGTAATCATCCGGTACGAAAACTGAAGTTTGTACAAGTGTTTGAGAAAGGGGTCCTCCAGGAGTGTTATTTATGGGGTAATTCCTGCGTTTGTTATATACATATATAGATATAAATATAGATATACTGTATACATATAAAGATAAGTAGGAGCGGGTCTTTAAAATTAGTTCGGAAAGATAATATGAAAATCTGGTATAATTTCCAAGAATCTATCTAGTCTAATATAAATAAAATAAACAGTTTGTGAGTTTGTCTGTCTGTATGCGGCCTGGGGACCAGACGAGTGGACCGAGAGTTACCAAATTTTGGTCAGGGGTACCTTGGCCTAGGCCCGAGATCAAGACGAAAAGTTGTTTTCAAATTTCGAACCAGGGGAGTCTCATGGGGAGGCGTTTACCGGAACCGGCTTGGGAACCAGACAAATTGACCGAGAGTTACCAAATTTTAGTCACGAATACCTTGGTCCAGGCTCCAGACCAGAGTTAAACGATTTTGTCAAAATTCGAACCAGGGGGGTCTCAAGGGTTGTTTACCGGGACATGTAAAAGTACTAGAAAATAACAGATATGAGTGTTGAATTCATAGTTTTCGCGGTCGCTGAAATCAATGGTGAAACTCCGATCGCATTAACTTCCAAATTCATGCTATGCGGCACCGGGTCGGGGGTCAACGGGAAGGGGGAGTTGAGATATCGAGACATCTAAAAGTAATCCACAATGACCGATATTAGTGTCAAATCCATAGTTTTCGCGGTCTCTGAGATCAATAGTGACACTTCCATTAGCGATGATTTGCAAATTCAGCTACAATCGCATGTGGGCCGGGAGTCAGCGGGGAGGGGGGAAAACCGAAACAAGTAAAAGTAATCCAAAATGACCGATATTAGTGTTAAATCCATACTTTCGCGGTTGCTGAGATGAATGGTGACACTTTCATTAGTGATCACTTGCAAATTCAGCTACCATTGTATGCGGGCCGGGAGTAAGCGGGGGCGGGGATACCGAAACATGTAAAAGTAATACAAAATGACCAATATTAGTGTCAAATCCATAGTTTTCGTGATCGCTGAGAACAATGGTGACACTTCCATTAGCGATATTTGCAAATTCAGATACCATTGTATGCGGGCCGAGAATCAGCGGGGGGGGGGGGATATATACCGAGAGATGTAAAAGTAATCCACAATGACCGATATTAGTGTCAAATCCATAGTTTTTGCGGTCGCTGAGATGAATGGTGACACTTTCATTAGTGATCACTTGCTAATTCAGCTACCATTGTATATGGGCCGGGAGTCAGCGGGGGGGGGGGATACCGAAACATGTAAAAGTAATACAAAATGACAGATATTAGTGTCAAATCCATAGTTTTTGCGGTTGCTGAGATGAATGGTGACACTTTCATTAGTGATCACTTGCAAATTCAGCTACCATTGTATGTGGACCGGGAGTCAGCGGGGGGTGGGGATACCGAAACATGTAAAAGTAATTCACAATGACCGATATTAGTGTCAAATCCATAGTTTTCGCGGTCGCTGAGATGAATGGTGACACTTTCATTAATGATCACTTGCTAATTCAGCTACCATTGTATGTGGGCCGGGAGTCAGCGGGGGGTGGGGATACGGAAACATGTAAAAGTAATCCACAATGACCGATATTAGTGTCAAATCCATAGTTTTCGCAGTCGCTGAGATGAATGGTGACACTTTCATTAGTGATCACTTGCTAATTCAGCTACCATTGTATGTGGGCCGGGAGTCAGCGGGGAGTGGGGATACCGTAACATGTAAAAGTAATACAAAATGACCGATATTAGTGTCAAATCCATACTTTTCGCGGTCGCTGAGATGAATGGTGACACTTTCATTAGTGATCACTTGCAAATTCAGCTACCATTGTATGCGGACCGAGAATCAGCGGGGAGGGGAGGATATACCGAGACATGTAAAAGTAATCCAAAATGATCGATTTAGTCTCAGATCCATAATTTTCGCGGTCGCGGAAATGAGGGTAATACTTCCACAGGCCTTGACTTCCATGCGAAGAATGGGTATATTTATCTAATATATATCTACATCTATCTATCTATCTATCTATCTATCTATCTATATATATATATATATATATATATATATATATATATATATATATATATATATATATATATATATATATATATATATATATATATATATTGATCAAAAAAATTAGGGAATCAGATGAAAACACATGTAAAACTTCTTACGAATAATGTGAGAACACTGTATCTTGTCCAGTTCAGATTAAAATCCTGAAGGCCCAACGTGCAAACGAACCGTTTGAAACATCTGTGCACGTGATCAGTGACGTGGCGCTAACAGATATCATTTTGTAGTGTGGCGCTGCCAATACATTCCAGCTCCAGGATACCTTTGTTTTCATTGTGTTTAGTGCGTCACAAATCTACGTAGTGAAATTGCGCAACAACGTGATTTGCCAGAATTGTTGGCATGGCGAGCTGTCGGCAGGTTGGAAGCTGGTCAGTTACAGCGGGAGGTGTCACATGCCATGGGAGTGGCACAAAGTGTGATTTCCCGATTGTGGAATCGATTACAAACAACTTGAAGTGTTCGAAGAAGACAAAGACAGAGCCGTCCACTAGCAACCAAAGCCAGAGACGATCGTTATCTCTTGTTAACAGCCCGTCGAAACCGGCGTCAGAATACAACTCTGCTCCCGCAAGCCTTCCGAACAACAACAGGACGCACAATATCCACTCAAACGGTCCGCAATCGCCTTCGAGAAGGTGGTCTCTACGCACGTAGGCCTATGGTGTGTGTCCCATTAACTGCACGACACCGTGTTGATCGAAGAGCGAAGGTAGAGGAACATCGTGGGTTGGGACGCAATGAATGGGGCAATGTTTTGTTCTCTGACGAATCTCGATTCAGTGTGGAGCCTGATAATCGACGTGTTTTCATCTGGAGAGATTGTGGAACACGACAGAATCCCATGTTTGTGCGAGAAAGATCCCAGTATCATGGTGGTGGACTGATGGTGTGGGCAGGAATCAGCATTGGTGAGCGTACTGAGCTCCACATCATCCGAAATGGCTCTTTGACGGCTCTCAGATATAGGGATGAGATTATGAAAACTCTTGCTATTCCCTATGCTGGTGCCATTGGTGATTCGTTCCTTTTCATGGATGACAATACTCGTCCTCACAGAGCTCGGTTAGTGGATGAGATGCTGGATACTGAGGGTATCGCTCGGATGAAGTGGCTAGCATGCTCTCCGGATCTCATTCCAATTGAGCATGTCTGGAATATGCATGGCAACGAATTGCCGCTAGGCCAGTAAATCCATTAACCATTCCAGAGCTGGAAGTCGCTCTTCTGGATGAGTGGCACAACATTCCCCAAGAACTCATCGATAATCTGATTGAATCCATGCCACGCAGGTGCGAGGCTCTGTTGGCTATTCGAAGTGATCATATGACATATTAAGGAACAATCAGTGTTGTTGCCTTGCCTGTTTGTGAGCAGTTCGAGAGGTACACACATAACCGTCTTGTGTCATGAGCCATGTGAACAAGGTTTTCCGTGCCCCAACACCAGTATGTGCCCCATTTTTCTAGTGTATCTTAAAGCATTCCTTTTTGTAAGATATATATGAGTCAAACACAAGCTTATTCAAAAACTATCTTAAGGTCTTGTGTGATGTTTCAGCTGAACCCCTAATTTTTTTGAGAATTATATACAGTATAGTGGCGGATCCAGGATATGATCAAGGGAGGGGCTAAACCATAGTTTGCAGTTTTATCCAGTGTAAAGCAGGATTGAAGCCCATTTTATGCAGTGTATACTTGAGTGTGAAGAGAGGGGGCGATAGCCCCCTTGGATCCGCCTCTGTGTGTGTATATGTATATATATCTACCTATATATACATACATGATCGAAAATGGCCTCGAATCCATACTCGCTGAGATGAACAGAAGATGCCGTTTAAATCCACAAATTCAGCCCCATTAGTACTCTAAGGGGGATGGTGACATGTAAAGATAATTGAAAATTATCGGTATTAATGTCAAATTCATAGTTTTGGGGCTTCACAACTTCATTGGGGACAGTTTTGGTGCCCTTTGCGTCCAAAATGAAACGTATTCTCCCCGTGCGAAGAACGGATATTCTGCTAGTCTGTAATAATAACTAACGGAAGTTTCACTTAATATATTTCTCGCTGCTCAAATTTACTCACTTGTGCGGTATATGTGTGTAAAGTAGAACTAAAACCTGTTGCTTTAAGTATTTTTCCGTTAGCGAAATACATTGCATATATAGTAGGACGTCGATAATCCTAACGTCAAAAATCCGAACGCGGTCCCTAGAAACTTTTTACATTTTGTCTTAACGCAAGAAACAAACAATATCGTGTCCATCGACGTTATGTGAAGTCAGTGTTTTTACAAAAGTTCATTTATATGTAATTGTTCGTCATGTATTTTTATTTTTTTTATTAGGCCTATAAATTTTAAGTGTGACTTACAAGAACAGTGTTATTTAGAGTACAAGCAGGTTCTTCAAAAACATTAAATGTAAGTAGCCTTACGTACGGTATTGTAATTACTGTATGTACTGAATAACCACTGTATCGATAGAAGAACATACCGTACAGTATATGTAAGCCTAAATGGCATTTTCTTGGTCATTTTCGAAAATCCGAACAATTTGAAAATCCGAACTACCTGTGGTCCCAATTAGTTCGAATTTTCGACTTCCTACTGTATATGTTGCAGACATGTTACAGCAAGTAAGATTACTAGCATCAGGCCAACAAATAGTTTTTAAACTATATTTTCCTGTTTTTGCCAATATTTCCGAACAAATGATTTTTTTCTAATGGTTTCAAAATTTCCGGAATTTTACATACAACAATGAAGATATCTCTATGAAATATGTTTAACATATCAACTAAAATGATTCTGTGATTAGCAAAAATGATGATTCTGATAATACCCAAATTTTCCGTTTTTTCCCCAGCTCGGGAAAACCGTAAAAAACTGTTTTTTTACCCAAAATTTCTGTTTTTTTCACAGACCTTTACAACATTAGTCTGAACACACGGTGCACCGAACACTCCTACCGATGGCGAATGTTAACACCACGACATCGGCAACTACAACTGAAATGAATACGTTACCATCGCCACTAGAGCTTGGCACAATGTCAGAGCGTTGCATTATCTGATGAATCCCGATATCATCTTCATCATGACGATGTGAGGGTGCGAATCCGTCGTGTTCCAAGGGAACAGCTCCTTTACATCTGTACTGGGGGGCGGAGACAAACTGGCTGCGGCTTAATTATTATCTGGGGAACATTCAGGTGAGCATCCATGTGTCTATTGGAGCTCGAGGAAGGCACCATGACGACCGAGGCGTCACACGCTGCTTGCAGACTACGTACATCCCTTCATGACGGCCATGTTTCTCATCGGTAGTGGCATTTTTCGACAAGATAATGCACCATGTCACAAGGCCAGGAGTGTGATGAAGTGGTTCGAGGAACACAGGAGCGAGTTCCAAGTGCAAACTCTCCGGATCTGAACCCAATCGATCACATCTGGGATGTGATTGAACGTGACCTGAGGGCGCATCACTCCCTCCCCAGAATTTACGGGAATTAGATGACCTGTGTGTGCATATGTGGTGCCAACTCTCTCCAGCGACCCACCGAGGAACATTGCGACCACGCCAAGACGCGTTGCCATTGTTATTCGTGCCAAAAGGTGGACATACTAACAATTAGGTAGGTAGTCATAATGGTCTGGCTGATGTGTGTGTATATTTTAACTCATATATTTTGTCTCGACTCCAATTTCGAGACGTCTCGACTCGAATTCGAGTCGAGTCGAGACAGAGACTGTCGAGTCGAGACACGAGTCGAGACAGCAACATATTTTCGAGTCAAGACACGAGTCGAGACAACATTTTCTCGAGTCGAGTCGAGACAGGCTTAAATCTCGACTCGACTCGACTCGAATGCATCCCTAGCTTCCTCCTTTCTTAGGTTTTCAAAGTATGCTTTGTAGTTACGGTAAGCAGACTTAGCAGATGTAGAAAGCTTCTGAGTAAGTGGAACCAGTTCTGGGCTATTTCCGAATTTCTTCATCCCAGACATTATATTTAATTTCGCATTAAGAGTTCTCAAAAACATGAAATATTCAAATTCATCACTTACTCTTAAGAAGAACATACAAGAAGCATAACGAAAGACGAACATGATGAACCACACAGACACACATACACAACGTTCAACGTAGCGTTAACTATTACGCGAGAAAACTAAAATATTATTATGACGAAAGAAAGAATAGACACAGAAGAGTTCTCAACCCCACCTTGAGAGCTTAAACATCCACCAACCATCCAATGTGCTTTAGTAAGAATAAAAGCTGAAGTGAGAATAAAACTTACTGTTTCACATGTGGCAGCAAGTACTGAAGCTTTCAGAAGAGTAATGAGTAACAAGTTTCTGCCTTTTTCCATTTGTTTTTATATTTTTCTTAAAAAACTGCCAATGCAAAACACAAATCACACGAAAAAGTCACTTTACCTCTCAAGAAAGTAACTTTTATGGGGCGTTTACACTTAGTCGATTTAGTCGCACGACTAAATCGACTCGCTGCATTTGCCACTAAATCTAAGCAACTAGGCCGAATGAGATTGATGGATGTATTCAATTATTTCAACCACAGAAAATAGAACGACTTTTAATTCAGTTGCCAGTCGATTAGTCGCCTTCGATCAACAAGCGATTAAGTTGAAGTCCCGTTTACACGGTCGATTAAGTTGAAAGTGACGTCAATTCAACTGAATCGAACGCAAATCGACTAAGTGTAAACGCCCCATTAGTGACAAATTTGGAAAAAGTAACTTTTAGTGACCAACTTGAAAAAAAGTAAATTTTAGTTAAAAAAAAAAAAAGTGACTTGCTATGAGCCCTGTTCCACTCAATAAATTTACGTGAATAAAAATATACTTTACGAAACATTAAGCTAGCGCCAAATGCGTTCCTGCATAACACTAGACTCAGTCTAAAATATATATAATTCTTAATTCGACCGATCTCTTCATTTTTAAACACGTTTTGACTACACCCTTCTAACATCCGTCCGTTGATACACCACTTGCAGAGCAGGCTCGAAACCAGCCACACAGCTGTGGGGGGGCCATGAATATGTTAGGAGGGACCAAGTCATTAAAAATTCTCTTACAAATATCTAAATTGTGCATTTTGTATTGAGGTCTGGAGGGGACATGAAAAATTTAGGAAGGGCCAGGCCCTCCCTAGCCCCCCCCCTCTGGTTGCGAGCTGTTGCAGACAAAAGATATACCACATTGACTTAATCCCTAGTCTTCCGTTGCAAGCGCTGGTATCGGCTGAAGGAATTCCACTCGCTTTCTCTCGCTTAGCAACAGCTGAACCCTTTGGCTCAACGCGTGGGTGTGTGAGGGTGTGAGCTTTAGTTCACATTTTTGCCACGGCTCAAGACATTTTGGCAGCACAATAGCACTTACCAACTGAATCTGGTATAGGCTTATTACTATATTGTCACATTTTTCCTTATTGAGGAGAAGGTAGGTGAATGACCCCTCAAAACGTTGCCAATTTCAGTCATCTGCATCTGTCCATCAATCTCTTTTCTCGGAAACGACCGCGGAGCCCAGAATGGTAGATATCAACGGTCTGTTTTGTCAATTGCTTCGATCGAAACACCGCCCGAAACAATGAGGTCATGTGGTTCTTGAAGCCGTACATGAGAACGAGGTCGCTTCGTACTATTTTGAAGTGAAATAAAATAAATAAGAATATTGCCTTCTTTTCTAAACGCTAAACCTTTTTTAACTTGACCCGGAGGGAGCTCATGTGATTAGGATTCCACGTTAATCAGTAGCTCCACGTCTCATATAGCCTCGCTGCTGAACGGGACGTTAAACTCAAAATCAACTCAACTTTTTTAACTTGATGTAATAAATAAGATATGTGATACTGATTGATACAATTGGATTTGGGGGAGCATTCCTTTTCCATCCAGGGGTGTGTGTAAAGAAATTTGGAGGGGTGTTACGGGGGTGTTGGAGGGGCGTAGATTACTCCCTGGCTTGCATTACAACGAGGTCTGTTGTTTCGAGCGTGTGTTAACTGGCGTTGTGTGTATGTGGTTGGTTTTCTTGTTATCGTACTAATGTACTGTATTTGCTGCTATATTTATATACTGATATTATGTGCAGTTACAATGGCTGAAAAGTGTTTAATATGTACAGAAGATGTAATGATAGATGGGTGTTATTTAGGAGTAAAAGGGATAGAAGGATTAATGAAGGCTAGTCTTGCTAGAAAAGATGGAAAACATGAACTTTTTAGAGTGAAGGAAAAAGTTGTTCATACTTCTTGCAGAAAACAGTACACGGGACCGCAAACCAGGCACGCAGGCAAGGGGTGGGTCCGGGGGGTCCGGACCCCCCTTCAAGATCAGAAATAAGAAAATAAGGAAAGATAAAACAAAAAGAAACGAGAAATAGGAAGAGTCAGAGTCAGCGTTAAAAATAAAAAGCTAAAAATAAAAATAATTTTTCATCATCGCTTCTCTGTAGTATTAAACATGTTATTTCAGAAACGGTTTTCAACTGCTTCTTTAACTTGTCATTATTGTCATAATATATATAATATATTATTATTATTATTATTATTATTATTATTATTGTCTTTAACTGTCATACAGTATTTGACAGATATTAAAAACAAAAAGTTATGTGGATGGAAGTTCCGTTAACATTTGATTCAATAGAGAAAGGAGCGCAAGTATTGTAAAAATAAAATATTTTATAAGATATTATTGGATACGTACTTTTTAAAAAAATAGTTGAGGTCATAATGAAAGGAAAATTGTTATATTTGGATGAACAGAAGAAGGGACGTAGATACTGTAAAATCTTTTTAATATTCTTTTATTCGACATTTCTTCATAGTTTGTTACTAAAATACTTACTATCATGTCCTAATTTTATTGTCCTAACAAACCAATATGTGTTGCTAGTAAAATAGTGATCAAGCCCCTTGTGTGATAACCACAATATTTCATATCACACTGTCCCCGCCCCCCCCCCCCATTACGAAATTCTGACTAAACGAACCAATATATGTTACCAGTAGAATAGTTTAGAATAATCGAACTCTGGTGTGGATAACCACAGTATTTCATGTCTTGGACCCCCCCCCTATTACGAAATCCTGGCTACGTGCCTGCTCAAACAATAGCAAGAGACTTGAAAGTAAATGTTTCACAGCAGGAGCCAGTAACATCGTGTTCTACCCCTTGTTTACGCAGTGGTGCCCACCCCCTTCTGTCCATGGCGCACCCCCCCCTCAATTGTCTATCCGTAGGTGTTCTTCCATGAAAAAAAATCTTTTCGATTAATTTTTACACCCACTCAAACATATTTGTATAGATTTTTAACCCCCCTAAATATTTCAATGACGCAGTTTGCGTCATAGCCCCCCCCTTGTGGGCACCCCTGGTTTACGCTAATCCCAACTTAAATTTGATTTTACAAATAAGTGCTTATTGTGTGCTGAAACTATTGATGATGAATTTTACGCTAAATAGAGAAAACAAATCTCCCCATCAGTGTCGACAAGTTTATTCTGTACGTACGACTGAATTTGACAAAACTCTTTTAATTCGTGCTAATAACAGAAGAGATGAATGGGGAGATACCGTTGCAAGACGTGTCAGCATTTTAGGTGACTTGCCTGCAGCTGATGCGATCTATCACGATGATTGCTATAAAAGATTCTTTATAGCCACTGCACCTACTGGTAGAAAAAGTGGTCGACCTGAGAATCAAGCAGTTGCAGAAGCAATGGAAGAGATATACAGTTATCTAGAAGGAAAGGATGATTGCCAGTTACTCTAGATGAGCTAATGGAAAAGATTTCAGGAGAGAAACCTACGCCAGCAACAAGCAGACAAAAAATGAAGGAAAAATATGGAGACCGCGTTGTTTTCAGCAGTGTTCGCACACGAAAAACTGTTGTATGCTTTCGTGATACTTGTGAAAAAATCTTAAACGATAGCTGGTATACTTCACGGTATAGTGATGAAAAAGCAGAGCGAGAAACAATTGTTCAAACCCAGCGGCGTGCCGTCAAGGGGACTAGGGGACTAGGCTAGTCCCCTGGAATTTTAATTAAAGTATTTGTGATAAATATTTACCAAAGAAAACGAAAACATTTCTCTATTTTTGTAAAATAACACTATTTCAATTGTTCTGACACAACTATACTCAGCACCCGTATGCTGGGTGCGACAGCGAAGTGGAGATCGGAAACGCTCGGGTTTTAATCGGCTTTTCTCGGGGAAGGGAACAGGATCCAGTCAGCTAGTCCTCATATTATGTTGTCTAAGCTCTAAGCATGGGCGTTCTGTCGTAAGCGAATTTAATGCTCGTTTGCTTTTTACAGTTAATAGTTTTAACGCTATTAAATTTACAGTATTAGTCTTGACACTTTAAGAAATCTAGTGAAGTGTGAACTTTTTAGATTATCAATATATTTTGAAAATGATTCAAAGAATAAAGTATGGAAGGGGACTCGTTTAAGAAACCGAGTCCCTTGCAGCAAAGCGATGGCGCAAGCAGTGGTATTACTTCAATTGGTATAGGGGACAGTAGGGGTGGGGATCGGCTGTTTCAGTCTTGTATTCTGGACCATTGGATTCCTTAATTTTCAAGAAATGCAACAAATAACAACCAGTGCTAGAACAACTCCAAGCATTTCCATTTAGACAAAAATGAAAGATTATATACATAATATCAATATGTATTATTTTGCTTCTTCAAAATAGCTAACTGCATGTAAGACAAGAAACAAACTGTATTGCTGGCCTTGTATTCTGTTCCACATAGAAAAGGACGTGTGGAATAATTGTGGCTTTTGTGACATGAACAATTTTCACAAACCCAAGTTCCACCAAGAAAAATGTTATTCACACCTGTCCACAATAACTAAATTGAAAACTTTCAGGAAACCAGAATTGATTTTTAATTGAGCAAGCAACGCAGAAGTTGATTCAAACGGAGAACTAATGAACCGATTGATTTATTCCTCTTGTTTTATGGCTAAACAAGAGCTATCATTTAGAAGTCATAATAAACAGGAAGATTCTGTCAATTAGGGAAATTATATTGAAGTAATTCAGTTACTTTCTAAGTACGACACTAAATGGACTTCCAGGGGCGCCTGAAGAAAATTTTCTAGGGAGGGGCCCATCTCCATGGTTGCTATGTTGCATCTGGTATTTTTGGTATTTAATATACGTGGTTTGCTATATTACGTATGCATTTTCGTGAGCCAGAGGAAGGTCCGATCCCCACCCTGCCCTCTCGTTCGGGCGCCCATGTTGACTTGTCATCTTCACAGCATTGGAGTGTTTAAAGGAACGTCAAACAGAATTCAGAATTATATTATTAAATGTGCTGGTGAGTAATTCTGGATAAAATTAAGTCAGAAATAAACAATACACTTCTTACAGCAATAATGTTGGACAAAACTACGGACATTACAAAGATCTCTCAACATTCAATCGGTACGTGAAAGAGGCAATTCGTGAAAGATTTATTTGTTTTGCAGATGATACTACTAAAAAAAGCAGTGATTGCACTGCGACTGCTCTAAGTGAGCATGCTTTCCAAATTCTCTCTCATTTTAATTGTAAGCAAAAGCTTGTAGCACTAGGCAATGGATGGAGCTGCCACATTTTCTGGACATTTGAACGGTTTACAATCTTTTGTGAAAAGGTGTTTGAGTGCACTCACCATATACTGCTATCATCACAGAATCAATCTCGTTGTTCTACAGTCTGTTAATCACATCAAGGAATGTAAAATATTTTTTAGAATAAGTGGCATTCCAAATTTCTTTTCATATTCATCGAAACGCTGTAACGCGCTTGCTGAACCAGAAGTAACTAAGCGATTTCCAACGGTTGCCACTATAAGATGGAATTACAATTCCAAAATTGTGAATGCAGTAAATGAAAATCAAATAGAACTCTTACGGTGTTCTGAGAACATTGTAGAAGATTCAGATAATTGCGACACCGAAGCTTTCATGACTACAAAAAAGAAAAAATGTGAGAGTTATCATTGAAGGATTTCGATTTTGCATTTCTCCGCACGGATATACTATTCAACATTCTTTAAAGTAAAACCTTGGATGTGAAATATTGCATCCAAAAAGTACAAAAGATGGTATCTCAACTTAGAAATGCAAGAAACGATTTTGAAGACTTATAGAAAAGTAGAATTGGATGACAACGGGAACCTTCTAATAAAAGACGTAAAGTGGATGACTGAACAGATTCAGAAATTAAATATGTGCGTATCTTCAATGACATTATTGATACTGTGTTTTCAAGATCTCAGGGAGTTACAATTTCTTGAGCTGTTAGATTTAAAGAATTTTCAGTGCTTGAAATCTCGATTTCCTGATTGCTTGTTTTTGACCCTTAAATCAATTTACGAAAGATTTTTTTTTTTAATTTTAACAATTTGCGGAGTGAATTAATATCCATTTCTTGAAAGAAAGAGGCTTGGTAGAAGAAGCGTTTACAGAAACATATAAATTGTGTTATTTGGTGTCAACAATACTACTCAGGACCTCCACTCTACAGCACACATTCTCTTCGAACCTAGTCCCCTGTGAGAAAAGTCACGGCACGCCACTGTTCAAACCGTTGGTGCAATATTATTGCAGGATATGCAGTCAATGGCGTATGACACCACCGTTTTCCCGCCCAGTGACAATTTCTGCAGTGAAGCCGAAGAGATGGTGCCGCAGACTCTAAGGGTTCTCATGCATTCTCTTTTAAGAAGAAGAAAGGATAAAGAGAAAGTGACGAAGAAGTTAACAGCCATCTCCCATGCCATCATCTCAACCATTAGATCTCGATCGTTTCTATCTCCAATCCTGCATAGCATCGCTCTGTTCATTCACAGAGAGTTTGGATCGAGAAACTTGGTGAATCTGCTGGCAGGCTTGGAATTCAGTGCATCATATCATGATGCCCAACAATTGAAACTGTCGACCATCTACAATTTTACACAACCCATTCCTACAGGCACATTCTGTCAATATATTTTTGACAATGCAGATTTTAATGTTGCCACCCTTGATGGTTTGAATACTTTCCACAGCATGGGAGGTATCAAATGTATCACACCAGCTCGGGCTCTTCCTCCTGCAAACAAGATTAAAAGGCTGAAAGTATATCCTTCTGCTGACGAGGTAGGAAAACTAGGTGTTGTGAAACTGCTGACATTTGAAAATGTGAAAAAGAACGCGTTACATAAAATTGTTGTTCAGGATTTGAACATATTAAATCCCATTCCGTCTAATATATTTGAACGCAGCTTCCCAGATATATTATAGGATGTCTGGTAAATGGCTGTATTCACTGCAAAACATCCCAGAAGTGTCAGTCATTCCAGAGTGGAAGGGATTCATGCAATTGGTTTGTGAATCGGTGAATTCTGATAAAAGTGCTATGAAACCCCTTCCGTTCATAAATTCACCACCTAGCGATTTAAACACAGTGTACACCGCTCTGAAGTTTTCTGCCAAAGATAGTAATGAGCAAAGTTCGAAAACTTCTTTTGTCACGTTCAATCAGCCTCTGTATATCAAGGCTCGACAAATCGTGGCTTCTTGTTCGGATGATCCTCTGTTTGGAACAATTGTCGTGAGATTGGGAGGATTTCGTATGCTACTGTCCTATATGGGGTGTATAGGCCAGACAATGGCTGGAAGTGGATTGAAAGAGGTGTTATCCACAGTTTTTGCTCCTAATTCAGTTGATAAAATGTTGATTGGTCATGCTTATAGAAGAGCATTTAGAGGACATTTACTTGTACAGGCTGCTTTGGCTCGAATTATTCTGGATGGTGCCAGTGTTTCATCAGAAGGGCAGGAGATGATCATCAACACATTGTGTACTCTAGAACAACTAACCTTGGATGAACTCAGCAAGAATGCTCACCTGACTTCACTTAAAAACGAGCTTGATCGTGTAAATAAAAACGGACCTACTGCAGCTTTGTGGGTGCAGTATTTTAATATGGTTTCCTTAATGAAGAAGTTCATTGTTGCGGAACGTTGTGGCGACTGGAATAGCCATTTGTCCTGTGTCCAGCAAATGATTCCGTTCTTCCATGCAAGTGGCCATTTTCAGTATGCAAAATGCGCCCATCTTTACGTGCAAGATATGCTTGAATTGACAACTAGCCATCCAGATGTGTTAGAAGACTGTAGAAAAAGGATATTTTACTATAAATAGAAGTGGTTCCCCATGGGCAGGAGTTTGGTCTGACATGGTTATTGAGCAGACACTCATGCGCTCCATGAAAAGCTCTGGCGGACTGACACGAGGTAGAGGAATCAGAGATTCTGTGTTAGCAAAGTGGGTTGGTGGGTCACCTGCGGCTTCTGCCATCTGTTCTTCATTGGAGGAATTTGCTGGAACAGTTTTTTCAAGTGGAGAGCAGCATGTTGATTTGCGTGCATCACGACAAAACAGAGATGAGCAGGACCGTCTAAAAGTTTATGAGTGGTTCAGTAAACATCCCCCTTTTCCCAAATTGGCTTCGCTGATGTTGCTGTCGACAGGTATCATCGGAAACTCCAAAACAAATTATCACCAAGCACTAAAAGTTGGAACCGAAACCATGAAAAGTTTTATTGGAAATAACTTTGGTATCATAAAACAAGCAAAAAAGAATGTAGTGATGTCACTGGCCTCTGTGAACAATGTGATCAAGTTGAACAATGAAACTATGGTCGTTGACCCTCTAATGATCTTCCAAAGAGCTATGATTGCTAAAAAGAGTGATGAAGATGTTGCGGATCTTTTACAGTATGAATTATCCCCATTCCCACTAGCCCTCTTTAATGAAGGTGAAATGAGGAAGTCAAAGAAATCATCCTGTATAATGTACTTCCTGTAGAGTGTGATACAACTATAAACATCAAAATGAATGCCAATGTTGTAGACGGTGGCTTCCTCCTCCATCGTGTAAAATGGGATGTTGCCAGCAGTTTTTCGCCCATTTGTGACCAGTATATGGCCTATCTGGTCAATCATTATGGTGAAAACTGCACTGTGATATTTGATGGCTACGACGATGTCAACAGTACGAAGCGCGCAGAACAGAAGCGAAGAGGCACAACAAAAACTTCAGTTGATATAAATTTTGATCTGAACGTAAATGTCACGGTTAAAAAGGAGGATTTTCTTGCAAATGAAAAGAATAAGACTAAACTTATTCACTTACTTACACAAACAATGGCTGCAAGAGGAATTCAAACAAGACTCGCTACAGCGGATGCTGATACTACAATTGTGAGATGTGGGTTAGAGAAAGCAACTTCTCATCCTACTGTTACCATAATAGGGGAAGATGTGGACTTAATCGTTCTACTGGTTGCTTTGACACCACCAGAGAACAACATTTACTTCATGAAGCCTGGGAGGGGAAAAGTAGAAACTAAATTATTTTCGACGAGAAAACTGCAAGAACTTCCTTCTTCACAAAATATCCTCCTCCTACACCAGGGTGCCCACAAGGGGGGGCTATGACGCAAACTGCGTCATTGAATTATTTGGGGGGAGGGTTAAAAATCTATTCAAATATGTTTGAGAGGGTGTAAAAATTAATCGAAAAGTTTTTCTTTTCATGGAAGAACACCTACGGATAGGTAATTGAGGGGGGGGGGTGCGTCATGGACATGAGGGGGGATGGGCACCACTGCCTACACGCATTCAGCGGATGCGACACCACGTCAGCCATTTACAAAAAAACAAAGCAAAAATGGTTTCATTGTTCAAAAATCAATCGAGTCAGGTAAAAGACATTGCTGACATCTTTTATAACTCCTCATCGACACCCGATTTGAATAATCACCGACACTCAGTATTCTTTAAATCAACCAAAATCAAAACTGACCTCCCTTCACTTCCTCCAAACAAAGGCGCGGCGGAGCAACATTCGTTTAGAGTGTACCTACAGATACAGCAGTGGCTTGGTAACAACTTACCTCCTGATCAGTGGGGGTGGGCCCATGGAGAGAATGGATTCCTATTCCCAGTGACAACAAACGACCCGGTAGCCCCAGACAAAATTCTAACATCCATATTTTTTACTGTACAATTGTATGTGGTACAAAATGTAAGTGCCGGAAAGCTGGTATGGAATGCTCATCTGTTTGTGGTACCTGTCACGGTACGTGCACTAACGGTGTACGTTTAGGGGATGAGGATTTCGAACTTGATCATGTCTCAGAAGAAGTTGAATTTTAATTATGTGGTGTCAGAATGGTTTATGTACATAACATGTTAAATGGACAAATTAACATTTATTCTGAGAGCCTGTTCATGTTACCTAATATAATTGTTCAATTCTATATTATGTGTATTATATAAACTGTCTTTTTGTTGCCTGGACTGCTCCTTCCACGAGAACTATTAGTATGTTGCTCAAGACATTTTAACGTAACCCACTATTCATATATTTAATAAATTGGACTGATGTATTTACTATATATTTGTGTGTTTTGTACTTTCAAACAGGATGGGGGAATATTTTTCCCACGTCACTTTATATCACAATAATACCCAAAAGTATTTTTCATGCTACATTTGTGTCGTGTACTTTCTCCTGGGGTGCTCTAAGAAGCTCCAAGTGTCCAGAAAGTCACTTTCAGAGAATTTTCCCAATTTCCCCAAATTTCCCTTTTAGCACAGTCATAGGGGCATGGACAATATTGCGTTTGAAAGAGTTTAAACCCTATCGTATATAATCAAATAGGATGGGGAAATATTTTTTCCCAAGTGAATATCAAATATATGGGAATTGTATTATGCAAAACTATCATCAATACCCTAATGTATTTTCCAGGGTATATTAAGGCCGCTTGCTCTTACCCAGGGCTGCTCTAGAAGACACTAAACTTCTACAAAGGGATTTTTAACGAAAATTTTCCCGATTGTTTTACAAATTTCCTTCTCCGTGTATGTCATAGGGTCATGGACAAGGTTCCATTTAGCAGACTGCCTTGTTCTGAAGAGAATGACGTACTAATCATGCAATTCGGGAGAGTAGTGTTGACGCAGTATCTACTTGACAAAGACTTTCCAAACTCCTGGAAAAATCCCATCGTTAAAAGGATTAAATCCCTCCCTCACCTTGTAGCCGACCCCTCACCCACGGTGACTTTTAGTATGTTGTTTAAGACACTTCCCCCAACAACTGTGCCAAATTTCAGAACTACACGATTTTTTTTCCTATTTTTCGTTCGTTGCCTGGCCTATACACACACATTTTCACAGCAAATGTTGGAAATGTCCCCCATGATAATCCAAACATGCGTGCATACGTTTCTTCTTGTTCTCAAATACTTTCACAGGTTGTTCATGTGGAATGCTATGAGCAAAATCGCGAATAGCTGTTTCGAGTTCTTGTAGCGTGTGGGGGTCCCTTTATAAGCAGGATTCTTTGCATAACCCCAGAAGTAAAAATCCGGAGGAGACAAATCAGGAGACCGAGGTGGCCACAATCCCTTTGAAATTATTCGATCTTCAAAAACCTCTTGCAGTAATCTCATGGATTGGCGAGCTGTATGTGCTGTAACGCCATTTTGTTGTATCCAAGCATTACGAAATTCGTCTTCCGTTAGTTCTCCCATGAACTGGTGAATAATTTCACAATAACGAGTTGAATCTATTGTCTGAAAAATATGGGGCCGACTATTCTTCTTCTGGCTATTGCAATCCACACCCCTACCTTCTGGTCATGCAGAGGAACTTCATGTATGACATGTGGGTTTTCTGCACACCACAAACGTGAGTTCTGGGCATTGATAAATGGAACCAGGTCTCATCAGTAAAAAAAACATTATACAAAACATCGTCAGACTTGTCCATAACAAACCGTGTAAACGATTTACAATACTGCACTCGTTTTACACTGCCGGGAGGAAGTAACTGCTGCACCGCTCTCACCTTATACGGGATAAGACGCAGTTTCTTACCAACCGCCTTTTGTGCCGTACCAACACTTATTGCTTCTTCCTGGGCAAGTTTTTGGAGTGGTTTATGGGGGATACGTTGCATTGCATCCGATATGTGTAGCATTTTTTCTTCATCGAGCACTGACGGTCTACCACTTCGATCATAGTCCATTACCGTTCCAATGTCTCTAAATTTATCGATCAGTGCCCTTACAGTGTGACGTTTCAGAACAGGTGTATCCGGAAACCTATACATTGTTCAGCGTAAGCTCTAAACTCCGATAAACAAAATATTTGTATCCTTCCGCTTGTCACAAATACGATTGGCTAGTGATGTATCACTCCCACTCCCCACGGGGAGGAGCAAATTATACACGTGCATTTTGACAATACTGTCTCGTGTTGTCCAGATACAGCAGCAGCAGAAAAGAAAGAAAATAAACTCGAAAGATTAAAAAAAAAAGTATTTGAATTTCGCTCGTAAACAATTGTTGCTTAGTGAGTAAAGGTTTGCCTTGTTGGTGTTTCACCACAACACTCGCGGAACCGGGATTCATGCCAGTCATCTTTCAGACTTTAAAAGCAGAACACCCGTCCACAGTTGAGTTGGCGCCATAATTACTGCCTATGCTTACTGTTTATTTCTATTGTTTCATTAGCCACACTCGATTGCAGTATTATTAGATAATCCGTATTATATCTTTGTCATTTATAATAATATAGCAGTTTTATATGAAGCTTCACAGTAAAAGTAATAATGCAATCACATGAACTATTTTGCGGAGGAGTATGAGCGTTGGTAGGACAACAGCAAATCAACGAGATTTAGTTTCACGTGGCTTTGTTTATCGCAGTTTAGAGCTTACACCGAATAATGTATAGCTGCAAACTTACCTTTGACTGTCTGTTTGTACTCACCTTGTTCACGGAACACATGTTCAACCAGGAATATTCGTTGTTCCAAAGTTAACACAATTGTTTCAGAGACCGCTAACTAGATGTAACAATCACTTCAACGTCACTTTGCCGACTGGAATCTAAGAAAGGAACTTCACGCAAGGCGATAATATAGCAGTGTTGCTAACCTTCGCATAAAATTTTATTTCATGTGACTTTGAATGCGACTTTGACTTGCCACGATTCAGGTGTATAGACTTTTTGAACGCGCGCTCTCTCTCTATATATATATATATAGTCACTACTTACACGTAAATCATATAAGGAGTCACATACTAACTTATAGTTTTTATATCGAGCTATATTTCACAATATTTGTAAAGTATGTTACAGCTCAATGATATACGTCGTTTTTAAATGGCGTCTTGATTCGTTATTTATTCACATCTACGTATATACAAACACTTACCTAGTAACCAAATTGTTTTCTTAGCAACCGGATCATTGTCATGGTGACCGATAAATAAAAATCTCTACTTAACACCAGAAATATAAACATTATGTACATTAAACGTATTTCGTAACATTAAACATTACATTTTCTTCTATCTAGCAAATGTATGTTGATAAACATTTCACCCTAAAGGATAAATAAAATAAACGAAGTAGACATACGTTATTGTTGTATGCTTAGTTAACTGGCGCTGTCCACACCTATTTGCAATGAAGTGCATTTGAAGTCGCTTAATTTTACCGTAAAACGATATGCTATAGTAAAATTATATGAAAATATTATATTGTCATCAAGTTTACGTACCTGTCTCGAATTTTAGAGATGTAGTTAGCATGAAAGGGCGTTAAATTAAAGTTCCAAGATTTGCCTTTAATACAGGAACAATCAGAAAATCTAGCTATTCGAAGTTGTAAAAGGCTGCACTATGAAATATCAACATATTGAATCATTTTTAATTTTTCGAAATCTACACATTACATACTGTTTAATTTTGAATTTTCAACTGAAAATTTAACGAGTATTTTAGATATGAGGTTTAGAGAATTCCAGTATGATTCTTTACTCTAAAAATCCCCTTTTACTAATTTTATTTTACATCTGATAAATACTGTGATAAATATAGAATGAAAATCAACATCGAAAAATCGAAAGTCATAAAAATATCCCGTGGAAATGCACCCTTACGGGTCAGAGTAGAACAAAGAGTACTTAACCCCTTCAGTGCGTAATTTTCAGATGCGAACCGCTGTAAAAAGTGCAGTTTTTTTTTGAGAACTTTGGATGTTGATTCTAAATCTGTTTCAAAATCATTTACATCAAAATCACTATTTGATAACTCTTCCTCGATGTCAGCATCGTTGAAATATCGTTTTGAAGCCATTACTGTACTGTGCTCTCAAACAAAAACAAAGAATGAAAACTATATTTGACGAAGCCCAAACTCTATTTTAATTTCTTTCTTTTTTTCGTCGTCTTCTTTTAATTAAGCAACAATTGAAACCAGCTGAGCGCAAACTCGCTAAATATTGTCGGGATAACATTACTCATACTATGGGCAAGTATATTCGCCATACGCAATACAAAAGAGCCATAGCGAAATGAAAGCGTATATATACGCCACCCACACTGAAGGAGTTAAAAAGATCTACTATTTCAAATATCTAGTCAGCCGGCCACTTTATCGGTACTTGTCAACCGATGGCATTGGCGTGTTAGTAACAGGCATCCACCGTAGAGTCATAGCACATAGGCCTCTGTAACACGCCTTGCTGGATGCCAGGCTGAATTTTGGGGGGAAAGTACCCAAAATGGCGGACTCCAATTTCTTATCCTACACAAGAACTTTCTTATTTTGCGGTGGATCTTCAATATTTTGGCACCAAATCTAGGATTTTAGGCGGCGAGCTATTCGCTCATACCACTGGTTCCTCTCTGTAGGTTTTCAAAATGGCGGAAAACAAGATGGTGGATGCGATACATGTAAAAAAAATCATTTCTCTTTAATGTATTTTTAATATTGTCATGTGAAATATCACCTTTTATACGCAGGAAGCTTGTTTCTACAACTATTTAATTCTGAATATCTTTAAAATGGTGGAAAACAAGATGGTTGAATCGTAATGTGTATGCATAAAGAGACATCTTAAGTTTTATAGTCTGACATGTTTTCAAAACTTCCGATTTTCTAGATTGTTCATTTCTCTTCATTTTTATTTTATCGTAAGATTCCAAAGAATTGAATTAGACGGAGGCATCTACCGTAGAGCCATGATACTTAGATCCCTGTAACATACCTTGCCGGATGTCAGGCTGAATTTTGACGGGAACACAAATCAAAACGGCTGACAAGACATTCATAATATGCAGGGAAATGCCCTATTTACCAGTGTATTTTTCAATATTTTGTATTGGAGTCAATTCTTAAGTTTAACTAATTTGTTACACTCTAAGAGTTTTCAAAGATGTTCAGGAACAGAATGGCGGGCATAAAATTCTACTGTTCGTTTATCGATCGACTTTCTATAGTATTAAACGAGGTTTCGCGGTGATTCAAGAATCGAATTTAACTCCAAGTGTTTCAAAGTGGGGTGAGTTATCTTCCATCCTTAAATACTTTCTCTTTCACACAAACAAACTCATTATATTAAACCTTATATATATATATATATCAGTGGTGCCCACCCCCCCTCATGTCCATGACGCACCCCCCCCTCAATTGTCAATCCGTAGGTGTTCTTCCATGAAAAAAAAAAAAACTTTTCGATTAATTTTTACACCCCCTCAAACATATTTATATAGATTTTTACCCCCCCCAAATATTTCAATGACGCAGTTTGCGTCATAGCCCCCCCTTGTGGGCACCCCTGTATTATATATATATATATATATTGAAAACTTAATCCTTCGTCATCGATGACCATTTTCGGATGAACACTTCAAACGTCTTGCTTCTTCAATGAAAGAAAAAATCGTAAAATTATGGATTAAGAGGAAAAAATGAAATGAAATTTTGAGTTTTACGTCCCACGGTTATGCCGGTTAGGCTAAAGGAGACGGTGATAATGAGTAATGAATGAAATGGTGGAATGAAGAAAGTGGGAGGTGGATTAAGAGGAGACACAGCGTTTTTACACACAAGGTTTTAAATCAAATTATGCACTTTTGTTTGAATTTGTCATAGCAGCAACATTCTCGGATGACTCTTATACAGTTTGGTAATATCAGAACAATATTGACTAAAGTATAGAAACAAGAACAATTTTTGTAGAAATTATATGTCCACTTACGACTTCATGTTATCGCAACAGACAAGTTTCTTAGGTGCAATACAATGTGAAACAAATTTCCTCGTTCCTATTAATCCTTGCCCGTTGGTTTAAGGCAACCAATATCGTTGCACTCGCATGTAGGCAAGCATAGTTGTGGTGGAGTTGAACGCCTGCATTTGCAAGACGGCAGATGACTTTTTCTTACATCCGCAAGAAACCAGAACTACGCATACCTGTGGGACTGCTGATTTAGTTGTCCAGACAACCTTGAGATTAGAATCATCCTTTCTCCATCCTCCAGTTTCCTCAGGATTCTCAATATCCATGATGGCAGTATTTGCTTGCAACCATATTTTAGCCTGATAGTTTGACCGAATGAAATGAAGTTTAAGAGCACCTTTTGTAGGTGGAAGATGATCCAATTGTTTCTTGCCTTCTAGAAACTGTTCGTATCGAACACGGTCGATACCTCTAAATGGATCGGATGCAGAGTAGTCTGCAGATGAATTCCTCCACGCCTTCCATTGATCCATCACGTCCGACACCTTCTAGGAGATGTGGGTACTGAATGAATATTTTCCAGGAGCTCTTTTTTCCATGGCCGGTAAAGGATGACGTCATATCGCAGCCCGTTACTGAGTGAACACACACCAGATTTTTCCTCACAGTCTTGTTCAGATTCGTAGAAATAGCATTGATATTGAAGAATTCCCGATCTCTGGATGTTCCTCCCGCCATCCAAACCTTCTTGGAGGATTCACCGAAGAAATGAATTAACGTAACTAATATATCATTGTCCCTGCTTATCATTATCACCTGTTCAATTTCACTATCTCGAATAGCTTCTTGTGCATGCAGTATCATTAGTGTGCATTATCATTAGTGTATCATTAGTGCATGCTTCCTCGTGATTAGACACCAGATGCCTTAGTTCCCCTTTCAAATTTGAGATAACTTTATCAGGAGAAGCACAAGTTATCTATTCGCAGCTTTCTGGCAAGTGTTGACATGCTAGTTGAAGTAATTGGTTTGCAAGAAAGGATGCAAGGTCAGCCTTGTTGCTGTTGAGACAAACATATTGATCCCATGAAACTGGAAGTGGAGTGTTCTCATCGCCAATGATTTTTCTTATAGGTATTTTTCTTTTATCTCTTTTCTTTCTAGTGTGATTCTTAATCGAGCATGGTCGGTAACTGTCAAACGTTATTACAATTCTTTTAACCTCTGGAGATACGTACGAGAAAACTATAGCTGAATTTTTTTTCTCCATAATCGTTGAATGTCTTGCAGTCTGAAGGTTTGCCAACACAATGCATCAAAGCATGACCATCTATTATTAAACAAGTAGAAATATCAGAAACTGGTGTTGTGGCTGAAATGTTTATTGTTAGTATGTCTATCAAAGTCGACTTGGTGGTGAAGTTCATCGTTCTTTGCCAAGGAAAGTGGAACGGGTGATAGTTCATGTGAAAGGATATCCTCCAGTTGCACTTCCCGTCCTGCTTGTTGTGCACAGAATAAACGTTGTATCAGCTGTCTGTCAAACTTTATTGATTTCTTTTCATTTTGTGGAGTGGTAACAACTACTTTGTACAGTGATGCAAATGTCAGAGAATTCTGTCTCTTTTTAGTCGAAAAGAATGGCACTGTTTGTTTTATTAACCTCTCTGTCAAGAATGTTTTCACCAGATTTTCCCCTCGCTGTTTTGCAGACAGATGTTCCTGAACTTCAGGTGATGCTATTTCATATGTCTATAAACAAACCAGCATTTGTGGGTCAACAACATTTTCTTCATCTGCACGCTCCGGAGGATGCGGAACATTTTTACACATGGAGAACATGTTAAATCTCTTAAACTGTTCAACTAGACTTTGAACATCTTCCTCATCGCGGTGTAATCTTGAGAGTCTTTGCGCGTTGTGATAGAATCAACTTCAATACCAAACATTTCCCTTGTTTCGTCCGAAATGCGAGATCTTTCAGTCCAGGTTATGCAAAACCTATCTCTTGCCGTGTCAGTTCGTGTGATACCAATGACACCGTTTGCTAATTTACATAATTTATTAATCCACTCGGTAGCTTGGTCAAACGGTACTTGACTGAAAGCATTTTTTATCCGTTTGGCGACAAAATTGCCTTTGATGAATTCATGGTATACTTCCGGAAATGTTTGATCTAGTGTTTTCAACTGAGCCAAGTAAATTGGAGCCCATCTGGCATAACGAGTATGGTCATATACACTTAGCCATGGCACAATTTCTTCTAGTGCCTCAGCTTCTAGCTTCCAGTTACCCTCTCGATGAGCCCTAATGAAGTCAAGAAGAATCTCTACTAGTCGCATGTAGATGTTCCAGAATTCGAAATTTGGATCAGACTTAAACCCATCTTCAAATTCCTTCAGATAGCGAGGAATTTCCAACTCATTTAGCCTATGATTAAGATCTATAACCTTTTCGCGAATAATGTCACTCTCCATCTTAGTTTTAATGTGGAGCAATTTCTGAACTGGTCTTTGAAGCTTTCATCATCTTCAAGCAGGTTATGCAAAAGTAACCACTCAACGAAGTAACCCCATTTAACGCGAAAAAGAGCCTCGCATGTCAGCAGATGTGACCTCACAGCTCTGTAGTATTCTCTCCCTGCCATTACAGAAGGCATTGAATTCTGAGCCAGTAGGCCGGCTTCGAGCCAAATGTCCTCCAATCCCGAACTTTCACAGTGTTGGCCAATTGCTCGCAGAAAGTTGAACATTATATGCAGAGACCCCATGAGCATTAACATATCTTTAAACTTGTCAGGCATCTTCCAAATAAGTTCCATGGCTCTGCTGTACAAGGGCAAGTCAGCTACTGTAACTGTGTACTTTTGACCAAGTTTCTGTGAAATAGCCTGAAACCGATTGAGAACTGTAAATACTGTGTCATTATCATCAGATGGAGCTTGAAGGATGGGCATCATACCAACAGACGTTATCTCGGAATCGCTTGCATCGCACGTTTCGTTAAACCCAGCCCGCAGAGGTACATACTGGATATCAAGTTTATATAATCTTGAAATAAGCCAAGTTAAATCTATTGACCGTACCATACTTCTACAAGTATGATCACCAAAGAAAGTTTCAACGTCAGGCATAGCTGTGAGAAGAGGCTTTGGTCTACTTTTGATATCACTTGTCGTTTTATCAAGTTCGTGAATTTTACGAAGTAGCCAGACCGAAGGTGTTTTGTCCCTAGTATTTTTTTTATCATCTATTGACTTTATTAAAGTTATACCACGTTGCCAGAGGACCATTTGCGTGCAGTGAAACATTCTTACCATCAATCGTTTCCTCCAGTACATCTATGTTGTCGAAAGATCCAACAATAAGTCGTCCTGGTGCATATTGCTTGATACCTTGTGGAATGTAGATGTTGCCATTGCTTTCAAACTTTTCCAGAATTTCATTTGCAATGGAGCTATCAATTCGACGAATAGTATCAATGCCTACAACATGTCCTACCGAGTGAAATAAGTCAACCAACTTTACGGACCGCGTAGCTTGGTGCAGAGTTAAGCCTAGTCCTATATGTTTCGGTGTTAGTTTCCTGCCATTGGATGCAATAAAAAGTATGTCCTGGCAGATGGATAGAACTTTTCTTTGCATGTTATCATTGCCTTATTCATGTTCTTCCAACTCTAAAACACTTGTCCCACCGAAAACAACACTCAAAAACAAATGAAGACTCTTTGGAGTAACTTTTGCTGCAGAATCTGTTTATTCCATTCCATCCTGCGTCATGGCCTGGCATTTTGTTCAACTCTGCTCGAATACCTAAAGCAATATGCACTAACTCTTGTAACTCTGAAGGTTGGCTCATTGGAACGAAATACGCAGAATCTTCAGAATTCTCAACTGACTTGGCAATAGCAACATACTTTAATTTACTTGGGTAAAGAAGTGCATGTGAGTTTGGGTCAAGAGGTCTGACTATGCTTCCAGCCGAACGAATTCTTTTCTGTACATCTTCATAGAAAGTGTATCTGCGAGAACAGTATTTAAGAGGTATTACAATCCTGGATGCCTGGCATAATGATGCATAGGTCTGCCATACGTCATTCAGACTATAAACCTTCCCTTCCGACAAACCCTTTATAAGAAAAGCACATATTTTGTCAAGATGTTTGTCCGTACAAACGTTTTCCTCCTGATTTGAGCTGGAAACTTGTCTTTGAAATTGTACCCAGCAAGAGATATGGTATTTTCCTTCTTTGGCGATTGAGCCAGATCCAAGAGATCGAACGCGAACTCTCATAACAGTGTCAGATTGTGATAGAGCAATGACCTTTTCTGACATTTCCAGTGTTGAAACATTATAGACTTTAGTACTACATTTCTTCCGTTTCTTACTTCCTTTCTTGTCATACACTTCATTTTCGTCCTTTCTTAACTGACAAAACATACAGTTTCCAGTCTACGGCTGTAGTTGGTATACTACGAGTGACTCTTATTCCCGAAGACTCACTCCCGTCGGCCAATTGTCCTTCTCCACTACATGTTCGTCCCTTTCGCAACCGAGATATATGACTTTCGCTTGTGAACTGTGAGTAGCAGTTTTTATGCCACTTCCAGTCAGTTTGTTCCCATTCTTCATCTGTGAATCCTACTATCTCACTGAGCACTTCGGGGTAAGATGTATCTCTTAACGCAGTTCGCTCACGAGCAACAAAACGAACTCTTCTTCCGCTGATCTGATGGGGCTCTCAGTCCGGCAGTACTCTTCTTACAAAAGAGGCATATATGCCCTGACGAGTTTGTCGTAAGCACAGCTACAGGAGCTAATTCCATTTTCACTAACTAGAGTATAACCTCAATGTGTACAATATACTGTAATATGCAGTACAAATTACATGATGAAGTTACCCAAATATATTCCAACAGTTACAAACGATATTCGGGAGTGCTCTTTCTTTTAACAAAACCCTATTTTTTGCTTTAACAAATAAAGCATATATGAATGAATTGTAAATGATCATATTTAATGGAGAAAAATCAGGTCACTTTGATGATATATAAGCAAAATATATCAATTTATAGGCTATATATTTTTTAGGCGAATACAGTAACATCGGTTGAGCAAATTAATAACTCTTGATCGTCGAAAAATGGCATTTTAACAAGAATTGTATTTCTAAATTAATTAAGTTATATTAATTAATATATTTCATAATTACATAGCTACTATTAATTATATAGGACAAAAACTACAACTATGTTCAGGGTCGGATTAACGCCAGAGAACTTATAGAGTCCGTCTTCTTCTAGTATAGGGGTCCCATACGAGCTACGGCTTGTTTTTCGCCATTTTAAAGATATTCAGAATTAAATAGTTTGTAGAAACAAGCTTCCTGCGTATAAAAAGTGATATTTCACATGACAATATTAAAAATACATTAAAGATAGATATATATATATATATATATATATATATATATATATATATATATATATATATATATATATATATATATATATATATATATATATATATATTTACATGTATCGCGTCCACCATCTTGTTTTCCATTTTGAAAACCTACAGAGAGGAACCAGTAGTATGAACGAATAGCTCGCCCCCGAAAACCCTAGGTTTGGTGCCAAAATATTGAAGATCCCCCGCAAAATAAGGAAGTTCTTGTGTAGAATAAGAAATTGGAGTCCGCCATTTTGGGTACTTTCCCCCCAAAATTCAGCCTGGCATCCGGCAAGGCGTGTTACAGAGGCCTATGTGCTATGACTCTACGGTGGATGCCTGTTGCTAACACGCAAATGCCATCGGTTCATTTTCTATTGACATTTCCGGGACTTGGCCGGCTGACTAATCTGGGAAGTATTTTGATAAAAGACGCGTACTGCATCAGGTCGAGAACTGCCATAGCCAAGAAGCATTCAATAAGAAAAGGTCACACGTAACTAACGGCCTTAATATTGGACTAAGGAAGAAATTGTTTAACTGCTATATAAGGAGCATTGGACTTGGACATTACGGAAATTTGAGAAGAAATATTTAGAGAGCTTCGAAATGTGGTGTTGGAGGAAGATGGAGAACAAAAAATGGACAGAAAGAGTAACAAACGAAGACGATTTAAACCGGATAGGAGAGAAGAGGACGATTCTAGCCACCATCAATTGTAGAAAGGCGAATTAGATTAGACACATCTTGTGAAGAAATTGTCTCTTTCATACCGCCATAGAAGGAAAGATGAAAGAAAAGCAAGGAGTAGGAGAATACAATGATCGATGACTTGAAAAAAGAAAATATTGGGAGTTAAAAGAGGAAGCTAAAAATCGAGAAACATGGAAGAAACATTTCCAGGCCTAAACTGAAAATTACGAAGAAGGAGAAAAAACCTCATTAGTCCCACGACCTGCCAACAGACAGAATACTTAATAATAAATACTATGTATTAACTAATAACAGTATACTAGTACCTACGGTTACACTTTTGCAGTGGAAGAATAGAATAGTTTGTGTGTGTGTAAAAATAAAAGGGGTTTTCTGATCGTAACATCTTATTTCCTTTTTAAAACAGAGGTTTCCTTTTAACTTTTAAACTAATGGATGGCACAAGAAAAATTGTATTTTCTTATTTCCCTTCCAAAATAGTGTGTTTTCTTGGCCCAAAGATGGCATTGGAATGTTTTTTTTTTTTTTTTTTTTTTTTTTTTTTTTTTTGTAAACAGTCCCAGTTTTCAACTTTCACTACAAAGACTACCGTTAAGAAAGGGAAAAGGGGGAAGAAGTGTCCTCGCCGAGCGAAGAGGGTTGTCGCGAGGAACAAAAGTGAGAGATATGGACAGTGCGCGGGTGGTTTGTGTAGTGCGTAAAATTAGCATTTTAACATAGACAAGCAATCTAAATTATCATTATTCACATTGCAATATAACAATTGGTTATCAAGAACAATCAGCTTACATGTTTATTCGGTAATGAAGAGCGACAGTGCCAGACAATGTATGCTTATCACAGCTATTTTGGGTTTCAATCATAAAACAAACAAACAAACAATCGATCAAGTGAAACAATAGATTTAAGTTATATATTTAGTTAACTTTATTAATCTACAATTAATATTTATATATTTCTTTAATTGACTTATATGTTACTCAACTTATTATATATGTGATAAATTAAATTACTATTGAATGCGAATGCGATCATTATTCAACTCGCGTATCCGTGGATGAACCTCCTAGAAATACAGTTCTGTTATAATTTAACAGTGGTTCTCCAACTATTGCGCATCAGTCACACATACCAATCTCATACCAAACATTGGTTCTACCAGGGCCGGATGCGTGAGTGGAGAGAACTAGTTAGTGTGTGGACAGTTTTGTGTAATCAAATAAATTCAGTGACAGTAGCAATATGGCGGCGTACGTGAGCGTCGGGTAGAGCATTTACCGCGCGTCGCTGTCAGTGCGGTGGTGCCACATCACACCCAGATCGTAGAGAAGAGGCCCAGGATTGCAGCAGCAGAGCAGTATGCAGACAGCAGCTTACAACCAAAGGTCAGTAAGTATTTATCTGGCTCATCCTTTGTTTTCCTTGCTTGTTTAAATCAAATTTAGAAATGAGTGAGACACAACGCCTGTTACGCCAACGCGCTGCGTACAAAGGGAAAATTTCGCGCATACAGACATTTATAAATGAATTTGATGAAGCACAACAAAATATGGAAGACATTAAAGCACAGGTGGAGCATCTGGACAGGGTGTGGTTAAAACTGCAAGAAATACAAGATGCCATTGATATCGAGCAAGAGGATGACAGACAACACAGGGGTAGAGATCGAAAACTTGTATTTCGGTGTAAAGGCACAATTACAAACGCTTCTGTCGAAACACGAATACAAAAATCAGTCTTCAGATCATGACGCATCAAGAGCTAATACACACAAAAAAATAAAGTTGCCCGCGATTGAAATTCCTCAGTTTGACGGGGATTACAAACAGTGGCTTCCCTATGAAGACACGTTCAGATCACTTATACACAATAATAAAGACATTGCCGCTATTCAAAAACTGCAGTATTTGAGATCATCTTTGAAAGGGGAAGCGCTAAAATTGGTACAAAATCTGCCCATCACAGAAGCAAATTACACTGTAGCATGGAAATTACTGTTAGATAGTTACTCAAATAAACCACTAATAGCTGCATCGTACATTCAAGAGATCCTTAACATTCGTCAGGTGCAAAAAGAAAACGCAGCAGAATTCAGGGAGTTTGTAAACACCACGGCAAGCAACATGAACGCATTACAAGCGCTCAAAACAGATGGTCAGCTATTAGACATCATTGTTATCCAACATTTTGTGTCACGATTAGACAATAGCCGTAGAAAGGTATGGGAGCTACGCAAAATTGAAACACCATTTCCCACGCTTGACGAATTCCGGTCATTTTTGGAGAAAATATGCCAAGGGTTGGAAACAATGAATGCGAACACACGTGAAGTAAAAAGGGCAAGAGTACATCAATCGCAAACAAAGGGTGTTAAGGGCAATCATACGAAGGCGTACGTGTCCACAGTTTCTCGTGGATGCCAGTTTTGCAAGGAAGCTCATCCTATATTTGCATGCCAATCATTTAGTAAAGCGAGTGACAAACAAAAGAATGAGTGCGTTCGCAAGAATAATCTCTGTATTAACTGTCTGCGGGAAAATCATCGAGCAAGCGAATGCAAATCAAGTTCGTGCAAAAAATGCGGCAAGAAGCATAATACATTGTTGCATTATAATAAACAATCAAGGGAGTCATCGTCTTCAGAGGGAAGAAATACAGAGAATATCAGAAGCAGCAACACGCCCAATGGAGCTCAAGAGGAGCAAGATAATGTTCAGGGTTCATATTGCACACTTAAAGGGTCACTCTCCACGGCCGTGGTGAAGGTTAAGGACATCAATGAAAAGTGGATTACTTGTCGAGGCCTTTTTGGACAGCGCATCTCAGAGCCACTTCAATTCAGAGGCATTGGTCCAGCGTCTGCGTCTCAAGAAGCACAGAAGACACATGCCCATTCAAGGCATAAACGATGCTGCGTCAGAAGCACGGTTTTGTGTTGACATCGCACTACAGTCAATGGTGACGTCATATCAGGCAAACATCAGTTGTTCAGTGTTGCCACGCATCACTGGAAATTTACCGGCGGAAAGAGTGTACTGCAAAAATTGGAAAATCCCGAAGAATATAGCACTGGCGGATCCCACTTTCAACGTTCCAGGGAAGGTCGACTTGTTGTTGGGTGCTGAAGTATTCTTCAGGATACGCAAAGCGGAACGGAAGTTGCTGGGAGAAGAGCTTCCGGTACTACAAGACACACAGCTGGGTAGGGTCATCGCAGGAAGCATCCCATCAGAATGCCGCAGGAACAGTCCAGTGACGTCATTCTTCACCAGAACAGAAGACAATCTTCCCGATCAACTTCGTCGTTTTTGGGAGCTGGAAGAAGTGTTCACCAGCCCTCGGACCGCCGAAGATTCAGCATGTGAAACGCACTTCCAGAAAAATTTTGTGCGAGACGAGACAGGCAAATTTCTGGTTAGTTTGCCATTACGTGAAGACAGATTTGTACTTGGTGACTCATTTCAACAAGCAACAGTTAGGCTACAACAACTGGAGCGGAAACTACAGCGTCAACCCGAGCTACGAACGGCATATGTAAATTTTCTTGAGGAATACTAACAATTGGGACACATGAAAGGAATTCAAGAATCGAAGTTAAGAGAAGAAAACAAAGGGGCGGCCTTTTACCTACCACATCACGCCGTGTCCAAACCCAGTAGTACCACAACGAAGGTCCGAGTGGTGTTCGATGCGTCAGCCAAAGCTACAAGTAGCATCACCAAACGCCAGGTAGCGTCTGTGGTAGCGACTATCTTTGATCCACTAGGCTTGATAAGCCCAGTAGTAATCACATACAAGTGTTTTCTACAAAAATTGTGGTTAGAACCAATCACATGGGATGATGAATTACCGCCGGCACTTCACGCAAGATGGCAACACTGCAGATCAGCAGACAACCCTGCGGATATGATCTTTCGTGGTGTCGAACCTGCTTCCATTCAGGACCGAAAGATCTGGTGGGAGGGGCCTCCATGGTTGTCACAGCCCAAGGACTCATGACCTTCTTCAAGAAAGAATTCCAGCATTCAGGACGTTCCCGAAGCAAGAGAAAAAACAGTTTTAGCTTTGACTACACAAGAGCCTCAGGAGGTCATCAGCAAGTTTTCCGGACTATCGAAGCTAGTACGAGTGATAGCTTATTGTCGCCGTTTCATGCACAATGCAAGAAGAGGAAGCGAGCGAAAGACAGGCAGTCTATCAACGAGTGAACTAAACAATTCGTTAAAGCTGTGTATCAGATTAGTACAACAAAACGATTATAAACAAGAAATCAAGGATATCAGTCCAGGTCGTCAAATCTGAGCACGTAGCCCTCTCAAAAATTTATGCCCTCTACTGGATGAGAATCAAGTGCTACCAGTCGGTGGAAGGTTAGAAAACAGTAGCCATCCCTATGAAGGCAAGCATCCAGCCATTATTCCTTCAAATTCGCATCTGGCAACATTGATTTTGGAAAGTGAGCATAAAAGACATCTTCACGCTGGTTTACAATTATTAGTAGTCGCTGTACGTCAACGATACTGGATCCCTGTCTCGTCAATTAGCAAAGAAAATTATTCATCATTGTGTGACATGTGTTCGTCTCAAGGCATCACCTCTAACTCAACAAATGGGGCAATTGCCATCTCATAGAGTACGGCCGGCACCAGCGTTTTTAAATTGTGCGGTCGATTATGCAGGGCCAATAAACATCAAATCAACTTTCAGAAGCAAATCGCTCAAAAAATGTTATATAGAGGTATTTGTTTGTTTGTCTATGAGAGCCATACATTTGAAAGCGGTCAGTGACCTCACAACGGAATCTTTCCTTGCAGCCGTGAGAAGATTCATAGCAAGAAGAGGCAAATGCAGTAATTTTTACAGCAATAATGGCAAAACATTTGTAGGTGCAAATAATGCGCTTAAGGAACTACACAAGATGCTGCGAGAGGATACATTTCGTAAAGGGGTGGAGTTCACATCTTCGAAAGGCATACAATGGCATTTCATCCCGGCGCAATCTCCGCACTTCGGGGGATTGTGGGAGGCAGGAGTGAAATTTATGAAGCATCGTCTCACCAGAACTACAAAGGGCGCGACATTGACCTTTGAAGAACTTTGTACGCTCTTAGCGCAAATTGAGGCGTGTCTCAACTCTCGTCCTATAATAAAAATGAGCGACGACCCAAGCGATACAAACATTTTAACCCCCGGTCATTTCCTAATAGGCCAATCTCTCACCTCTATCCCTGAGCCAGACATAACTGACCTCCCTAACAACAGACTAGACCGTTGGCAGCAAACACAAAAATATTTACAAGTGATTTGGAAGCGATGGTTGAAGGAATACCTGAACGGACTCCAGCAGAGAAACAAGTGGTATTTCCAAAAGGACAATATAACTCCAGGTGCTATCGTGTTGTTGAAGGAAGCAAACATTCCTCCTTTGTTATGGCGCTTAGGTGTAATTAAAGAAGTGCATCTGGGTAAAGACTCGCTAGTGGGAGTTGTTACTGTACGAACTGCAAGCGCCATCTACAAACGTGCAGTGAATAAACTGGTTCCATTACCTTCCCCGGTTTCTTTCAATCAGTGACAATTATGTGTGAACGTGTCTCATTGTTTATTGGTCGTTATCCGACCAAGAGGGGGGAGTATGTTAGTATTTTCTTATTTCCCTTCCAAAATAGTGTGTTTTCTTGGCCCAAAGATGGCATTCGAGTGCTTTTTTTTTTTTTTTTTTTTTTTTTTTTGTAAACAGTCCCAGTTTTCAACTTTCACTACAAAGACTACCGTTAAGAAAGGGAAAAGGGGGAAGAAGTGTCCTTGCCGAGCGAAGAAGGTTCGTCGCGAGAAACAGAAGTGAGCTGATATGGACAGTGCGCGGGTGGTTTGTGTAGTGCGTAAAATTAGCATTTTAACATAGACAAGCAATCTAAATTATCATTATTCACATTGCAATATAACAATTGGTTATCAAGAACAATCAGCTTACATGTTTATTCGGTAATGAAGAGCGACAGTGCCAGACAATGTATGCTTATCACAGCTATTTCGGGTTTCAATCATAAAACAAACAAACAAACAATCGATCAGGTGAAACAATAGATTCAAGTTATATATTTAGCTAACTTTATTAATCTACAATTAATATTTATATATTTCTTTAATTGACTTATATGTTACTCAACTTATTATATATGTGATAAATTAAATTACTATTGAATGCGAATGCGATCATTATTCAACTCGCGTATCCGTGGGTGAACCTCCCAGGAAATACAGTTCTGTTATAATTTAACAGTGGTCCTCCAACTATTGCGCATCAATCACACATACCAATCCCATAACAAACAAAAATAATGTTCGAAATATTAGTGTTCCAAAAGGAAATAAGTAGTAATTACGGTACATAGCCGAGGGCGCAGATCCTGGGGGGCCTGGCTCCCCCAAAGCTCATTAGGGCCCCCCTATTCTAGTTATGAATATACAATATTTCGCATAATTTGAATGTAATTTGTCTTAAAATCCTCATATATATACCTTCTGCATCTGAATGGACCCCCCAAATTTACTGAGAAATCGGCGCCCTTGTACATAGCATATATATAGTTATAAATACTGTCACAAAATTTGGAGTGGCACTGTAGGCATCCGAAGTGGCACAGTGCTGTCATCTGCAGTGGCTCAGTGCAGGCTGTATAAAGCGGAAGATGCATGTATGTGTGTTTGACCGTTCATGACATACGTTGATATTGTACTGAGTTCTGATAGAATGGGGCTATTACGAAAATCGTGTAGCAGTAATTGCACTACATAAGGTCGGGAACAGAGCAGGTGAGATTTTCAACCTCCTGAAACCCCTACAAATCAGCAAGAGATTCGTGTATCGCGCCATACAGCGATACACCGAGACTGGAATGGCAGCTGACCGCGCAAGGAGTGGCAGACCACGAACGGTACGAACCCCGCAGATCCAGAAAACAGTAGCAGCAAGAATTCGAAAAAAATCCTGTTCAACCACAAAGTGTGATGGCTGCTGAGATGAACATCAGCAGAAATTCCATGTCTCGTGTACTCAGGAGTGACCTACATCTACGGGCGTATAAGAGACGGACTGGTCACTTTCTGACCCAAACATTAATGTCGAAGAGGGTCCTTAAATCAAAGAGACTTTTGAGGCGTTACGCCTACGACCTGCACAGAAGGATTCTGTTCATTGGCGAAAAGGTGTTCACAATTGAGCAGGCCTACAACGCCCAAAATGACCGTGTGTGTGCCACGTCATCCTGGCTCAGAGATGGTTTGGTGGGGAGTGAGCTACTCAGGCACAACCCAGCTGCATTTTTGCGAACACCGCCTCTCGCCTTTTTTCTTTCCTGTCACGTTTCCCATGGCACGAAATTGTTTCACAAACCTTTTGATTACAGGTTTATTCGGAGCACATGAACACTTATACTCCTTTCTGGATATTCTCTGCATGGTAGGAGCGATTTCAAGATACCACTGTACGATACGGGATTTCTGTTCCGTCGTTAACGGCGGCGCTATTTTGAAGTACGTATAGGTTTTAAGTGTTGCCAGATGTCAAAACAAACTTTGAACTCCATTGTACACAACAATATCACTAACAGCGCCCTATCATATTTCGTTTAGTCACAGTAATAAAACGAAAAATGGACTAACTGGCTGAAACATCCCATATATGTTTGAATGCCTATATGATGCACCCCAGGCCTGCAACCAGAGGGGGGCTAGGGGAGTCTGGCCCCTCCAGACCTCAGTACAAAATGCACAATTTAGATATTTGCAAGAGAATTTTTATGTCTTGGCCCACCCAAACCTCTGAGACTGGTTTCGGGATTTGTGGAATCACAAACTCACATTTACAAAATATTTAAAACCTCAGAGATTGATTTAGTTTCAAGATTCCCCGTTGATAATTGCTGTAGCGTGTCAGTTTTCATGGTAGTTTGTTTATTGATGTCAACCAGTTGGAGTTTTTTGTGCATCTGTTGATGCTTAAAAAGGCTGAAGCGTGTACCAAATGGTTTGTTACATACTGAACAAGAAAAACATGAGAACTTCTTCTTTAAATGCTCCAACACGTGTTTTTTATACAAACACTTGTTGTGTACTATGTAATCACATGATAAACATTTCAGTAGATGCTTTTGTGCCATTTTTTTATGCACAACTAACTTTTTTCTAAGGGTGAAACCCCGACCACACTCTTCACACACAAAAGGACGTTCATTCGTGTGAATTCTCACGTGGCCTATGTATGCTTGTTTCAAGTAAAATTTCTTCTGGCAGAAATTGCATGTAAATTTCTTATCATCTGCCTGATGAATTTTCTTATGCATATAAAATGCTGTAGGTCCGGTGAAACTTTTGGAACATTTCGTACATTTATATGGGCGTTCTCCCGTATGTTGCCTCAGATGAATACGCAAAGATTGCTTGTCATAGTGACCTTTGCCACAAGATTCACATTGGTAAGGTCGTTCACCAGTATGGCGTCGGACATGCAAAGTGAAATTTATTTTTTTCTTAAAAATTTTACCACAATATTCGCATATAAATGTCCTCGGATGAAGGTTGTGTAATTTCTCTTCGTACTGAGACAAGAACCCCTCTACAACTCTTTTATCTTGGTCACTCAGCATCTCTTTGTTCTGCTTGTAATGGCCCGATAGGTGTTTTAGATAGCAAAAGTTACCATACACTATTTTTTCACATACTATACATGTGATTCCATCCGTGCGTGAATGAATCTTCTTATGTTTCTTTAAAGCATTAGGATGTGTGAAGACTTTCCTACATATAGAGCATGTCAAACTTTCCCGCCTCTTCGCTGCATATTCAGTTTCCTTTCTTTTATGACACATCTGATAATGGGTCAAAAATTCATCCACTGTTTGATAGTTTTCTTTACAGATTTCACAAGTAAATATACTATCTTCAGCATGAATTCGAAAATGAGACGCGACATCGTTCCAAATTTTAAAGACCAGTTCGCATTTACCACAACAATAATCTCTTCTATATGGATGACAAATTTCATGACATTTTAGAGACGTTTTAGTAAAAAACTCTTTATCACAATCTTTACACTTGAAAGACTTTTTCTCGTGGTGAATAAAACTATGTTTATACAAAGATGATTTATCTTTGTACATTTTACCACACACTTTACATGTGTGTAATTTCACATCAGGGTGAGATCTTTTGTGTAGAAATAAACTTTTTAAGGTACACAACTTCTTGCCACAAACAGTACATACAAAGCTTTGATCAGATTCTAGAAACTCTCCATGCTTCTGTGCTGCTTCTTCATTTGGCAAAAGTAAACCACATACAGAACACTTGTATTGTGTGTCTTCAGACATTATAATGTCACCCTTAGAAGTAATCAATGAAAAACTACCATTGCTCTGAATAATGGGAGTAATAATTATAATATTTGGTTTAGGTGCTAATACTGGATTGTCAGACCGCTTTTGTGAGCTAGACACAGTTGTGTCATTGCTGTTACTGTTATAAATAAGAGCACATTCTTTAGTATGTGTCAGAATAGTGGGAGTAGATAAACATTTATAATGTTTATAAAGATCTGCACAATTGTTGAAAGGCATTTGACATTCTTCACATCCATATTCTGCATCACCTATTTTATAACCTACTGGTCCCAAAACATGCATTTTTCTTTCACCACACGGTTCACAACTTAATACTTCTCCCTTGTGACACGCTTTCCGATGTGCTACCAAGTTGCACCATGACACATATGTATTATTACATAATTGACATGGAAAAAATTTTCCGTTTGGATGGGTTATAATATGAGAGTCTAAATCATCAAAATCTTTCAACATTTTATCGCATATACCACATGGAATAGGAAACTCAACTTTTAAACCATGAGCTTCAAATAGTAAGTCCATAGTTACGTTTTCTAATGATGTTATATTATTTGGATTGCGTTTATCCATTGATAGTGATTGGACTGCGCCAGGGTGAGAATCTTGCGTAAGGGAAATTATTTCCCCGCTTCCTTTTGTTTCAGAATTGGATTCAACATTATCTAAGTCTTCTTGAGATTTGGCAGTATAACTGAAAGAATAAAAAATACATATACGTTAAGTAAATGTACGTTTGACACATTATGGATTGTAATTAATTATTCTCTCTACAACTACGGTAACTGGAAAAGTTCGAATAATCTGTTCTGATTTTGTGTGTATTTACAATGTATTTAGCACCTAGATTGTGACCTATCTAGCACCTAGCGATTCAGAGTAAAGCTTAGTTCATTCAACGTATATCTACTGTTGATTAACCCAGGAAGTCGAACACTATATATTTGTACATTTGAGAGTAACCTTTATTTTTTCCTTTTTTCTTGTGTAGAATTCTGAAAATTTCATATAAAATCAAAATATACTTGCACGATTATTTGAATAAACGACGTCTGTCCAGGAAAAAAAAAAAAAAAAAAAAAAACTTTCTAAACATAATGAATACTTACTGCTTGTGAAACAAAAGCGTCATTTCAGACTTCGCTAGAGGGGGAGGGGGGCAAGAACACTACCAACATAAGACTTTCACGTTTTGTATTAGTATATTAGTATACAATCGATTAAAGTTTATGTATTCCTCAAACTCTTGGGAGTGGCAATAATTGCCCCCTCCTACCCCCCCCCCTAAATGACGCTTCTGTTGTGAAAGTTATTCAGATTTATCTCCTTCGAATTCTTTCACAATAGTCCCATCCACAATTAATAGATCGTTCCTAGAATGTCTTCCATTACTAAAACATATTTTTTGGAGCCTGGATATTCTGTTATCTCTTTTATGGATTGGAAACGGCGACCTTTCGGGTGGATTTCAACGTGGGGAATAAAACGAAGTCTGCAGGTACCAAATCAGGCGATTAGGATGGTTTGGGTACAATCTTCATATTGTTCTTTGCCAAGAAAAAGAAAAGTCCTTAATAAGAAGAATCGAATAGCTAGGAGCATTGTCTGATGCAGCATCAATGTTTCGTTTCTTCAAGCTCCCGGTCTCTTCTTTCTCACAGCCTCCCTCAACGCCCAGTCACTTCTAAATAATACTTTTTGTTGATGGTCTGACCATGTGGGGCGTATTCATAATGAACAACATTCACAGAAAGCATCCATCAAAGAAAACAATAAACATCACGTTGACATCTGAGCGACGAGACGTGTTATTCTGTGTCTCAGCGAAAATTTTTCCACTCATTGGGATACTGTGCCTTTGTCTCAATATTACAGCCACAGACCCAAATCTAGTTACCTGTTATGACGTTTTTGAAGAAGCATCGTCTTCATCTGCATGATTCAAAGGATCTTCACCGACTTCCAAATGTGTTTATTTTTGTTTGTTTGTTAGCAATCGTGGAACGAATTTTGCAGCAACACGATGCATGTTAATTTTTTCAACAAAGATCATATTGCTAACTGATTTATACTACTCATCTATTCTGCGGATGGTCAAAAGACGATTTTTCCGCAAAACAGTGCGCACACGTTCTGAACGTGAATATCATCACATGATGTTGATGGGTGTCCAGGTTTTGTGTCTCGTCTTTGGTGAATGTTTTCCTGCTTTGAAACGCTGAAACCACTCATAATACTGAGTTCGGATACCGCATTCTTTCCCTTACATTTCCCGCAACATTTTTATAAGTTTCTGCAAATGTCCTGTCCAATTTGAAACAAAATTTCATGCACAGAACTGCTCTTCTAAAATCTTTATTTTCATAATACCACAAAATCGCTATCAGTAAGTAACTTCACTCCAACCCTCATAGTCTCACAGCAACACAGAGCAGGATGATGCAATTACCGTTAAAATGCTTGGAAAAAATCCCATTACGAGGTATTGCAGAGTAGAAAGCCAAGGACAGTTACGTTGATTGTATTTTTTGAAGGTTTGTCTTTTTCTGGACAGATCTCGTACATAGAAGATACTACATAGAATCGAACAGCATACGGCTGTAATTTATGATTTGAATGTTTCAATTGAAATAGAGTAGCCTGCTCAATGTTAAAGAAAAACCAAAGGAAGGATGAAACACTAGAATGCAATAAACATGATTCAAAGAAGTTTCAATAACAGATGAAAGGACAGTAAAACTCCAACGAAATATATTGAAAAATAATGGAAATTAGAAGAAGTAGTAAGATGCATGGGAAAAGCAAGGATGAGAAAAGAAAGTACATACACACAATGTAAGCGAACAAAGCTGGCAATAAAATACTGCATAAAAGAAAAAAAAATGAAATCGTTAAGTTTTACGTCCCACGGTTATGCCGGTGAGGCTAAAGGAGACGGTGATGATGAGAGATGAATGAAATGGTGGAATGAAGAAAGTGGGAGGAAACGGGAGAACCCCGAGAAAACCCACGCACACGATGTTTGTCCACCACAAAGTTCACTTGGCGGGGGCTGGGATCGAACCCGGGACCCCAAGCACCAGAGGTGAACGCTCTACCACTGAGCCACCGCGGCCCCTGCATAAAAGAAAAACGGCGATAAGCAATAAGAAAAATGTTGGGAAATTAATAGCTATTTTCAGTTGCTTTATATATATATACAGTATGGCGCTAAATTCGTTGTACAAAAGCAGAGGAGTGATTCCTGAGAGTAAAACAAACAAAAAAGTTCCAATAAACATAGAGCGAACATCCCATCGTTTACGTGTTATAGGCTGCCGAAAATATGAAAAAATGAATTCTAAAGGTCCATAGCTCCAAAACTATGGGACCTACCGTAGTCAGGTCAAGACTTCACTTAGGAACTAGTATGTGCCCTATCCAAAAATGCGTGTTTCAGAATCCTGAGGTGCTTCCACAACAATTTTTATAGAGGGAGTTTGACTACGGGCCTGTGATATAAAATACTCTCCAACTACCTCCATAAAAATTGTTGCGTGAGTACCTTAGGATTCTAAAACATGTATTTTTGGGTAGAGCACATACTAGTTCCTAACTGAAGTCTTGGCCCGACTACAGTAAGTCCCATAGTTTTGGAGCTATGAACCATTAAAATTCATTTTTTCATGTTTTTGGCAGACGTACACCATGAGGTTTTCGCCCTATGTTTATTGGAACTTTTTTGTTTGTTTTACTCTCAGGAATCACTCCTCTGTTTTTGTACAACCAATTTAGCGCCATACTGTGTATATATATATATTGTGTAAATTTGTAAATTAACAAAAAAACATTGGGAGGTGATTCCTGGCACCAAGATAAGCAAAACAATAGATCTTATGAACACAGCACATTGGACATAATGGCAGAGTTAGCGAGGGCCAAAAGCGTATAAACAGTAAGTTCGAAGTGATAGTTATTGAAAACCAATAAGCTTAGAGGTAGGGTCTATCAAAGTCTAGAGGTGGTGCTGGTGTTCGTGTAATTACTCGGTTCACACACACACGTGGCGCTTGTGTTCAAGACGCTCCAGTACGCAAGTGTGATCATTGTGCTGCGAACAGGATTGGCAAAAACCACTTTAAAAAAAGTTTTTTTTTTTTTTTAATACAATTTGCTTTGTGTATTTATATTACATATATACAGAAATAAGTTTGTTTCGCCTTGGTGTTATTATGCAACAACGGGGTTATGCTGGAAGGGGTCACAACAAAGCGAAATCCAAACCGCTCCTCGGCTTATATCTGAGAGAAATCGTTCTCCTTTTGGACTTGGAACAGCAGAATGGAAGTTCCACCCACTTCACTCCAACATCAACAGTATATTTGCTTATTCGGAAATCAGGACTGTTCTGTTTCATTATAAAGCTGGGTGATCCTGTCAGTACATTTCTTAAATCGGGATTCCCACCTTAGCAACCGGGAAAATCTTGTTCTTACTTTAAATGCAAAGCAATAACGGAAAATTCCCGCTATTGCTTTGCATGTAAAATTTTACGGTCTACGTATCAATCAATAGGCTAAAACTGAGGTAATAATTTACAAATTTGGTATGTACATATCATTCAATAAAATTGAAAGTCCAATCCAAGGTAATGTTGGAAGCTGCGTAGGCAGTGGATTAATTTTGCCAATTTCAATCAATATATTTAAGCAATCTTGGCTTCTTTATAAAACAACAGGCATTCACGCAAGCAGGATTATACAATTTGGTTTCGTTTCATACGTTTAGGCTTAACATTCTTATGTAATACCGAGGTTATCAAGGACAAAACTTTCGCTTAAAATGACATCCGAACCGCTACTTGGTTTACACTTGAAAGAAAGGTTGTGGTTCGACCGAGAATTGAACATGGGATGCCTTGATTAAATGGTGGAAAGGAAATAAAACTAATGCAGATGGTTTGATATGTAGAAATGTCATCATGTAGTTCACACGATTTAAAGCATTTTTTTTTTTTGGTTTGGTTTAAACCTTTAAAAAAAAAAAAAAAAAAAAAACAGCTGGTTTGATCTAAGATTTAAACCAGCCAACCCTGGCTGCGAATGTTGAATAGGACAATGGCAGTACTCGATTAAAACATGATATATTATGCATTATGCAAACAGTACACAAGCCGACATGCCAATTATGTACGGTCGTGTAGATAGTAAAGCGCAACACGACTCTCTCAGAAGCGTTTTCCTAACAGGCACCATCATACAGGATGTTTGCAGCAATTTATCAGAGGCGTGTATGAAACAGGGACCATATCACCTGCCCATGTGGATACTAGTAACCCTGTTGTGCACGAACACCTATTATGGACGAAAGTGTGTTAGAAGCTGTAGACAATGAGCCAAGTATGAGAACGAGGAAACTTAGTCATGACGTGCATGTTAGTCACATGATTGTGTGGCGTGCATTACATGAAAATGCCTTGTACCCATACCACCTGAAAAGGGTACAAGGACTAACAGAAGCTGATTTCCAACCACGTCAAGCATTCTGCTAATGGTTCATTCAACTGATCACTACCACCATGCTGCTTCAGGTATCAGTACTGTTCACTGACGAGGCCACGTTCAGAAGGCATGTTATCATCAACATGCATAACATACACACGTGGGCAGATGCACATCTCCATAGTACGGTTGTCACTCTTTATCAACACTAATTTGAACTCAATGTATAGTGTGGTATTGTCTACGATCAACTGATTGGCCCATACATGCTACCTCGACGACTGAACGAAGGACAGTATGCGACCTTCCTGCAGGATACTGCCCGAATTACTGGAAAATGTTTCCCCTAGCGATTCGCCGCAACGTGTATTACATACACGATAGGGCTCCTGTGCACGGTGCTATTCAATTTCATGCATGACGGGGCGCACCCTCATTTCAGTGTTACAGCGTTTACACACACATCTAAATGGAGTGCTCCTGCTTGATGGATTGGGCGTAGAGGACAAGTTACTTGGCCTCCATGTTTACAACTTCTGAATCCTCTGGACTACTATCTGTGGAAGCATTAAGAGACTTAAACCTATGAATCTGGTCTGAATAGTGTGGGAACGCTCCGTATTCGTATCGCCGCAGCTTGTCAGAGAATGCGGAATAACGTCTGGAACTTGGGAGCGCGTTCATGCTTCTATGCAGCGACGCGTTGAAGCTCGCATTCAAGCAGGAGGTGTACATTTTGAACATCTACTGTAAGGCACTACTTAATGGTACTTGAACATAAACATGTGTACCGTCTATGTGGTGCTTGTGAGGCAGTACATTTACTGAAAATGGTTGTAATTTCTGCATGATATTTTTAAATAATTTTTGTGATGTCTGATGTACCTACGTCATTGCATTCGTGAATGTGCTTTTGTCGCTGTATGACTGGTAGTAGCATTGGCACTTTAAGATGCGTAAATAAATGTACAAATTTTTGTTCATAATTAATGTAGGTTTTTTTTTTTTTTTTTTTTTTTTTTTCAATCTGCTTCTACAGCTCAGCGTAATGATCCCAAATGTGGCTTCCCTGGAATCTGGGGTCCATATTCTTTCTGTTGATGTATCATTTATGGCTCCCTGCTTATTATTGGGAAAACAGTGATGAAGAGAAAGTGACTTTGTCGCATTCGCCAAATCTTGCCCAGCGTCAGGCGGGTAATTGTTGTAGCTCCGTAACCATGGATTTCCGGACATATGGTTATATGAGCTTTTTTACTTGTCTTCCCTTTCATATGAAATCCAACTCAGACGTTTGGCCGTAGATATTTGTTACACTATATATATGTAATGTGTAAAGGTTTCTAAAGGTTTTCCTCTAAAGGTTTCAAAGCCTTATGTTTATATCTTAGTACGTTATTCCCAAACATTAAAAAAAAAAAAAAAAAAAAAAAATTAACATATGGAAGAGAATAAAGCTGTTCAACTAATATGAAAGCTGAAAGGGATTAAACAAAAATACAAGTAGAGAATTTGAAATTGCCAAAATATTTGAAATGCTATTACGTCGATTTTGAAATGTTACTACGTCGATTCTGAATGCAAAATTAAATGTATTCATATGTCAAATATGTTAACGAACATAATATTTCCTAACTTCAGTCAACTATAAAACGCTGTAAATTATGTATCTGTGTTGTAGTGTGTGTACACTAATAATTTGCTTAATATGTCTAAAATGACCACAGGTAACACTTAGAACAATTAATTTTTATACTTACGTTCCTAAGGAATCACTTCTAATTTCTTTGCTTGTGGTTTCATCTAGAACTTCGAAACCACTTTCCGAATCACTGTTAGAGGAAACCTGTGTTTCCTAAAACGACCAACAGAAAATATACATAAAAATCATATAATTGTAGCATTCAATATGAGTTTCTACTACTAATAGAATTAATTAATCATGAATTAATTAGTAGTACGAAGTACATATAGACGTTAATTATGAAGACATGTCATAACTCTTATTTTTAAATATCAAACCTGGTCTGCGAAAACGCAAGAGTCCACAAAGATTTATTCTAGGAATTCTGTTACCAATATGAGACGGTTAATACATTGAAAACATTCATAACTAAAGACATATACAAAAATAAATTTGTTCAGTAGTTGATTCTAATCACAACCATAAGATAACGTGTTAATAGAGTTTATACTGTGTTACACTAATGTTTACCAATTTTATTGCCCCTACAGAATTTTTTACTGTCTTTTGCCTGACTGGGAACTAACTTCTTTCCTAAAATAGCTTTTATTTGGTAGATATCAGAAAAAATGAAAATTTATTTCAAAATATTATAAAACAATGCTAAACGTTACAAGTATTTAAAATATTTTAAAATAGCGCAGTTTCCATATTACACGTGTTTACAATTCCTAAAATTTAAAGTACTTGATACTCATTTTTTAGACCATACAGGTGCAAGTTGGAACAGGGGGTGAGCCAATCATTAAGGACTTACTGGCAACAAGGGCCGTTCATACTCAATGGGAAAACTCGCTTATTGTACATTATCAGGGACATAAAAACTTATATAACCGTAACCAACGTGTTTACTTACTAATGAAAACCACAAAAATCTATTTAATTACCATTTTAATAGGAAACCTGGCCCTTTATGTTCTGGACTACTTTCTCAATGTTTGGTGGTACATTGCATATTCCCACACGAAAAATATTTTCAAGGTGGGCATCAGTTATGCAGGAAATAAGTTCATTTTAATAGGAGATTACGTAAGAAATAAATTTTCAATAACGGGTCCAGGTGGGCCGGATGAAAGGGTTCAATGGGCCGGAACTGGCCCGGCGGCCGGCTGTTACACATGACTCCAAACAGTGATGATTTTCTTTTATATGTTCACTAAATGCTATAAGATATAAAAACATGTTTATGTGCTTGTAGAATTTCCTGTGTGTTGTCCCTGTTTCGAGATGCGTCAACGGAGACTGAAGAAACATAAACAAGAATAAACAATCAATATAAGACGATAAAAGCATAAAACTGAAAAGAACACACAGAAGTTGTCTTTCCTGTTTAATTACTAGTCTGAATTGCGCAAACATGCACAAGGCTTTTCACAAATATAGTATACAAGCACATTTTTGTAATTTGTGTATGGTGTATTTTGAAACGGATTTCCCTCTTTCTTAGCTGTCTCCAAAAAATAAATCTCTACAATAATAATAATAATAGCTAAAATTGAATTTAAGAAAAAAAAATGGATTTCTTTTATTTTTAGAATTTAGGCAATGGAGGTGTAAAGCCATACTAGCGAGAACCTTAATTCCAAAAGAGAGAGAATGACTCAGTAAAGATAAACAGAAGTTAATAAACTATTGTTAAATAAAAAAATATGAAAATAAGAGTATAAAAAAATTAAATTTCCAATCCGGTTCTCATTACCATGACCATACAAATCCATTTGCCAAGTAGTGCAGATCCCTGCTTCAACAAGACCCGAGTCCCTTTCGAATAAAATAATAATTTAATAAAAAAATCCATATCAGTTATATATCTAGCTTAGAATCACACATGAACAATATCTTAGATAAAATATAATATTTTCCATATACCTACCGCAAATCAGGTGCTGAGACTGTTAAGAAAATTAGATAAATATGTAAACCGCTGAGATTTTTTTTAAGGGTTTATTTCCCAAAAGAGGATAACAAAACAACAAAAATATAACAAGAAAAATAAAATAATCTTGAATAAATAAAATAATAGTGATAACCATCATTTAAAAAGTAAACATCTTAAATATATAATAGGTTCACACATTCATCAAATAAAACTTCTTTTTTTCTCTAATAAGTAAACAAACAAAAAAATTTTTTTGGGCCCTAAAATGATCTGTCCTCACCGGTGAGAAACTATTAATGATTGGCACAAAGGAGTCAATATACAATCTAGTTACATTGCGTTGTTGCAAAATTGTTCAATAGATTTTTCTTTCTTTTTCTTTTTTAATACTTCAAATCACAATCCTCGAGGTTCAAAACATTTAGTACTTTCGTCAGCAGTTAGACATAAGATCTGGTCCATCGTTATTTCAACATTTACCCGAAGAGGAAAAACTTTAAGTTTATAACGTTGGAAGGAAAGAATATATAATTTAGTAATTATTCTTGATCACACCAATTTAGTCCTCACAGTTAACTTTGATAAATTAATTCAGTCACCAACTAAACTTAATGATACTTGTCCAACAGAAATACACAGGAAACCAAATAATTCTATATTACTTTCTACATACTGTAAGCCGAAAGTTTATCAAATATCCAAAATGCAACTAAATTCCATGCTATCGTCCATAAATAAAGAAAACTGAAAGCAGAATACTTTTAGTCTCAATTTCCAGTACCAAGATCGAAAATCCAATTAGACATGAGTATATGCTGTATAAACTGTCACTAACACTTCATCCAATAATCCAACCAAACGTAAGGGTTAATGTTTCTGTTAAACTTTCAAAATTTTCCAGAATTATAGATGATTCCAAAAGAAAGAAGAGAAATAATAATCAATATGGTAAATGTCGATGTCTAATTATCAGATAAGTCCAATAGTTCTAAACACATTGAGGAAAAGAAACTTTTTATTATTATTATTATTATTTTCAAATTTCAGACGACAGATAGAGGAACTCCAAGACCAGATTGAGAACCACTTAGTTGTCCAATCAACACGTACGCATGATAATCAAATACAGATCCTAATATCATAGTGATTTTGATGTAATGGCCTCTTATTCCCATTAACGTACTGAATTCATATTGACTTCAATAATGTTACAATTACAGTTCCACTTCTAGGGCATTCACAAAATTAATACTTTAAAACCAAACGCAATGAATAAGACGATAGAGACAGCCTCGGGGATTGTTTTTTTTTTTTTTTTTTTTTTTTCCTCAGCTCCGTTACACACTTTTACTACGAGTATTCATTTAATCATAATATTTTCACATTTGCCATTCATCGGCTATTCTTTACAATTGACGCGTCGCTACATAACTTATTCAATCAACGAAGAAAGGAGCTACATTTTCTAATCATTATACAATTAACTACGATACATTATTTCATTACAATTATATCCCCGGATAAAAAAAAATCGTTTTTCTACATTACTTATACTTCCCAAAACTCAATTCAAGCTCGAAACTTTTACTTAACCCTAGAGGCCTTACGAAAGGAAAAATTATACAACAATCACAAAACGAAGAATAAAAAAATTAGTCTCAGAAATTCACGGTCCTTTGGAGTTTCAAAATTTCTTACTACTACTCCGAAAATGCAATAATCAGTATCATTAATGAAGGATTACAAAAGTAAACGAAAGGTTGGATACACTTCAAGCAGCCGAAAACGCGATAACAGCTTTCCTTTATTTTCAAAATTTTGCATATTCCTCATCACTGATCAAACCGAAATAACTGTTATATAGCTTAAGGACAAATTAAAGTTAAATGTAAACACATAGTTGTTGGGTAAAAATTTGGAAAAAATTCAGAAACATAAGTTGGAAGAATCGAAAACTTGACCAAAAATTGATAACTTTCGTAACATTTCCTCTCCGAGAATGATTTCTGTCACAGATATTATATTCACAAACGTCCAGTCAGAGGTAATCAATCATCTCGTATTCAATTCAGTAATACACTCTTCCAAGATAAACGTAAACATATTTTTTGTTCGAAATTACGAAAACTAAAACAAAATTAAAATAAATGACATGGAACAGCATAACAGACAACACATTTATCCTCCTTTAAATACTTTTGGCATCAGATGGTAAGTCTAATTAAATTGGGTTCCCTATGCTCAAGGATAGGCCATCGATACCCGAACATATTACAGTACACTGATAAAATTGGCAGAATAACACACGAAAAAGGAAAAATTTCACATTAACGGACATATCACACAAAAGCCAGAAGAAACGGACAAGGGTTGTTGGGTACAAAAAGAGAATCTATCTATTAAAATGTGTTGGAAGTAAAACACTGCATAAGTGCGTTTCGCATCTCAATTGTTTTTTGTTAGTGCTGCTCTCTATTAGTAAAAAAAACTGCTGTGTTCTCATAATACAAAAGTCTGTGTGCCTGTTGCATCAGTACTGCTCATATTTTTGTGGTTATTTCTAGTGTAAAATACCTCACGCTGAGGTTTCCTGTGTTAATAAATATTCATGTAACAAAGACTGTATTCTGCCATAAATTTTTTTAGAGGTTATGAGCCCAAGCCACGAAGTACATTGCGCATAGTTAACTGTTAACATCTTTGTGCTTTTCTTAACGTGAAAAATGGCTTCTTCGAGTGAATTTAAAGTAACTTTGGACAAATTTGAAGGACCTGATGATTGGGCTAAGTGGAAATGGCAGATGAATATGGTGTTACGTGCACACGGACTAGAATCCATTGTTGATGGCACAAGGAAATGTATAGAATTAACAAATGATGCAACTCAGGCACAAAAGCTGGCGTTCACCGAGTGGCAGAAGGACGATGCAAGGGCAGCAAGCATTATCGCGAGTGCGTTAAGTAAACCTGTCGCGGAGCTCGTGTTAACGTGCAATCATTAAAAAGAACTCTGGGACAAATTGTGTGCCCGTTTCGAGCGCAGTAGTACACAAAGGTTAAATATGCTGATTGAGTCATTTTTTCGGGTTCGGCGGGATGACAAAGAAGATATCGGCATGCATGTGGCAAAACTGCAAAAACTTTTTGTCCATTTGAATGATGAACTGACAAAACACGGTGAGAATACGTTATCAAAACGCATGTTAAACGGTCGGATCTTATCCACGTTGGGTAAGGAATATGACAATTTTAAAGATTTGTGGGACACTATTCCAGCTGATGAACAAAAACTTAATTTGCTGATTCAAAAGTTGTGTGCGATCGAGTTACGTGAGATGCAGAGTGACCAAACTGTAACCGACTCCAAAGCTTTTTTTCTAAAAAGTGAACGCGGTAAAACTAAGTTCTCAAACTCTAAGAAGGACAACTCGAAGAAAACCGGTAAAAGTTACCTCAGTCGTGCAAAGAAGAAGTTCCCCTGTAAAAAGTGCAAGGAACTAGGGCACTGGGCAGCCAAATGGCCACAGAAGAAAACTGTACCTAGTAACGTTGCTTTCCTATGTGCTATGGGTGCGTCAGAGACAAATTACGTCAGTGCAGATAAGTGGGTTTGTGACAGCAGTGCATCGAAACATCTGACACCTAATAAACAATATTTTTCGTGATACACAAACTTTAATGTTCCTTAAATAATTTCGGAGAACAAAATGTTGTTATGAAGGCTTATGGAAAAGGGACACTCAAGATTCAAATACTTAATGATGATGTGTGGTATGATGCTGAAATGACTGATGTGTGTATGTTCCTGATGCTAGTGGGCATTTATTTTCTGTGAAAGCAGCTGCACAAAATCGGTATAGTACGACAATGGACAGTGAAGGTGTTACTATTCGTGATGTAAACACTGGCAATATTGTGATGAATGGATGTGTTGGCAACGGACTGTATTTTTTAAATATGCGTGTTGTAAAGCCAGAACAAGCTGTTGAAGTGCATTTGGTTACCCCTAGTGACACACTACAGGTGTATTATGAGCGTTTTGCTCGACAAAATAAAAAACATGTGAAACAGGTATAACACATGAACATTGATGTGGATGAGGGCAGTGAACAATTTCGTGATGGGTGTGCTTTAGGTAAAATGCATCGGTTGCCATTTAAACCAAGAGTCTACAGAGCCGAGAAGGTTGGTGAAATTATTCATGCAGATGTTAATGGACCAATGAACATTACATCTATGGGCGGAGCACGGTATTATGTTTGTTTTAAAGATGACTTTAGTCGATTTATATAGACTGTTTTTTCTAAAGCATAAAAACGAAGTTTCTGATGTTCTTGAAATTTTTTTAAACGAAGCACGTACAAAAGGTCATGTCGTAAAATATTTCAGATGTGATGGGGGAAAAGAGTTTGACAACAAAAAGGTTGCAGAATTATTGGCAAGTCGTAGTATTGAGTGTCAGATTACTCCACCTTATACGCCTGAACAAAATGTAGCTGCTGAACGGGAGAACCGTACAATTGTCGAAGCAGATCGTTCTATGCTTAATCCTACGAATCTACCGAAAGCACTGTGGGCTGAAGCTTGTAATATTGCAGCGTATATTTTAAATCGTACCGGTAAATCATTCATTGATGGTAAGGCACCGTACGAGTTGTGGTACGGGAGAGAAGTTGGCAAGCTTAACCATTTGCGAATTTTTGGAACCCAGTGTTATGTTCATGTACCAAAAACCTTTCGTTCTAAGTTTGATAATAAAAGTATTTCCGGTTATCTAGTTGGCTATGTCAATAACAAGGATGGTTATCGTATTTGGGTACCGTCACAAAAGAAAGTAGTTCTTAGTCATGACGTGAAATTTAAATCCGAGGTTGTGTGTAACCTGCGCAATGATGACCTAGTACTAGGAGGAACAATCGAAGCTGATAGCGATCAATGCAAGAAGAGCATCGATGTTACAGTAACGGAGAATATGGAAAAGAGAGGTCTGCAAACAAATGTTGATCAAGATAATGAAGTAGGACGAGAAGCAAACAATCCTGCATTTACTTTCGAAGGAAGAGAAGCCTTACCAGCACAGAACAATGAAGACAATCAACGGCGTAGAAGTCAGCGAGAGAAGAGAAAACCGAAGTGGTTGGAAAGTGGCGAGTTTGTGTTAGAAAATGACGAACTTGTGTGTATGGCTGATTTTCAAACTAAATATTGTTCAGATCCACAATCATATTGTGATGCCATTCGATCTAGTGACAAACAAAAGTGGATGGAAGCTATGCGTGAGGAATTAGAATCACTGCAAGAAAATGAAACTTGGGACTTGGTTGATCGTCCATCTGGTGTACAAGTGTTGAAAAACCGTTGGGTTTTCCGTCGGAAGACGTCAAACGACGGTACGATTCGGTTCAAAGCTAGGTTAGTAGCGAAAGGCTTCGTGCAGAAGGAAGGAATAGATTACGGTGAAACCTTTAGTCCCGTTGTTCGCTATGACACAATCAGAATGTTGTTAGCATTGGCCGCAACAAGACAAATGAAATTAAAACAGTTCGATGTAAAAACTGCGTTTCTGAACGGTACTCTTGAAGAAGATGTGTATTTGGAGCAACCGGAAGGTTTTGATGATGGTAGTGGTCGTGTATGTCACTTAAAAAGAAGCCTGTATGGGTTAAAACAAGCCCCACGCTGCTGGAATAAACAGTTCATTAAATTCATGACGGAAGCCGGTTTTGAGAATAGTTCAGCTGATCCGTGTCTTTTTTACCGGAAACAAGATGGATGTGAGTTGTATGTTGCGCTTTACGTTGATGACGGACTTGTAATAGGAAGTAACGACAAGGATATTGGCGGTTTCATCAATGAGTTACAACTTGAGTTCAGAATCTCGATTGGTTCCTTGGAGAATTTTCTAGGAATGGAAATAAAATGTGCGGATGACGGATCAATCACTGTAAGTCAAGAAGCATATAAAAACCGAATTTTGGCACAGTTTGGAATGTCTGACTGTAATCCTGTTTCAACACCAGTTGGTCGGGAGGAAGGTAACAGCTCTGAAGATTTTACAGAAAAGGTTCCTTCCGGTGAAGCGGTAGGTTGTCTCATTTACTTATCAATGGCAACTCGTCCCGACATTGCATTTGCTGTTGGTAAGGTCGCACAAAAATGAACAAGCCATCGGAATGTGATTGGGGCAATGTAAAACGAATTTTCAGATATTTGAAAGGTACTACAGGTTTCGGCATTAAGTACAAGAAAGAACCTGCGGAACTGAAAGTTTTCAGTGATGTCAATTTTGCTGGGGATAAAAACACAAGACGTTCAACTACGGGTGTTATTGCTACATTTGCTAATGAAGCCGTAACTTGGACAAGTCAGCTTCAGAAGGTAGTTGCGCTCTCTACTACAGAAGCAGAAATAATTGCTGCTAGTGAAGGGGCTAAGGAGCTGGTATGGTTGAAGAGACTTTTAAGAGAACTGTCGCAGCTTTCAAATTTGAAATCTTCGCCTACACTCTATGTGGACAATGGAAGTGCTGTGAAGTTGTCGAAAAATCCTGAATATCACAAACCATCAAAGCATATTGAGGTACGGCATTTTTATGTACGTGAACGGGTTTTGGACAATGATATTCAAGTCGAACACATTAGTGGGAATGATCAGTTAGTTGATCTTTTTACAAAACCTCTTGAACGTGTGCGATTTAACAAGTTGCGTGTAAATATTGGTGTTCATTACATTAAATGTTTATAAATGCAGTGTTTTGAAGGAAGTGTTGGAAGTAAAACACTGCATAAGTGCGTTTCGCATCTCAATTGTTTTTTGTTAGTGCTGCTCTCTATTAGTAAAAAAAAAAAAAAAACTGCTGTGTTCGCATGCAGAAGTGTGTGTGCCTGTTGTATCAGTACTGCTCATATATTTTTGTGGTTATTTCTAGTGTAAAATACCTCACGCTGAGGTTTCCTGTGTTAATAAATATTCATGTAACAAAGACTAATAATTTAATTTATTTTAAGAAAATGCTACAGTACCAATTAAGAGCGACCGAGCTCTAACCTATAACCTTAGCTTTTAAACCTTTGATTTACGGTTATTTATATTTTCACGTTTATAACAAAGACAAATATTTTTAAAAGAGTGTACTTTAAATAAATTTCTTATATTTCACAATGTTTATCCCTTTAAATTATTGTTCAAAGGCCTTTGCCTTTAATAAGCCTTCTCCGAAATAAATGCAAATGAATTGTGCTGCCATCTTTGGAGCTCTTTTAAACTACGTTTATATGTTTGTGTCCAATCCATTCGACAATGAGATCTCGGAAACTACAGGCTCTAGAAAGATGACGTTTTCACTGATCGATTGCAAATTTCATGTAGATTGTCCAGTTCTAATTAAATATTTAAAAAACATGGGCACTATTTTTTTATTACATTTTTACGGGTACACTGGAAGTGTTGAAATAATAATAATAATAAAAAAACTAAAGCATCACATCCTAAGCATTATACATTCCAATACCACACTGTTGTATATAGGGGCTGTATATGTCTCAGGCGTATGTTTCATGGCCAAATAATAATGGAAAAGGAAGGATAACCATTTCTCCAGTCTACGATGAACCTTTTTTTGGGAGTGTTTTGCCCAATGAACACCATATATAACTGACATTATAATTAATTGTGTATGTAATGTATTTGCTTATTACATACTGCATGCAAGAAGAAAGAAAACACTGGTCATACATGAATTAGAAACTCCAACCGGAAGCAGGCTCAAATCTTGCAAACGGTGCGAGATATTGAGAAAAAAATAATTGAAAAAAGTCTCCCCTTTATGATACCCCTTGGCGTTTTTTAAAAAAAATCAATACGTCTTTCACTTCTGTCTGTAATGAGACATGTACAGATGTTGTAAGGAATGTTGCGCTGTGTAGAGAGCGCAGGTTCAGCTAGTTTAATTTTAAGATAATACGGATGTGTGAACAACTATTTTGAGCAGAAAGCTGTAGTCAGTAAGACCCTCAGATGTAAACAACCCAAGACTTTGTTTTTAATAACTACTGTAGAAAACCACGTATCGCAAAATAATTAGAGAATATATATTAAAACAAATAATTTAAGCTATCCCCCTTTTTGACCTATTCCGTATCCTGAAGTAAACACGCAGACATAAATTTTACGTGCACCGAAATAACAATACTATGCCATGACTAATCAGAATTTCAGTATTTCTACCGGTAACGAACTTAATAGAACACATACACACACACACACAAACAAACAAACAAAAAAAAACTAACTTTACATTTGTAACTACCTATCCTGATATTTAAAATTTAATAATTACACTACCAGAATTAACTATTATCGATCTATGCCATTGCGCCAGCTCATTAGTTCAACAAATCTAATATTACAATTAACATACCGAATTGTTGCTATTATTGAAACGTAGAATATGTTTTGTGAAACAAAGAATATATAATTAATAGCAAAAATCAGTAACTTTTAAGAACGAGTTACGAAATAATAATCTTATCTTCGTCTCCTTTACATCAAAACAATTCTAGTACCTATTTACAGAATATAAACACCTTTTTTTATTCTCTAGGCCTCAGCACACTTAAACAATCATCAATTTCACTACTTTCATCACATACAGATGGTGATGAGAAAAATGGAAACACCTGAACGAAATTGCAACTTACCAGATTAATATGGTGTCGGGCCACCTTTCGCCTTCAGAACAGCCTTAATGCGACGTGGGATGGAGGCATAGAGGTCGTGAATGGTAGCAAGTGGAATTTTACACCATTCCTCGTGCAGGGCAGTGGCCAGTTCAGTGAGAGAGGATGGAAAAATCGTCGCCGGAGTCGTGTTTCCAAGACGGACTACAGATGTTCAATTATTTGGAGATCTGGGGATTGGGCGGGCCAGGGGAGGTGTTGAACTTCATCCCAATGTTCCTCAAACCACGCTGCAACAACACCAGCTGTGTGAATGGTTGCGTTATCATCCTGGAAGATGGCGCCATTGTCCGGGAACAACATCTGGACCATAGGATGCAAGTGGTCTCCTAAAATTGCGTCATAATCGTTGGCAGTGATTCGTCCACTAAGTGCGACCACAGGACCCAATGAAAACCATGATATTGCGGCCCACAGCATCACCGAGCCGCCGCCATGTTTCATAGTTGGGCGGAGACACTGCAGATCATAAGCTTCTTTGGGCGTTTTCCACACATAAACACGGCCCGTGGTTGGGAATAGGGTGAAGGATGACTCATCCGACCATATCACACGTTTCCAGTCCTCAAAGGTCCAAGTTGCATGGTCGCGGTACCATTTGCGGCGTGCGAAAGCGTTATGGTTCCTGATGAGCGGTTTGGCCCGTGCAACACGACCCCGTAAGTTCATGTCATGTAATTCGCAGCGGACTGTGATTGTCGAAACAGGGTAGGGAAGGTGCTGATTGAGTTCCTGCGTCACTTGCTCCGCAGTGGCACGACGGTTCTGCGTGACAATGCGCATTAATACCCGGCGTGACCTGTCACTCATGATTTTCTTCCGCCCACTGTTTCGCTTCCCCGATGTGGTTTTCCCGTGTGTTGTGTAGGCCGTCATCACCTTCGACACTGTCCCACGCGACACACCTAACACAGTAGCCACTGCCGTCACACTCACTCCACATAACCGCGCACCAACAATTTGCCCTCTTTGAAAATCTGAGAGGTCTCCCATTTTACACTACCGCCGTCTGCTGCAGCCACTGGACACTGCTGTTCCACTGCGCCTGACGTAGTATGGTGACCGATCTAACACACCACCACCAGCGGTCCGGCGCTGCGGGCGCCACGACACCACTGCCAACCCATATATCTGACGTGTTGCCAACTACAGGTGTTTCCATTTTTCTGATCACCATCTGTATCAACGAATTATAACGAAATAAACAATGAGGGAGAAAAAATAACACCTCCTACCTTTGTTTCTGCTTCTAGCCAAATGTTACTAACTCCCTCTAATGTAAAATTCACCAAAAATTCCCCCTCAACGTTTTACTAAACTATTGCCAAAATTATTTGGGAAAAATACTGTTCTCAGTTAAATATATCATTTTGAACAGGCCTAATACAACAAGGAATGGAATTTAAAAAAAATAGAATAGGAAAAAAAAAAAAAAAGAAAACTGAAGAGAAGAACGAACATAATGGAACGGATACAATTATCTCGTTACAATTTAATGGTATAGTTACAACGCAAATCTGTGAAATATAAACTTACATATACATCATACTGAATATGGGATTTTAATTCTTTAGCCATACCGATTAGATGTTAAAATAACCATTTTGGTGTTACACCTCGATTTGCATAAAAATTAATGCCTTTTAAAGTGTTAAATGAATAAAAAAACATTTTCAATCAAATTTGAAATCATAAGCAAGGAACTTTTTGAGGTTAAAGGCTAAGGAACTTTATAGTACAAATTTATTTCTGGACTTTATGAAATAAAGAGTAAACGTGACAGGATGTTTCACATAAATCAACTTCACAAATAGCATATTCGAATCTCTGTACATCCACACACACACACACACACACACACACACAAAAAAAAAAAAAAAAAAAAAACTCGACACTTAACGCGGACAAAGAAAGTCTGGATGAGGAAGAAACATTATCAGAATGAGGTTTAATAATAAATATTAAAAATTTACAATTTTCAGTTTCAATAACAGCCACATAAAAATCCTAGAACTCTGCCAATTTATTTAGGAACAAGACCTATCACCATTAAAAACTCTGGAGGTAAGTTGCGCAACAATAAATGCGGCAGTGATATCCTTTCAAGTTTGGAGTTACAATAATAATATGATTAACATTGTGTACGTATAGTATTTATGAAAGTATTTCTGCGATGCAATTATTGGATATAGTCTGCGAATAATAAGTATCTTTTGTTATTATAAGAAGATACAATAGTTACTTTAAACCTTAACCTCACCCGACTCCGGAAGCTTACAGAAAAGCTAGTTGGAACAATTGAATGAATAAACTTCTAAAACAGGAACAAGAAAAAAGTAACAAATAAATATTTTCTTTGTTTGTATATTTATTGAAGTTTATCGATCTTTTCAGCACCGAGGCTATATGAGATGTGGATCTACAGTTGAAGATGAAATCCGAACTATCGTAGCTCGTTAAAAGTTTTCAAGATTCTCCACCGGGAATCAAATCCGGGATCCTGTGCACCAAAGGCGCGCGCGCGCTAGCCACTTGCGCAGCGAAATGGGCAAATAAAGATTTTCGTGATTTTTTAAAATCAATAATTAAATTTCATATTTTCTAGGGTTCCCTTGACGAGCAATACGGCAGATTGATGTTGTGGATAACATTAAAAAAATGTTTCTGTATGTCTTTCCTCCTTGAATTTTAACTATATGATAGTGCTCTAGTATGAAGTGCTACAAAGTTCAAAGATTCTAGCAATAACACAAAAATTGTTACCTTCTCTTCCTGCAACATTGAACTGCCTTCAGCATCATCCTTGTTTTCCGCTTGGAAAATCGATTTAACATGTTCCTGGCTTTTATGAAAGAAACCAACGAGCTTCTCGCAGAAATCGAGTTGAGTTATACAAAAATCACATATATCTTTCGGTAAATTGTCATTATGAATCACCTGAAAGAATAAAATATCATTTACTTTTCTGTTTTTGAATTTCGTCAGAAACAATCACAATACTTATTGTTATGAAAAAATAGAATGAGGACAATGGAAAAGCAAATAAACAGTTACCAAGTACATGTATATTTTAGATAATACAATACAAAGGATTTAATACAGTTTCACAATAACAGATCTAATATATTAGTGCACAACATAATATTGAATCAACATATGAAGATATTAGGACTCAAGTAACTATTATCTATTCCAGGCAACCTGATAGGAAACTCCTCTCCCTCCCACCACTTACAAGTAAAGAAGGGGAAAGCAAGTCGTTGACCTTCACAGGGAGGGAAGCTTTTCTATTAAACGGAACGTGTAAACTAAATTTGTACGTCGATTCGCTCGCACCTGAAGTTGAGAAAGCACTCCTGTTCCGTTTAGCTATAAATCTCGATTAACATACAATTACTGTTTCTAATTTTTGTCTCTACGAAAAGTGTTGCTTATTATTTATGTACTAAAATTTTGGCTTTATTCGTATTTATTAAATTGCATCTCTAGAAATAAGAACTAATTCGTTATAAAGTTAATTTCCATTATTATTTCATTTGAGAATCAGTATGATTTGTCTTTTCGTGTGTATTCATATATGTTAATTTTATAGAGGATTTGAAGTCAATGCAAGTAAGCACACATTAATTGCATTGACGTCCAGGTTCGGGTCGTGGTGGCGTCGTGGTCGAGCGTTCACCTCTGGTGCACGTGATCCCCGTTTCGATCCCAGATCGCGCCAAGTGGGCTTTGTGGTAGACAAACATAATTTTTGTGGGTTTTCTCGGAGTTCTCCCGTTTCATCCTACTTTCTTCTTTCCACAGTTTCATTCATTCTCCTTTAGCCTATCCGCCATAACCGCGGGACGTAAAACCCAAATATTTCATTTCCAAACTGCTGTTACTCCCCCTCCCCCTCAACGGTCGTCAGTACTCTTGACAACTCCCTTTTTTGTGAAAATAGTCAACTAACAATTCAAAAGTCAATTTCCTCTGTTATCAATGGACTATACTTAGGGCCGACGAAAGGGCCGGGTGAGGCTTGCAACCGGACAAGGAGCCAAATTTAGGGCATTTTAGGATTTAAGGAGCGCCAAATTTACTATAATAGTTAAGCTCCCATAATTATAATTTTGCTTGCAAAGAGTAGGCTGAGACATGGGCCTGTTCAAATTACGTGGCACCTGTAGTTACTACTTCGTGTCAGGCTTTAATCAATCTAGGATTGTTTTTCTAAGTCCTCCATAACAATTCTTCCGCCCTTAATAAACTCCTAATATTTCAATGTTGATTAATATTGTGTCATGCTTCACCGTAAATTTAGCGCCGATTAAGAGGAAAGAAAAAAAAACCTTTGCCGTCGTCTTATTTCCATCGGATCAGGTGCATGTACAGTGCATATATATAGTGCTTTCTCAATTTTATATATATATATATATATATATATATATATATATATATATATATATATATAAAATTTTTCTTCATGTTATTTTTAATGCAACAACATCTGTTAATAAGAGAGGAAACGATGATTTTTTTAAACTTCAGGTTCTACCAGGGTTGCCAATAGTCCCGATTCTGTCCTGACTGTACCGGTTTCTGACTTATCTTCCCACGTCCCGACCGGACACTCGTCGAGGCGCATATTGCCCCGATTTATCGATTTTCAAAGTTAATTAATATTTTACTGAGCCATTTTTTTTTTAAACAAAGGAATAACTTATTGTTTTACTCGCAGAGTTTTATGTATAGAACCAATGTAACAAATTTGTCTTTTAGTTTGACTCATGAAAAAAATTGTTAGCAGCTCGTCTTTAATCTACAGTTATTCCCTGAGTTGATAATCCACCAGATTATGATGATAGTATATTCCATGCAGCGCTAAAAATATTGTTTTTGAAATCTCTACATAAAAGCGACTGCTACCGCAGTAGCAGTAACGCTAGCGCTCATTTGAGCGGGTGGCCGCCACGCTAACTATACCGGATACCGTCCGTCTGCCAAATCTGATACCAGTGTCGGCGTCTTCTGATTCATTTTCCGGTGGCGTCTTCTGCTTCGCAATCGCATTCTTTACCTTAATCTGTACTGTGCAGTTTTATTATGTTCTTCGACGTTATTTTTTTACATACAATGATCGATGATGATGAAGATAACATCAATAATGGACCATATACATCGAAATTTCGGAAGGAAGAAGGGCTCCAAAATCGATTGTCCCGTCCTGATTTTCTCTTAAGAAAAGTTGGCAATCCTGGGTTCTGCTGTTATCATTCTTAATCCTCTGATACTATGTCCATACCTATTGTACTTGGTTTTGGATTGTATATTATGAAATTATTGTATCAATACAGTAAACACCCACTTAATTACCAACTCTGCCATCACTTGCCATTCCAACAGTATGTCACAACCCCAAATGCCAAAAGAAGAAAAATAAACAATACACTGTTCAATAAAATGTTCATTGCACTAACAAATGTGTTACTTTCCTCACTAATACAGCAATACAGGTAAATGTAATTAAGTGTTTTCATATACGTAGTGTTTTATGAAACTTACAATTTACTATTTAGACATACTTAGATACACTTTATACCTCTGTGTGCGGGGGCTGATGGTGGAAGACGGAACACTTCACGTTTTTTGCACTTGCTCTTGAGCGTAGTGGAGGAAAAAACTTCTTCTTTTTCCTATCAGGTTATGTGGAACAGAGAATAGGTATTTTGATTTCAGTTGAATTCTTTCCCTTATATCGACTTGACTCTTTTATTCCAATGAATTACTGTATTATTATTAATGTTATAACGACCGGTAACCAGGGTTGTTGGATGTTTTCCTGGCAAAATAAAAAAAAAAAAAACTTACAGTGGGGGGTTCAACCCGCTTAAAAACACAATACCGTCCCCTGCCCCCTCCCCCCCCAAAAAAAAAACCTTCACAAATATACTTCAAAACTTGGGTTGAATCATAGTTTCTTCAATAGTGTTTCACAGCACACGCCTAGTTTCAGATTTGACTTTAATTATATATTACCAAAGATCTTCAGGACAGAATACCATTTAAAAAAATGTGTTTCGAAATCGTGCATAAAGAATTTAGTTCGTGTTTATCCAAATTCACACTAACGGTGTTCAACTGTAATCTGGCACAAAAGCAATGCGGCTACATTCCATTTGTTTCTGTAGTACTACATGATCACATACTAGTGGAAATAAATAATAAAATGTCCTTCTCCATGTGTCAGTTGATTACAAGTCGAAAATGTTTCACTACTACACTTGGATGATTACACACATACAAACGAAAAAGAGCTGCATGAAATCTTCTGTATGATAATTATAAATGTACAAATCACACTTTTTTTGTAATATCACAGTTTAAATGAAAGACATCAAATGTTTCACTTCAAAAAAGAAAATTATTAAAGATCTATATCTATTTTCTCAACACTACACGTAGATAATTACACACATAAAAACGAAAAATAACTGCATTAAAAAGGAGATCGGGAACTCTCGAATTCTTCTTGCATATCTGGGGGAGATGGTGTATAGTACGAGTATTAAATGTTACAAAGAGCCTTTAATCGTAAAATGTATTGTAAGAAAGGAAATTTGCATCTGAAAATGAGATTTAAAAAGATTAGAACATTTCAGTTCTTAAAATAATAATAATAATTCAGTTAACCCTATTAGATCCTTGCTTTTAAGGAAAATGCTAACATTCAGTTAAGTAACTACTGCTTCAGTACTAATTATCCAATATCATGGTTCACATGGTTCATACGTCATTCTCTTAGACATTTTGTAATCAAGGTTCACTCGGGCTCAGACTCACTATCTTCAATGGAGTTCGCGCTCACTAGTATCAGTGAGGTTCACGTTAAAGAATCCGGGATCGCTATTCTAAATGAAACATGTGTTATATAAATATCTCGCTCATGAACCTCACTATAGCTCACACTGAGCCCGCTGTGGGAGATTCTGTACTTCCACTCTGTGGGAGACTCTGTACGTCATATTGATAAACCATAAAAATAAAAAAAAATGTCAGAAAACACACACAAAATAAATAAATAAAGATGTCAGTTAACTATCCCTTTCAAACCTGGCAGCCACAATTTTGTACATTAAATTGTTTTCCTTGTTAGCTCCAACACTTTTAAATTCTTGCACTTTTAGAGAAAAATTTTGACTTTCAGTCGAGTAGCTACTGCTTCAGTACTATTCAACTGAGTATCATGGTTTATACGTTATTGCCTTCAGTATGAAACAAGCTTTCAAATGGTACAATGGAAAATGATTTTTACCACATGGTAGGTTTTTCAATTGAACATTTATTTATGAAATATAACTAAAATTCCGTCATTTTTAAGAAAATCGTTTGCGAAAAACTCACTTCAAGAGTATATTACTCCTTGTGTATTTTTTAATGAAAAAATGATACACACCATATTGTAGGTTTTAGTGAAGTATTTATATATGAATAAAATTGTCTGAGTTACTTTTGAGAAAAACGTCTGCGATAAACTCACTCCAAGATTAAACTGCCCCTTGTGAATTTTCTAACAGAGAAAATGATTCACATTATATTGTAGGTTTCTTAGTGAAGTATTTATTTATGATATATGAACAAAATTGTCTGAGTAGTTTTCTTGAGAAAATCGTGGGAAAAGTTCACCTACAAGAGTCAACTACCTTTGTAAATTTTTTTAATGAAAATAATTTTTAACACAGGCTTCTTAGTGAAGTATTTATTTATGAGATATGAACAAATTGCCTGAGTAATTTTTGAGAAAATCGTCCACGCAAAACACGCCTCGAAGAGTAAACTATCCCTTGTTTATTTTTTAATGAAAAGTGATTTATATTATATTGTAGGCTTCTTAATAGGGACACTTATTTATGAAGTATGATGAGAATTGCCTGAGCAGCTATTAAGAAAATCGTCCCAAAAAATTCACGACTTGTGCATTTTTACTGAAATATGATTTACATCATATTGTAGGCTTCCTAATGGAGCATTTATTTCTGAAATACGAATAAAATTGCCCCGAAAAAAATCAAGAGTAAACTACCTCTTGTGGATTTTTAAAGGGCAAATTAGTTATGGCAGATTACCAGTTAGTTATGGTACCTACATTTGTACCAACCAATTGACAGATTTTAGCCTTGTACTTCTTTCCTTGTTCAGAGAATAAATTCACAAATTTCTTCTTTCTGCTTCCGCATAACCGGCACAGAGTGTTCGTACTTCCTCCAGACATTTTTCTCTAACTGAAAGATAAAAGAAATTAAACTTAGCAGGTACCTCATTTGCATATTAGTAAAAGTTCATTGGGGACAAATAAAAATTAATATTGTTTTCTATGAAATATTAATACGTATTCTTGTGTAAGTGTACTTGGTTTTTCAATGCATTGCTACGTCTATCTTACTTGGGTTAATATTGTTGTAGATGCCTCCAAAATTTGGATGTTTATCATCTTGTATAGTTAGTAAGGTTGAACGACAAGTGTGGTATTTTAAGTTTTCTTTGACATGTAAATTTTAAATGTTATAATCTACCCTGTACCATTTGAAAAAATGAAACTTTATGTTGGTCTCGCCACACTATTACTCTAGTGATTTTGCAGAATGATTTTCCCCAGTTGATGTGTGTGTCGTACAAAACTGTACCGTATTTTTTAATCTATATATTTAAGTTATAAAAGCGTTTCACGATAAACAGACCATCTTGTATATATACTGTAGTGCAACACTTAAGATTTGCATGCTGTGTCACTTACAAGTAGCATAGGTTGGTGAAACTTAAAACATACCTGAAGAGTAGTGCTACAGTATGTTACAGGGAACAACAGAAAAAACTCGTGATCGGAAGAACAAAAGTTGTAATTTTATAAAGAGGCAATATCTTACGCTGAAGGCACTGTGACTCATGATGCCTCCCTGACATTACGAAAGGACTGAAATGGTCTCAAAGGGGCGCTCCCATGCTACTCTTGGTAATGAGTTGTTGCGGTATGGAGTTCCGTTACTCCACCAGTGCTGTTGATAACTGCTGGATGGTCCTTGGTCCATCTGGACATGCTGCAAAATGTCTCCCCATAGCATCTCAAACATCCTCGATGAGATTCAAGTCGAGAGGACTGGCAAGTCAATTCATTCGCCGAATATCCTCTTGTTCCAAGAGCTGCGTCGCGTACAGTCATCATAAACAGGATGTTGGGGCCAACTGTATCTCTGGAAAGGCACACGTCGAGGAGTACGTCACAATAACGTTAAACGATGAGTGTACCGCGTTCAAAAATTGGGAGGTAGTATGTCCATGCAACATTGCTACTCCTCCGCACACAAAAATACTGGTCTACCAAAATGATCATGTTTGACAATCTTCTTGTGTTCATTGTGTTCCCACCTCTTGCCAGATGAGTGTACGTTCAGAATCACTATTCAGGTTAAATCTACTCTTATAGAGGAAAGTGCGGCTCCAGTTCTCCTCGGACCAGTTCTGGTGTACTTGGCACCACCGCAAATGATGTCGTCGACATGCACGTTTCAACGGAACACAACATAATGGCCGTTGGGCAAAGAAACCACTTTCATAAAGTTGACGTGCTACTGTGGAGCGTGAGATCAGATGATTTGCAGTGTTTTTACGTGTGTTTGCAATTGTACCTGCCGTTTAAGACCGGTACCTATTATTTCTTGCTAAATCCGATATTAGTTTGGCTATAAACATTATATTAGTATTATGCAACTAATCTCACTTATTCACACATGCAATCTTGACTAAGTATGAACCCTTTTCTTGCTGTACTATTTATCTATTCTAGGGATGGCCAGAACCGGTTCCTAGTGGAACCGGTTTTCCGGCCTGAACGGATCCGGTTCTAAGAGATCCGTTTTTTTCGGGATCCAGGTTTGGAACCGGTTCTGGAATCGGGTTTTCGTATCCAGGTCTGGAACCGGTTCTGAAAACCGGATCTACAAGAACCTGTTCCGCTGGAACCGAAACTTTGTGACCATCCCTACGCTAAACCCGAGTTGCTGGTAGGCTGTGAACAGTGTGCTAGATGAAATGGTGGAAGCGACAGGCAGGCGCCCAGGCGGCGGCCGCTTGTCTCATTTGGCTAAACACACATTGGTGGACACATTTTTTTTCTGGGGGCACAAGCGGGTCAGGGCGGGGAGGGCACAAGCGGATGGTCCTCTTTGCAGTGTTTGAAGGTGAACTTTGTGCCTCCTTTCCGGGTCTTTGGGGGCTTTCGGATCCAGGTCTGGAACCGTTTCTGTAAACCGGTTCCTCGCTTAACCGGAACTTTGTGGCCATCCCTAATTTATTCGTCTCTACCTTTGTAGTATATTATCACAAATTATCAATATTCTGGCAATTTCTATAATAAAATATTCTATATATTCTATGCTATTCTTTAGTATAAGGTAATTATTCTCTGTAGATTTACAAGAATTTAATTTCCATAACACTATCTAATAGAACTCACATTTTCATTTTAGATTAGAGCTTCGTATTTCAGCAGAGCATACACTAAATGAGGAGGTCCAACACTATTTGCAGATTGACTACAGGAGGGCTCAGTATAAATACAATGGGGACGTATGACATAAAAATTACAGTGTACAGAACGCGAACCAAATTGTGCTAGGTAGCCACTAAAAAAACGAATTATATCAAACCGAGTTAGCGTACGAGCGCAGCAGGGAGTCCGAGCTTTAGTGAGGAGGTGCGTCCGTAGGAAGCAGGTGCTTCGCCAACGATGAGTTTACTAGTATGCCTAAACGTAGAGGGTTAAAGGCAACTGTTTAGTAATGGGGGTACCAGCACTAACGAAGACAGAAAACAACGTGCCTGCAAAGCTCTAACCCGAATTCACTCGCTCGGCAATACTGTGTGAATTAAATGCTACTAACCTAACATAACCGAATGAGAATAGACTATCGCAAAAATGTCGATTAAAAATCTGGCCCCTCAAAGCTAAAAACAGCCATGTTAATTTTATAAATACCCCTCCGTTCTCAATACAAGTTAGGAAAATTGCAGAAATGAGGTAAGAACTGACGATTCGGATTCCTATGTGATATTTAGGTGTATAATTCTGGCAGTAAAGATATGTTCAATACGAGGAAAAGACATATAGAACTGGGTATTATTTGTAAGACGCTGAACTGAAGCTTTCAATGATTCAGCAGCAGTGTAGTGATAAGAGGATGGTGAATAGGTGCGTGAACTGATATTTCCGCATTGAGTTTTACACAATTATATAAGAATAATGAAAAATATCTATAAAATTTTTATGAGAATCACGGATTACTGAATTTAAGTGATAATTGAAGCTTCTATGAGAACCGATTCAAGTCACTGTTCAAGTCTAACTAAAGTACTACCGAGTAACCTACAATAACTTAAGAATTTTTCATGTTTTAACTGCTTTTTTTGTAGGTTTGAAACTGCAGGGGGAACTTTAACTTAAGCCAGCGTGGATAGTGAAAGAGTACACTTACATATATAGTAATTTCACTATTTGTTCAATTTCATTTCAATATGCTGTGTACAAAATACGAAAAATGTTTCATATCGTATTTTACCTATAAATTTTTGGATATTGTTTAGCGATGGGGGATCTGCTTTTTCACCTACTTCTTTTTTGTGATCTTCTTCTCAGATTTGGTCATTTTATGGTCCCATACGATAAATTAGGTAAGGTTAGGTTACCAATATTTAATTCATACAGTATACCCGTGCGATTGTGAACGAGTGAAGGCGGCTTAGAGCCACGCTGGGCACGTTGTTTTCTATCTTCGATACACAGAGTTTACTTTCTTTTCCCACGTAAGTCACTTCCACATAACTTTACGGTTTGAACAGGTACCCTACTGCTTCAAAAAATTGCATACGATATTTTCTTGAGTAATTGAACATCAAAACAGAAATATCAACTAACTTCTCCTTTGAAACATTCTGTTTTTTCACTAATTATGGCCTCCCATCTCGAAACTGTTACCAAATTTTCTATTTGGTAGAAACGTCTGCGGCCTATGTTTAGCAGAAGAGGTCCAATATTTTTTTTGTGTGTAATTTCTGTTCAGATTAGGTTAGGTTAGTTTACGTCTATGTAGGGGTAAAGAATAATTTTCCACAAATTGATAGAATTTGGCATATTTCTACGAACATTAGGTTAGTTTACGTTATCGTACACTAGTTTCGGTTAGATTTGGTTACGTTACGTTAGGTGTAAGTGCTTGCATCTTCCATTTGTCCAGTAACTTTTTTCGTATTTTTTACGTGTTCTGGACCCTTTCTGCGGATTGAGTATAGCCCGCTCCCCCCAGTGATTTTTAACGAATCATAATGATTCTTACGATTCATACTAGTTCATAATGAATCGGAATCGCATTTAAAATATAAATCTTGCGGTAAGGAACCTTTAGTATATGTAGCGGTAGTAGTAGGGTCCATGTTCCGTTAAGGGGGTCCAAAAGTACACTGGACCCCCTTAAGCTAAGCTAAGCTAAGCTAACCTAACTTAACATAAGCTAACCTGACCTAACTTAACCTAACCTAACTTAATATAACGTTATATTATGTAATCAAACGAAAATCAATAGAAAGAAGTGGTGTCAAAGGCACTGGATCCCCTTAACGGAACATTCACCTAGTAGTAGTAGTAGCAATAGTAGGAGGAGGAACGGGTTAGAAGCCCCACAGGGGTTGGTTGAGTTGTTCTCGATATAAGTAGTAGTAGTAGTAGTAGTAGTAGTAATAGTAGTAGTAGTAGTAGTAGTGACTCTTCCAATTCCGGTGAAAAAGAACTGGGGGGAGCGGGCTATACACAAGCCCTTTCGGCTACACATAAACACAGTCTCTTGGAGTGAGCTACAAACTTATGCTCACATAAAATGGGATAGCGCAAATTTATATACCGATGGAACATACTATTTTGTGCATAGCACCAGGTAAAAACTATGACACTTCCCAACAGACTTACTTCTCTATATATCGACAGTTTGTCAATTTGCAGGGGTACTCAATATACACCTCATTCTTTCCTTATGATGCATGATTTTTCACGATAAATTTATCTGCAATTTTAACTCACTAATCATTCAAAATAATTTCTATATGATAACTTGAATCGTAAACTTTTCATAACCATCACTATATTACTAACGAACAGTGTTACCAACGACCTCTTAAGAAATTGCCATCAGAAATAAGCTTTTTTAAAGCGAAAAATGGCTAGATTTTGAACTGCTAACCTATATATAAACTTACATTGTAGATTTTTAAACCCCTTTTTGTGTGTATAAGTGAGTTATAGTAAAATTTGAAACATTAAATTTTATTCGCTGAAGACTCACAAGGGATATAGTATACGTAAGACCGTCTGAGTTCCAGAAGAAGCTGGACGCTCATACTTTTAGGGATTATTCATTGAGTATCTACGAACTTAGAAAGGGGGTAACAAACCCACTTTCATTTACTTATCCACTGATACGAAAATAAAAAAGAACGTACCTATTTGCCCTTGTACTTTATATGCTATAAAGCATTACATTATATGCAACAAGGATTTTGGTCTGCATCATGATATAAATTTAAAAATATTTAACATTTTTCGAATCGAAATCAACAAAATTTATTCTAGAAAGTAAAAATAGAATGTAAAGCACATATAATGAAGACAACGCAGTGATTTAATTTGGTAACGTATAAATATATAATATGAAGTATCCTCGCGCACGTAAGACAGGGGGTTCTCATGTATACTATTACCCTAACAAGCAATATACATTACTTTAAATTACAATAAAATCCATCAATACTCCACTTCCACTTCCACTTCTGGGGGAGGAGACGCTCCCCCTTCTATGTTCCAGCAGCGACGCCTTGAACATGGGGTGTAGTAAGAAAGGTAAGTGCAAGGGTAAATGACGTAGAAGGTTAGCTTAGTTTAGGAAGTCATATAGCGTAGGTAAAGATAATGGGGGCTGCTCTCAGTGATTACAGATCAAGGTTATTAAGCAGAAGAAGCTGTAGGAGATGATAAATCACTGTGGAATTGTTGATGGATAGAATGGTGCACACCGGCATGGGACCATAACCAAGTAAAGAGTGCAAGGAAGAAAGAAACACTGGTCGGTAGTGCTGGGTGTATGTACAGGCATAGATTAGATGATTCGAGGTACCTAGATCTTCCTGGCAGTAGCAGAGTGGATTATCACGTAGTCCCTGACGATATTTTTGCACTGGAGTCTGTACGGTGTTGAGTCGAAGTCGGGTGAACAACACATGATGAGAATGAGTCCATTAAGGGTGATAGATAAAGGAACGCGTGGTAGGGTTAGGTTCTATTCGCCAGTAGTATTTACCTGGTCCACTTCGAGCCTGATGTTGATAGTTCCGCCATTCGGTCTGCTGTTGTTCTCCAAGTGTTGGGATAAATGATGTAGCCGGTAACTTCACCGTCACAGGCTCTAGTAACGCTCCTTGTTTACTTAATTGGTCGACCTCTTCATTACCTGGTATCATTTTATGAGATGGAACATGTATGAAAGTTACCTGTAGTCCTTTGCTTTGTATTTGACATACCTGTTGGAGAATATTGACCAGAATCCAGTTGGAATGTGCTGGTTGGGCTGTGGGAAGAAGACGACGAAGAACACTCTGACTATCACTACAAATACAGCTAACAGGCGGTTGGAGACATAACACACGTTGCAATGCGGCTCGAATAGCGAACGCTTCGGCCATGTTGATTGATGTGTGGCCAGGCAATGCCTGATGAAAGCGCCAATTGTAATGCGGTATGAATACGCCAATGCCCACCTTCGATTGTCCAGCCTTGATCTGTTTAGAAGCATCCGTATAAATTAGTAAAGCGTCTGCATGGTGTTGATTAATATAGTCTTCCCATAAATGCGGTGTTAGAGAGCGGGGAGCATTATTCAGCCAGTGGGGCGAAAGAGATGGAAATTCCACTTGAGTAGGAGTGATGTGAGTTTTGTATGAGGATTGGTAGGATGGGAGTTTAGGCGTGCGGTAGATAAAATTCAGCCAATGTTTTACACGAACATACGCAAAATAGGTCCAAAGCAGCTGGCGATGATAAGGTAAGGTTTTGCTTCAGTTAGTAGCATATAGGAGTTGAGTTTTGGGGATGATGGGTGACGTTGTAATTGCCATACGGTTCAAGATGAAAAGTTTAGCTACATGAAAAGCTTGGATATTGTATGGAATGATACCTGCTTCTTCCAGGAGTGCCCTGTTGGGTGAGTTTCGAGGTTGCCGAAGTATTGAACGGAGTCCTTGCACTTGTAATCGAATACACAGTTCACTGAGACGCCGAGGTAGTGGAGAAAGGGCTGGGCAGCCATATAGAAGTCTTGATTCCAAACACTGACGAAATATACATAACTGTGATCTAATATCCAATCCCCATCTCTTGGCACTGAGTCCACTGATAAGGTTAAGTACGGGTTGCACTTTGGTGTGAATTGTGTCGAGATGTGCTTTCCAAAGGAGTCGAGAATCCAATGTCACTCCGAGGTAATGGAGATTAGGAACAGGCGAGAGTTGGGCATCTTGAAGTATTAGTGGCGGAGCGATTGTGCTCCTTTTCCGGGTGAAGATGATGTACTGGGTCTTACGCCAGTTTACACTAAGGCCATGATCTCTGCACCAGTGTTGTAGGCCGTCTATGGCTTGACGAAGTTGATTGGCACCATGGATCACTGTGGAGGTGCGAACATATAACAAGAAATCATCAGCGAACTGATTTACTCTGACCAACGCTCGAAGCTGTCTATGAAGCGAGATGGTGAATAGATTAAATAGAAGCGGGCAAAGAGGAGAACCCTGTGGCAATCCTTGAGATACTATCCTCGGGTCTGTATAGCGGTGACCAACACGCACTGACACTTGACGGTGTATGAGCCAATTATGGATAAAGCGGAGGTATCCAGCTGGAATCTTAAGTGAAAACAACTCTTGGACGAGCACATCCAAGGGTACACTATCGTAGGCTCGTGCGAGGTCAATATGAACAGCCATTAGATATTCCCTCCGTTGAAAAGTACTCCATATGTCAGTGACGAGACTAGTGAGAGCGTCGTGTGTGCTTCGAGATCGGCGGAACCCATCAAGGGTTGGGGGAAATATATCATAATATTCTGCCCACCACATAAGACGTTGTAGGAGGATCTTCTCAAAAATTTTAGAGATGCACGGCAACAATGTAATCGGTCGGTAGCTACTAGGGTCCCCAGAGGGCACGTTAGGTTTCGGAACTGGCACAACAAGGTGATATTTCCAGGACTGCGGTACGTGTGAAGTTTGAAGTACACTACTGTACAGTTGCAGCAGATAGTTGAAACCGCTAGCAGGAAGCAGTTGAAGGTGGCGAAACTTGATACCATCAGCACCAGGTGAGGTAGAAGGAGAGCTCTGAAGCACTCGTTGAAGTTCTGTGGCTGTAATCGGAAGGAAAGCAGGATCCTTTTCAGAAGGGGCCAGGCAGTGCTGCAGGGTTTGCCGAGCCGGTAATGGAGTGGCCGGAGTGACCATCGCATGAAACGAAGTAAGCCAGTCTTCATTAAGTACCGTTGGTGGAGGCCTCTGAATGTACCCTTGCATTCTGGATCGGATATAGTTCCATAAACGTCGAGGTGTGGTGGAGAGAGTTAGAGTACGGCAAAACTGTATCCAGTGAGCCTTTTTCTTGGAAGCTTGTGTTCGTCGAAAGTTGGCATGGGCTTCCTGATATCTAAGGTAACTTTCTCGGGATCGACTTCGCAGGTACTCCAGTTGACAACTCCGGCGATAGTTACAACTTCGCTGACATTCTATGTCCCACCATGGTGGATTGCTGAGATATGAGCGACGAGTTCGAGCTGTAGAAGTAGGCGGCTGCGTAGGTGTGACAGCATTGCGGGCAGCTAGTACAATGGTATCCTGAAGATGAGCCACTGAACGTTCATCCACTGTAGTACACTCACGGAAAACATCCTGGAAATGCTGATGAAAGATACTAGGTTGGGATGGGAGAGGGACTTTAGGAATAGAATGAGGGAGCATCCGGTCTGAATCGTATGTGGTACGGGTGACCCGTGATGAGTGAAGAGTCAAAAGAATGGGGAAGTGGTCACTTCCGTAAGTATAGCCATGAACTCGCCAGGTATGCTGGATATACAACTCTGGACTAAGAATGGTGATGTCAGGAGCACTGGGTCTGGCCTGAAGAGATGGCAGCCTAGTAGGAGTACCGTCATTTGCTAATAGATAAGTACATTGGCGGAGAGCCGTAAGCAGGTCTGTACCAGCCGTGTTGGTAACTGCATTGCCCCACAGAGGGCTCTTCGTATTAGGATCTCCTCCGATGACAGTGGAGAGTGGGAATTGGAGAAACAAACGGTTCCAGTAAACGGTAGGAATAGGGTATTCCGGGGGTGAATAAACATTGATGAAATTGATATCTCGTAGACGTATACCTTGTAGTTGCGTATGGGGAGACGATGGAGGTGGTATCCCAGTGAGGAGAGTATATGGAAATCCACGTCGAATCCCCAGAGCGATACCGCCGTATTGATCCAGTCGGTCTTCCTGTATTAGGCGATAACCTGGGATGCGTAGTCGAAAATGATGAAACGACCAGACCTCTTGGAGTAGGAGTATGGTTGGTTGATAAATAGCACACAGTCGTTGTAAAGCCATTTGCTTACCCTGTGCTTGATGAATGTTCCACTGTAACATAGTAATTACACTTGTTCCTGCCATCCTAGGATGTGTGAAATTGTGGTAAGCGCAGGTTCCAGGTCACTATCATTAAGAAGATTGGTACTCACTAGTTGTTGAAACAACACAGTTCGAATGGCTTTGTATTGATTTTTAAGAACAGTAGTAGAAGTGTCCTTAAGTGTGCAATCTGGTATTTTAGGTTCAGAATGAAATTGGCGCACTACATCTCGTAACGGTTCTCTGCGTGCACGAGTAGAAGAAACTGGTAGTGTAGTTGAAGAGGCAGATAAGGGAGAAGTCCCCGAAGAGAATAGACCTTTGCGCCTCTTGGAGGAGGAAGGTTCTTGCGACGGACCAAGCTGTGCGTCACGATCTGCTGGTGTACTGGAAGTAGTCATGGATCGAGCAGGGCGTCTCGGTGATGTAGGTGATGAGCGCTGTACACTGGGAATTGTTCCAGTAGAGCGAGTAGCTAAACTAAATGTGGTTTCGGAACGAGGTGAAGCCTGTACCGTTTGAGCGTAGGTGGCTTGCCTTGGATGTAACTTTCGTGCTTCATTGTAAGATAACTTCGATTTAACTATAATTTCTTGTAGTTTTTGTTGATGTTGGCGTTCTGGACAAGCCGGGTCATCAGCCACATGGGAAGCACCACAATGAAGGCAGATCGTAGGGTTAGAGCATTGATCAGAGGTATGGCCCTGACCACACTGACGACATCTAGCGGCCGATTTGCAAGTTTTGGCGATGTGCCCGTATCGATAACATTTACGGCATATTTTCGCTATCGGTACATAAGGTACAACTTTGAAACGGTAAAAATATAACTTACACTCAATAGGAAGTATTTGGCTGTCAAAAGTGAGGACGACTGTAGAGGTGGGAAGACGAGTCGGCTGTACCGGCGGATCAGTAGGTATGTTAGGAGCATCGGACCCTTGCACTACTGTAGTGATCGGATTGCGGACCATACGTTCTATTCGCCGTGCATGTACCACAGGAGTTCCAGCACACTGTATATCAGCGAGTAGATCTTCCATCGAAACGTCGACAGGCACTCCTTTAATAACACCCATGGTAGTAACTGCATAGTTAGGTATATACGCCGTCCAACCTTGTTGTGTGAGAATATCATTGTTAAGCAGAGCATTAGCGTGGGTAGCGCTGTCACAGGTTGCCTTTATTAAATTGCGCCCGATGATGTCAAAACTGGTGATTCCTGTCACTTTGGCTTTGAAGAGAGCACGTCCCAAGGCTATGGGATGAGTTTTCCCCACAGGATTAGAATGATCTTTCGCAGTGATGTGCACTACATAAGGAGCCAGGTGATGAGACTTGTAGGTAACGGAAGGCTGAGCAGGCACAGGAGAAGAGGATGGATCAGTGGTAATGGTGACTTCCATAGCTGGACTTGGAGGCTGCTGCAATTCTGACATAGTTAAATCCGGTATCAATGGGTCAGGCTGGGAACCAGATGGTGAGATCAATGGCTTTCCACCCGATTGGGCGGCCATGTTGAATAATTGCCCCCAAGGAGGCAAATATATAAGCACTAAACACGACACACAATGAAAATAACACAATCACTAATCACAGCACAAGTAACAAACTGAAGGTCGGTGTGATAGGAAAATTCTAAGATTAGACTAGGACAGGTACCGAACGCCACCAGGTCTAACTCGTGAAATCTCTCAATACTCCTCTGATATTTGAATGTCAAAAGCCATATTATCAGCTGAATTAAAATGTCATGATGACGTCACAGCTAGCTAAGGGGCTGGACCAACACAACACCCTCTTATATGAGGGTGTTGGCTGGACGCACCACCGTCGGATTGTAAATTGGTTGTGTTTGTTTAGAGTGCCATGGTCACAATTTTCAGTAGTACTTCTTTCGGCAGATCATAGTCGTTACAAACAGGACGAGTTCGGGAGAGTAATGCTCCCGGAAGTAGAAACGAGAAACACAGTTCTGATTGGTTGGCGTTATCCACTTCTTGCTATGTTGCACTAAAATAGCAGAAATCAAACGCTTGCTGTTGTCGGCCTTCTCGGCCGAATGGGCTAGCGCTATATGCTAGTATGGAATTCTCTTTTGGCGTGAGTTCAAACCTGGCCTGAGTAAAGTTTTTTTTTACATTTTTATAACACTTATTAAATTAAAATAATATGAAAATAATACTTAAAAAAGTGATTTATTTACTTTTGTGCAGATAAGTAGTTGTAGTACTTATGCCCTTGTACTCCATGATATAGGGCTCGTTTTGTTCCCCTTGTACTTCATGATATAAATTTTGTGACCAACTTAAAACAACTGGCTAGGATAGCATGTAAAACAGCTGGCTAGAGTAGCGCGCGGAAAAACGTACTTCCGGGAGTATTACTATCTCGAGCGGGTCGTGTTACACTTTTCTTCTTCTTCTTCGCTGCTTTCTTGCCCCAGCGTCAGACCTTTGGACAGTTCAGGTATATATGAGAATGGTATAGGTGAATTTTATACAGTCCACATGCGGAGTATATTCACTGAACTGTTATATAAGGAATTGTTATAGCGAAATGTTGACTATAATGTACTGGAGAAGATGATAAACTACAGAGCGTATATTGTTCGCTAAGATAAACGAAACGGTCACTGGGGAAGTGTTGTGAAAACGATGTATTACCATAAAGAGGATGTCACGATAAGCCAGCGTTAATTTACACTGAAATATGAGATGAGGTAAGCTTCCGTCTGTTTCACCGCAATAACATAAGGGTGTATTGCGGCATCCTTGCTGATATAAACGGTGCGGTGTTTGAGCGATACCTAGGTATAACCTAAACAGTAAACATACGTGTCTCGTCGCCCATCCTTCGGGTGATGTCCACTTTTTGATCGTGGGATCTGGGACGATATTCCAGTAGTGTTTACCTTCGCATGTCTTGTTTGTTCTTGGTAGCGTCTCCAAATTTTTTTTTTGTCTTGTAATGAATTTATTCCATCAGTATTCTGTAGAGACGTGCCAGCATGTTCGAGGTAAGCCTGGAAAAGGTCTCTGTCGTAAGTCCTGGTGACATATGGCAGCGGTGTTGAAGCGTAACCGCGTTGGTGAGATGATATAGGTCCTTGCAAGTGGTCCAAGGTGGTGATAATGGGAAAATGGTCACTGCCTCCCGTGAATCCGTAAACCTGCCAGTTGTGCTGTAGAAAGTTGTCCACACTAAGTAACGTTAGATCTGGTGCAGAAGGAGGTGAATTTAAATTAGGAAGACGTTTAGCCATACCATCATTTGTTATCAGCAGTGGTTTGCCCTCCAGAGCCTCAATGAGGTGATCCGCGGCCCGATAGTTACTCGAAGATCCCCATAATTTACTCTTGGTATTTAGGTCGCCTGCTATGATGCAATGTGAGCGGCATTGCGTGAAGAGGTAGGTCCAGAGATGTTTTGAAATCTCCTGGTCTGGAGGAGAATAAATGTTTATGAGTGCTAGCTGTTTGTATCGAAAGCCTTGCACTTGAGTGGGAGGTTTCAATAAAGGATGCTGAAGATATAATAGTTGAATTTCATCGAATGATATCTGTTTATGAAAGCCAACTGCCACGCCTCCGTATCCATCAATTCTATGCTGAGTGTATAGTCGATAGTCCGGGACCCTTGGTGAGTAGTCTGCGGAGCTCCATGTTTTCTGTAGTAGTAAGATGGTTGGAGTAAAAATACTGCATAAATGCCTTTAAAATGATTCTTTACCCTTAAGTTGACGACAGTTCCATTGAAGTATAGTGAAAGCTGATCTACTTGCCATTATCTAAAGTTCGAAAATAGTCGTGTAAGAGTGTATATAACGGAGAGTCTTCTGTGGTTTGCGTAGCGGACTTATAATTATAATTAATGGCGGAGTATTTCTCAATACTATGAAGTAAATTCTGGAGAAAGCTTTGTATGGAGTCTTCATGTTGATCTGTATTGTCGGACGTCCTCGATTGGATCATCATCCTGCGTCTATATGTTGGCGAAGCATCACTCAGGTGATACCCTGTGTCTTCCGGAGTTCGACGTTGTTTAATGCTAGAAGTTCCTGGGTTGCTCGGGTGTTGAGGATGAGGAGATGTTTCCCGCTCGTCTTCTTGTCGTGGTACTCTATGTTTTTTGGGTTGTACCCAGGGATGTAATGGAGGGTATACGCGGGTATACGGCGTATACCCACCTCTAAATTTTGGAAACTATCGTATAGCCACCTAAAATTTAGGAAGTACGTGGGTATACGCTACATTCGATCAATACTATACTTAATTCATTGGAACAAACAACAACTGCTTTTCATGTACGTTATTTCAAAACATATATATATATATATAAACAGCTGGTCGGCTGGTCGGCTGGTCGTCAGGCTGTTACCGTGAATGATGTCTAAATTCTTTTAAAATTTTTGCGTTTTCGGAGCGTGGTAATCAAATTTTCTGAGGAATCTCTTCTATAATGGAAAACAGCGCTCTGAACATGCAGTGATTTTTCCTCAAGATGTCTCATGCGTTGCCCCTACCTTCCAAATTCCAATTCAATTCAAAGTCTGTCGATTGGATTAAATTTAAGCAAGGCAATATGGGATGGAACCAGTTCCTTTTTTAATCGCGAAAGGAGATTCCGAAAAAAAAATGTGGTCTTTACTTTAGAGTTAAGATGAAATTAAATTAATATATTTGAGCCAAGTAATCGTTGGCCTCCACAAAAATAACAAAACATATAACCTATCGTCGGTCTAGTTTGAAGCATTCACCGTCGTTCCCAATACCACCAAGTATAACAGCAAACCTCGGATTAGTACTGCTCATTTGTAGCCGCAATTGACATAAAAGAAAGGAGCGATTGATTTCGATAAATACTCAGCAGATAGTACTAGTAATAGTTTTTCCTCAACCTACTGAACACACACACAAAAAAAGGAGTAAAAATAAACATTTTTCTTCGTTGTTTCATTTTCTTTCAGATACATAAGAAAATTGAAAAAAAAATTGTTAACAGGAAGGAGTAGAAAACAAAAGTCAGGAAAGACTTGTAGCGTCTGAGCATGTCACAGCAATCTTTGATCATTTTGATACAGCCGTCACTTCGGAAATATTTGCTTAGTAGTGTTTAACCCTTTGGGGATTTATGGTAAGAATCGGTACCATGGAATAGTGTTGTGTTGAAACGCTTATTAAGCTTATATAATACGTATTGAACCCGTTTCTAATTATTATTGGTCAAGTCAAGCATGGACCGAAGAGCACCCCAGATGCGTTTTGGAATCGGATGGTAAACTTGGCGGTACCAAGTGGTGGCGGAAGGGTGTGACTTTTTTTTAAGGGAAATTAAAAAAAACAACTTAGTTTTCAAGATACCAAGATTAAAATTTTGCATACGGATTATGTGCATCTTTGAGTATTTCTCTCTTTTTTTTATACCTACCTAATCCCGGTTCGTTTACTTTAGGAGGAGAGCATTTCTTGTTTTTAGGCTATCTATTTTTCCTGTTTTCCAGGGTGCGTATTTATTTTATTTATTTATTAATCACCAGATACAGCTCAGAGGCCATTTTATACTGCATATCTAACAACAACAATAATAATAGAAAGGATATGGGAAGGTATCAGTCAGGCCCTGTTTAGTAGGTACTATCCTGACATTTGCCTGATAAACTGAGAAAAATCACAGTCAGGATGGTTGGCAGCGGGAATCGAACCCACGACCTATCGGATGCGAAGCCACGCTCTAGCACTTGAGCTACTTCTCTCGGAAAGATTGTCATTGGTGATTTTTAAAAATCGCTCCTGACGGGAAACCTAAACCTCGAATCGAAAGAAATTATTTGACTAAAGTTTTAGATGGATATACCAATACTACCCGACTCTAACTTCGGCGCTGGTATTAGGGCTTAATTCAACCATAAATTGGCCTCAAAAATGTTCTAAAAATGTTCGATCATAACGCCGCCGCAGGCGTCATATGCTTGATTCGGTTTAAATTTGTCTTGAAATTGGCATATGCTTAATTCGGTTTGTTTTGATTTTAATAGACACGATGTGACTTCCCTCAAGAGCCGCCCCTTTATACGAATTTATTGAAATTTAGCGTCAGTTTTCAACACCACCGTGAGTGTATGAAATATTGTCCTACATTTTAAGGTGGAATCCCGGAACCATCGTAATGCATTAAAAGTAGCAAAACAAAGCTTCATATCTGAAGATCGCAGCAAAGATTAGATTTGAACTTACGACACTGGTGTAACCTAAGTTTATTTCTGCTTTTTCGAGACATCTAAAATTCTAAGTTGTAGGTGTGGTAGTTCATGAAAACAGCTTGTCTTAGTATTATTGTATTGTTTATTTGTCTATTCTTTATAGTTAGCTATTAACGCTTCAAGTCGTTAATTATTTGCTCATTGGGACATAGCTATCATTGTTTTAATTGAATAGTTGAGTAACATAGTAGCCTAAGTACCAACAGCAATAAGGTCGATATCAGTATTAATACGGACACCGATTTCGACATTATTGCTGTTGGTACTTAGGCTACTGGGTCACTCAATCTATCAATTCTAAAAGCATCATGCGTCAACGAAACCAAAATTAACCTTTTTCTATTTTAATGCAATTATGATCCGACAGAGGAAAGCTAAATTCATTCTCCGAGTAAAAAAAAAAGCAACAACTAAACACAATTTCGGAGAGAAAGAAAGAGATTGTAAGCTGCAGAACGGACAAACTACAGACTGAGGACGATTAATGTCTCCTTGGTTACGGCTCTGATTATCACAGCTGCCAGTAGGTTGTGGTTCGCGACCGATTTACAATGTTAAAATTCAAAAGTTCAATCTTATGACCGTTTCTCCAAAAGTACACTGACAAAAAATGTAGGTGGCGTACTTAAAAAGGTAGGTTACATGCATAATTCCTGTAGTTTTTGGACATAACATACAGCAGACGTGTAATTGAAAACGGATGGTTTATAATACTTTCTGTATAAGTATTCCATCTATATGTACTTTCTGTATGAAACAATGTAGGCGGTCAGGATCTCACTTACAAATGGACGTATATAATATATAGATGACAAAGGTAACATAAGTATATGTATGTGATATACGGAAAACTGTTAGATATCAGACATCCTGCAACGGCATGATATAACATCGAAAGGCAGTGCATATGTAGCATGTAGATAACGTATGCTCCATACTGATTTCTGTACTAAGCAAGAGGATTCCGTATATTTGTACAACATACTGCTGCCCGGAGAACGGATTTTTCTCAGTGTACTCAACATTTTAACTCAAACGAGATATGTGTATTTTTGTGTACATTAAATATAACTTTTGAAAGTGTCATAGTGATAGATAGGACAAAAGGAATGAGCAAAGGTGGCAGAAACAACATAGTCCCAAGTCATTTTTTCCTTCTAGTTATCAGTCATACAGGTACAACCACTTCTACAGCCTGACTTACTTAACGTAGAGAGCTATTAATCTATAACATTATAGGTAATCTTTTACTTAGTCTCTGTTGTTAAGTTAAGTGGTTCGGTAACTGTTCTCCAAAACATAGCTCTCCATTCAGACTTCTCTTGTTACTTCATATACATATCCTGCTTGTTATGCAATCGATACGCGCAGAGAGCCAGTGTGAGTCGCCTATAAGCAAGGATATTTCATAACTTTCTTATGAACTTTGAACTTGTAATCTTAATAGTGATATATATATATATATATATATATATATATATATATATATATATATATATATAGTGTGCGTGTGTGTATGACAAGGGATGGAGCGTATACCCACCTAAAAAATTAGCATTACATCACTGGTTGTACCTGCATCCGTCCCACCTGCCGAAGAGGAGCGATGGTTGACCTGACAGGGTTAGGTAAATTGGGACGGGGCGATCGGGTCTTTAGGGATGTACTTGACGTGGATGGGCCTTGGAATAGGAAAGGTATTTCTGGTGTGAGGTTGCGTTGGGAGGTCGAATGTAGTGGAGAAGAGGAACTTTGGCTAACTGATTCTTTCGTCGTGGGTATTTGTTTCTGCGCTTCATTATAGGTAAGTTTGTCGATAGCCATGAGTTGATTAATCCTATGGTGTCGTTTTCGTTCCGGACATTGCTTATCGGTGGCCATATGCCCTCTTCCACAATTTATGCATTTAGGGTCGTTTGTGCATGAACTAGCATCACGGGGAGTTCCACATCGGTAACATAGTTTTTGTTTAGAACGACAGGACCTCTGGAGGTGACCTAGGCGATAACATCCGTTTGTACACTGTTTGACTGCGGGTATATAAGTATGGATAGTATGACCTAAGTGTTATAGGGAGCGAAAGTCCGAGAGACGCTGTGTATTAAAGGTTATCACTACAGATTGTGTAGGTCGGAGTTCAGAATCTACCCGTTTGTTAATGCTTCTTACATGTAACACTGGAGCTCGACACTCTAGGTTTTCTTGAATTTCTGCTTCAGTGAAGTCCGTGTATACCCCATGAATGATTCCCACTGATCTTGTGGTATAGTAAGGAACGAAAGCCGACCAGCTGTGAGATTTAAGCAACTCGTGAGAGAGAGAGAGTCATTTGCCTGTGGACCGGTGTGAAATTCAATTTTAATGAGGTTCTTCCCTATGGGATGGAATGTTTTTATGCCAGCAACTTTAGATTGAAATAGAGTTTTGCCCAAGACCTGGGGATGTTTTCGCACAGTTATATTGTTGTGTTCCGAGGTTGAATTCGGTACCACATGGACCACGTATGGTGGAGCATGATGAGCTAAATATAAATTGGGTAGTGGGGAAGAGTTTACTGTGACTTCTTTAGCTATTGGAATAGATTCTTCCATATGTACTTCATTTGTGTTGTTAAGAAGTGGCACGGACACTATATTTGGAGGGGGAGAATTTCCTCCAGACACTTCCGCCATTATTCGGGGTAAATAATCACGACTGTCACTAGTTAAATGTACGTCAAAATCACCCACTAGAAAGACACACTTTAAATGAGAGATAATGTCACACAAATAGCACATCACTATAATTGAGACACCGTGGATGAAGAAAGATTTCCGCATCTCCGTATCTTGCACAACAGCCACGTCTCATCAATCCCCTCAACAAGTTATATTACCAAACTTTTTCTACAAACACTCATGGGCGGAGATATAGGTGGCATATTGGAGCATTTCCCTCAACTTTTTGAGAAAAAATAAAAATGCAACCTATAAGATGACCACCTACTATAGTACTTGCGTCGAGCCATGAAGCTTTTGCTCTAAACCACTCATCGGAAAACTTCGGTACAATTCGTGGAGCCGCTTCACAAGCGTACACTTGGGGAAACGTCAAACAGCTGAAATTCACCAACAATGTTGCCAAACTTTAAAGACATAGTAAATGAGTATTATAAAAAGGATTTAAAAATTACCAATAATAACTCTGCATAACAATATCCACTATAACAATTATTCTAAAACAGTAACAAGAACACGAATAGTAACAACGATACATAACGCAAGAAAAAACAATTCACAATACTGTACTTTAGAGAGATGTCTTCTGTGTAGCGCGAGAGAGGACACTGACAAAATTTGATGGGTGGGGGTTGACGGCCGGAACATACCTCGCGTTCTATTGGGTGGTGAAATTGGTAGATCTAGGTCAAGCTTCATGACTCGGCGCGAATACAATAAGACCTAGGAGACGAACCAAAAGGTCTTCCCCGCCACTGCCCGCCCAGCAAACAATTCCTAGCATCGCCTATGCAAACACTTCTTATATTTCCGTACACCACATGAATAATCATGATTGCATTGAGTATTTTCAAGCTAATTAGATATTCTATTTGTTTCAATAAACAAAAATAATCTCTGTGGCTTGAAGGACCGAACAGTTTACTAAATTTGTATTAGAAAATTTTCGTCCTCTCAATAAAATACAAAAATTAAAATAATGAAAAACAAGCAAACGGATCGTTATGGGAGCGACATTAAAATTCTTTCTAAGTCGATTAGTATTATTAAGAAGTTGTAAAGTAAATCTGTGCGTGAGGAGAGAGAAGAATGATAAACAAGTGTTTGCTGCGTAATGAAACACCTGCTGTCTAGAGAAATCAATTAACACGATAATATTTGCCTATAATAACAAATAGGGTAATTTTTAAACAGTGCACTTTATTTTCAAAGAAAAAGTACTTTTAGAATTTATTTAACGGCTAATAGAAAATAAAAAATGGCAAAATTTTCCATAAAATAAGCTATATTTAAGGTTATAAGTATTTCGTAGATTTATATGGCTAAATGACTATCCAAATAAGTTAGATTTGGCCGAAAATAAGCAGGAATAGCATCACTGCTCTCGAATATTTGTCTTTGTCTTACACCATTATCGGTAAAAATAGGTAGGTGCACCAGCCATATTGTTATCTGTAGCACAAATGCAAAATTGCCTTACGTGTACCTCACACGGAGGATTTATGATTCAGGAACAAAATTGAATAACTGACAGGACACAATTAGGAATAAAGGACACAATCGGGAAAAAGTCAAGATGAGGAAAAGGCCAAAATCGAGAAATAAGTTCAGACAGTGAAAGAGAACTGAAAGCCAAGTTGAACAGGGTAAAAGGTTAGAGAAAAGTGGGAAGTGTAATTGAAAAAAGAAATAAGAGTAGAAGAAAGAAGGGAATATATTTACGTGCAAATGTAAAAGAAAATATAAGTGTAGTGTAGGTGTATAGGAAATCCGACTACACTCTCATCCTCACAGAGTAGCACAACTCACGAGTCATTCGCCGTAACGGCCACTGTCGAACTCACAGACTAGAATATACAGACCGCAAACTCAGCGAAGAACTGGAAACTTGGCGTTAGTAGCGCCTCTAACACACGACGACGGAACTAAAACCAGTCGATCTGATGTCACCTACATGGAAATTTCGTTGTTTCTTTAGTTGCATTTGGGGAACAGCTCTTACTGTTGCGTACTTCACGGAACTTAGATATTTTCAAAGTGAACTCTTTAAAAGGAAGAAAAATCTGTTAATATAAAAGAACTTGGAAAGGTATGTCCAGTCCAGAGACCGTGCAAGAAAAAGTGAACATTAGAATATCTAACTTTTCTGCACTACATCTAACACTGAGATGCGGAGCATACGGAAACCATCGCTGGTTACTATGATAACCCATGTTCCAAGACCGAAGGCAGCGTCATCCACACGACGACACTGATCCCGCCCACTGAGAGCGTTAAATAAACTCGGTTTCCATAATACCATAAAATTAAGGCAAAACTCCCCTAACAGAAATGTAATCATTATGTACTACATCTTTAATTTGAACCGTAGGTTCTTTTGTCTTTTTTGCTTGTGCCGGGCTGTTTCTCTTTCAACTAATTGCAAAACTGTGGCTGAAATTTCATATAGAAAATAACACTTTTGTACAGGGTGCAACCAAGTTTACTTTTAAAATTGAAGAAAGCGTTTTGTTTTCAACCTGTTACTTAGTCTATTTTTGGCTATAGTCACTTGTTCAATACACATTTCACTTCCGCATTCGAATGTGGAAGCGTTAGTATGAAAGAAACCAACAAAACCTATTCTGAAAATGAACTCTCTCTTCTCCAGCAATTGTGTACTGATTTACTTCCTGGAAAAATTCTTCAGTTGAACTATCAAAGATAGGATTATTATTGGATTAAGATCAAGAAGAATTATGGGAACTTGTGGGTGAACAAATAACTAAAAATAGACATAAGAGATTGACCAAGCATTTTGAGTCAAAAGTTATTAACAGAACATGAAGTTCTTTTTATCATATCTGTGAAAGAGATTTTAAAGAAATTCCATGCTTATTAGAAAAGAAGATAGAGTTTAAATATTTCAATTAAGTATTGTTAAGTAATATTAATGTACTTGGTTTTGAAACAAAGAAATGTTACGATATGTTATATTATAAAATTATTTCAATTTGATTTTATTTAAATGATCTTTCGTGTTTATTAGATTTTATTATCTTCCAAAGGTTTAAAAAGAAATTGTCATAAAGTTTATTAACTTTAATTATGATATATGTTTACTGTTATGAAACAAACAACCGCAAGCTAATATACTGCACCAAAAGAATTTACATAATAAGACTCCGGTAAACAACTGTCACTTAATCAGCGTTCTATTTTTAAAAATGTATCGCAGCAAATGTTTGAAATATTGCAAAAATCATTGTAGTCATTCTTTCCAGTATTTTCTTAGATTGGCAGAATATATATTATCAGGAATTTGGTGTTCTGGAATTTTAAAAAGCTTTTGTCCAGCAGAATGTTTTACTAAATTGAGGTAACACGTGCCTACTGACGCGGTCGTTGTCCAGAAACTTCTTTGAAATCTGCAATCTCACGTTTTTGGTCATATAAAACGATTCCTTTCAAACTCGTAAGTAATGAGTGAGATTAAGAGACGTAAGGTGATTTGTAGGAGTAGATCCTCAGATCAGATTTGGAGATAAAATCGAAAGTTGAACTAGATAAAAGTAAACGATTCATTATTCACGACTATCAGATAACGATACGATTGTGTTAGATTTTTCGAACTTGAACAGCATTTTGAGATTTAAAAAGGACGTATAATATTATGTGGATTCAACAACGAGCATTGTAAATTCGTAAGGATATCTTTTGTATTGATCAAAACCTGAGGTGAAGATTTGGATCTTCCAGACAACAATGAATCAGCATCACACAGGTATGGCATTCTATTGGCCTAATTCCTTTTATTCCTACAAATTACAGACAATTTATCATAGTTAATCTAAAACTCTTTAATAACAATTTCGATTATGTTAAAATCTAATTTCTAATAAAATGGAATATCATGAACACAAAGTCTTTACTATTTCCCTCACAGACACCAACAATTATTGCCCCAACTAATTAAAGCATAAAAGCTCAAATTTTAGGAGCGTATTTCCAAGAGAAGTTTCAGACATTTCCCTTATTTAATTGGCTTTACTTCTAAAGCCATAATCCCCACGAAGAAATTTATTTAGAGTAAGCCAGGTTAACAGTATTTAGAAAAGAAAATAGAAAAATCAGGTAATTTAGAAGATTTATATGAAAAGGAAGAGGTTGATGATGCCGATGACGGAGAAAAATTATTAATAGAAACTTAGAAGATAACCAAAATAAATAAAAGACTTATTTGATAAATGTAAGGAAGAATTTCTAAAAACTCAAAGTAATATATATATCTTACAAGACAAAAATTGTTAATGAAAATAGATTAGCTGGACAATTTAGACGTTCCGCTCGTTCGTATTATAATTTAAATAATACAAATCCAACATTTATGCCAGTGTTTGTTCACAATTTATCAGGATATAAAAATCGATTATTTTTAAAAGTTTAGGATTTGAAACATTAAAAGAAAAAAGATATATTACCTAACACAAAAAAAAATATATTACATTTCAAAAGTCAATAAATAATGATGGCAAAAAATAAAGTTGATATAAAATTTGATTCTTTAAATTTCATCAAAGAATTTACCAGAATTAACAATTCTTTTTAAAACCAGAAAAATTTACAAGAACCTTGAAATTCCTAAGAACGTAATTGATTTTGTAAAAGCCAAAAATATATGTCCATATGATTATGTTGATGCCCTTCAAAAACCATTAGTAGAAATCATTCTATCATCCAGAACAAAATTAAAAATATACTAACAGAAAAAAATAGAAGGTGGACCATAATTGTCATCTAAAACTGTAAAATTGAAAATAATATACGAAATTTTATAACGAAATAAGTATTCGCTGTTAACTAAGGACGTTACAGTATCACAAATATCAAAAACCAGTCAAATTTTGAACGGTTCTATAACGCAAGGTACGCGAACAGGATAATGTATACATTACTCCAAAAGTGCATTACCACCTTCAATTCTCCCTTTCCTGCAATAGCAGACACCCCAAAAAACACGGTCGTTTGGGTAGTTGAGAATGAGAAAGGCGTTGAACGAAACCTAAATTTTGTTACAATTATAACAGTGTGGCACTCTACAAATAAAAATTAAATAAATTGTTAAGAATGACTATTTTATTATCGTGAGGGTAGTGGATGCCATAGAAAGTTACAAAATGTTCTTACTTAAGCAGCTCAAATAAGACGAATGGTAAGAAATAGATATCAGCGAAAAGCAGTTTCTTTCCTTTTCAAAAAAACTCGTAAAAAAGAGAAAAAAGGTAACATAATGTAAAGGATTAATCTAAAAGCCTAAGAGCACAAAAATAAACATCAGCACTTAACGGAAAGATAGACAAACACAGAATAAGGCACACTACTGTCGCAGCAGACCTGCGGGCCTCACATGCAAGATAAGCAGATGAGGCCTTAGTTGTAAACTCAATTTTTATAATAATAATAATAATAATAATAATAATAATAATAATAATAATAATAATAATAATCTACATTCTAATAAACCCAGTAGGTAGCGTAGGTCATACCTTCCATTTCAGACTACTAATGCAAACTGAACAAAAAGAGAGAAAGACAGACACAAAAGAAATGAAAAATAAAGAAAGAGAAAATGAATGAGTGCTACTTTACTGCCGAATCTCTATCAGAAACTCTCTATATTAAAAGTCCAAACTGTATCATAATGAAAAGTTACAAATGAGGAAAAGGAAAATTGGATGTTCCTTATAGATGTAGCGGATATTGTATGTTTCAAATTTCAAATGTGAATAAAACACATTGAGTTATAGGATGGAAAAAAATGTCAAACTAATAGAAATAAAATCTTGTTTTGAAATAACCAGAGATTAATATTTTCTAGTCATCTCGGAAAATTTATCTGTTCCGAACATCCAATGTCGATTTCATCTATTGCGGATATAACAATGTAATTTTCACAGTTGCAGGCATCATTTTATGCGCAAAAAAGGTACTACCTGGCGGGAAATCGAACTGATATTTTCCACGTGGAAGTCTTGCACGATTACCGCAAATCTACCAATTGCTCTAACCAAACTTTGTTTAACAAATTGTGTGGGATTTCGTGTAGAGAACGATAACACTATAAGTGCTGCAGATCAATGAAGTGTTTCGAGTGTCCTGGTAATTTCCTTGCACTTTATCAACCAACAATCGTAAGTCTAGTCGTCTAGTATGAGAAGTCAATTCTTCACGATCACTCTGTTAAAAAAGGACTTTGGAGTGAACAGGATTTGAACCTAGGTTGGATAACTGTATTGCTTGTAAGTCCGTTACGTTACCCCTACACTATCATGCCACATGAAACCAAATCCCAAATTTTACTAATTTCAGCATTCAGAACGAACTGGCTTCTTTTTGTAAGGCTATTTACATCAAAATGCACAACGAAATTAATTTATTCAACACCATAGAGAAAAGTTAGTGCTCATCTTCTGATTTGCTTAGTTGCGAAGAATTATAGAGTTTGTTGCTATACTATGTAAAGTATATGTACTGTCGCTGATTTCTGATGACAATCAGAAACAGGATTAAAAGATAAATAGTAATCGTTTTCTATCAAGGGGTAAGTATAATTACTTTTAATTTAACAAACTTTATGGCTTAAAATGTTTGTTCGGATTCACACCCTTCCCCCTCAACCTTGGGTATGGGAACGCAAGAACATATTTAGGTTTTGATTATAATTATTACTGATTCCAGTATATTTCAAGAATCATTTCTCGAATCTAGGGCTGTACGATATGTCGATATATCGATATCGTCGATATCGATATTGACACATATCAACATTCGATATCGCAAATATATTAACATCGCTATATCCATATCCTAATTTTTCGATTACGATCTTGGGGGGCGAGCATAAGGGCCCCTAAGACTTGCGATTGATGAAGAATCAAAACTTAATTTTTACAATAATGTCTTCCAATGGCAATTTCTTTATTACCACAAATTGCAATGTAAATAAACCCATTAGCAAATTTGCAATGTTATATATTGCAATCTGTTAGGCGCCAAAACTTTTTTGTTCCCGAAATAAAATGAAGAAGAAAGCACGTGTCAAAAGCAAGTGCTTCGAACTTTGACCTAAAATTTATGATAAGAAACTTTCTTTTGTTCCTCTCTCTCGTAGATTTCCATCCCATTTGGCCTTTGAGACGTCTCATTGTCGAAAAATGCACATTTGACAGCTATATGCAGACATGCTCTTCGGCGGAGTCAGAAATTTGGAAACTAAACGAGTTTTCAATAATAATAATAATAATAATAATAATAATAATAATAATAATAATAATAATTATTATTATTATTATTATTATTATTATTATTATTATTATTATTATTATTATTATTATTATTATAACAATTGGGTTTACAACTATGGTCCCATTTCTTTATCACACTTGGGAGGCCCGCAAGTGTGCTACGCGAATGGTGTTTGTCTCTCTTTCCGTTTCTTGTAGATGTTTGTTGTTGTGGTGTTATATTTTTTATATTAAATCTTTACATTATGCAACCTTTTTCTCTTTTTTACGAGTTTTTTAAAGAGGGAAAGAAACTGCTTTCCTCTGGTATCTATTTCTTGCCATTCATTTTGTTTGAACTGCTTAAGTAAGATTATTTTGTATCTTTTTGGATATGCATTTCCGTCTCAATAATAAAACCGCCAATCTTAACAATTTATGTTATTCTCTTATTTGCAGTTTGCCAGACTGATATATTTGTAACAGAATTAAGATTTGATCCAACGTTTTTTTTTTTTTTAATTCTCATCCAACCCAACGACTCAGTTTTTCGGTTGCCTACTATTGCAGAAAAAGGAGAATTGCAGGTGGTAATGCATTTTGGAGTCATGTATACATTTGGAAGTGGTACAGAGGTGGGTCAAAGGTAGCCCCAACGAACCACAGAATTCATGGAATATTTTCTTGGAAGTTAAATGACAAAAGAAACAACAAATACAATATTTTAACGAATACAAACTATAGTATATCGCTCAAGTTAGAAATATAATCTTAAATTCGAAAAGAGGAAAGATAAACTGTGTGATTACTCTACATTGTCTCAATACAGGTTAAACTTTCGAAGGAATAGCTGTCTTTCCTCCTTCTCATGCGCACACCTTTTGAGTATATGACATCATTTAGAAAAAAATATTAAATTATGTATTTTTCGTGGGTGTTACCAACTTTTGTAAGAGTAATTATTAAGGGTATCCTATATTTTCACCACTTAAATTTCTCTATTTTTCTTTTTCTTCCTTTTTTAATTGGAACTTTTATTCTTTGTGAACATTTGTAAACTAATGGAATATAGAACTTCCCATTATATGACATGTTTATCTTGTCTATTACATTTTACCTGACATCCTTTCTTCCTCTAACTCTTGAAGTTTCCATAGTTGGAGTTTCATAGGCGATGTTTTGCTTTCTAGGCTTGCAATGCACTGAATTTTGTAACATTTAAGAATCAGTGACTTCGCCAGAAGGAGGATGAAAGGCAAGCTCCCCCTTGGGAACGAAACATGCTCTTCAGACATATTGTATTACAATGTAGATCAAGTACTATAAAATTTTCCCACTGTGTTTATAATAATTTGTTGTTTTCGAATTTTTCTACCCTCCGCCTTGGCCTCACAAGAAATTAGTGTCGTTAGTTTCTGTATCAATTTCCGCCTAATTTACAATACTTCTCACTGATTGTTTTACAGGTTAAGAAATTATAGTTATGAAACAATCTTATTGTGGAAACAATCTATAGAACTAAGATTACTACTATTAACTAAGTAGGTCTTGTAGAATCGATCTTAAATACCTGCTAAATGATACAATTTGAAATACCCTAGTACAAAATATCCTCACATATTAATGTATAGACGTTATCGAATATGAAAGCATCCCGTAGTTGTGGCCCGTGACTTAAAAACTTCATTTCACTACTCTAGGTTTCAAACCATAACAAATATTACAGCGATGAAACTGAGAATTACAATATCAAGAGTGGAGGCAGGAGCTGCGGCCCGAAACTTAAGGTAAGAAGGGTAAAATACGCGAGACTTAGACTTGAACTTCCTCTCAAGTTAATCTGTACTAAGACGAATTAGATAATCAAGCACGAGCATCTCTCCTTTCAAATTCTAACGATGTCATTCTAACTTAAACAATGTACTATGATTTTTATTCATGACATAATGTATTGGTTCCTTTTTGTTTCTGTCATCCAAATTTGATAAATATACTCTAAGAATTCTCCAATTTCTCTGGGGTGGCCCTTGCGCATTTGCTGTCCCATTTCCAATTACGCATTAATTGGAACTATTACTAAATATCGTGAACATTTCCTTTTACCCGACTTCGATCTGATATTTTGTTCTCGAGTTATAGCTTTTTTTTTTTTTTTTTTTGTATTTTTGAGGAATTTTTGTGCTGGTTATAATGCCGAAAGAAAGCATTTCAACACTGAGATTGGTTCATAGTTTTTGTCTTATCTTGGTGTCAGAAAACACTTTCCGTATTTTGTCCATGTTTTTTAAACACCCTGTATATGTCTATAATACTAAACCCAATTCTCCCTTAATTGTTTGAATTCAACAGAAGTACAAAGGAAAACTGATTAATTCTGAATTGGAGAACTGATTATAAATCGGAAGAGAAATTAACAAATATATTGTGCTTACTGCATTATCTCCTTTCTCGTCCATTATCGTTCTTTACACTACATACAGTCCTGGAAGACATTCGGGCACCTATTGTTTGAACTTCATGGAAAAATTTTACTCTTGATACGCAATGATTAATGATAAAATTAGCTATTTCGTCAATGCATTACTAGAAAAACTTAACACATTTCATGAAAAAATATTGCGAAAATCGATTAAACTGCCAAAAGGCTTACCAACACAACATCCTTATAGAAAGAGAATGCACTCAAAACGGGACATATTTCCTATTATTACTCAATACAGAAAGCCACATGGGATCTACCATTGTATATGGTAAAATTCTGATTCCAGCAAAGATCTTCTGGGATTTTTATTCTATCTCTTAGAGAAAACTTATTCTCTAGGCACATTACAAGGTGTGTAAATATGAAACCGGAATTCGTTTATATATGGCGTTAGTTGTCACTGTGGTTACCGCAAAACTGAGGACTAGCTCAGGAGAGTAATGCTCCCGGAAGTAGGAACGAAAAACACAGTTCTGATTGGTTGGCGTTATCTGTCTTACCACGTTGCATTCAAATAGCAGAATTCAGACGATTGTTGTTGTCGGTCCTCGTGGCCGAGTGGAGTTGGTTGACAGACGGTTGAACGGAGCGGACGTGTGGAAGTACAGCTCCGAATACCTGTGTTACTAAGTTTGTTTAAGCAAGTGAATTTGCTTTTCTTACATTTAGTGTGTACACTCTAATTCAGTGATTTTTGTTTTGTGTTTGAGAAGTACTGTAATCAAGTTCGATACCAGCAATGCAAGAACATAGGAAAAACTCAGTCAAATTTGTTTTTGACAAAACCACGCGCAGTAAACGACCTTCGCCAGCCGATTTATATTCCTGGTTATGTATACATTTCGAGAATATATTCCAGGATCTTCAAGCCTTACAATTGCACAATGAGGACTACAGCATGTACATTCAATTCAAAACTAGTGCCTTACATAAACAATTTCTCGACCACGCACCGGAAAAACTGTCTTTTACCCATTTCGATCAGACCACCAGTGATGTTTACATTCTGGATGCACAAGTACATGTTACCCGTGTAAAGATCATGGACCTCCCTTTCGATTATCCCGATGAGAAAGTGTCTCAAGTGTTAAGTGACTATGGTGACATACTCAAAATTGAGCATGAAGTATGGAATACTATTTTTCCTACACGTATCTATAATGGCAATCGAGTGTTTTCTATGACCTTGAAAAAACACATTCCTACCAGACTCATTATTGATACTGTGAAATGCTGTGTATCTTACGGAGGTCAACTTCAAACTTGCCATTTTTGTGGTTCCTTGCAACATCTTATCTCTTTCTGCCCAAAGCGCCGGCGTCCAGCTCGTCTAATGAACCCAGACATCGAACCAGCAGTGATGACGGATCTTCGGAAAGTGTCCACGTTACATGAAACAAATTCGGGACCTGCCCGAAATCCCATTTCCCTAGTTCCCAGTGTGGATGATACGCGGGACTCCGTCCCAGAACCTCCCGCTCTTACGGCCACAGAATTTCCACCGCTAATGTTGACATCGCAAACTATGGCTAGTGTACTAAAACCTCGAACCATACTCAAGGATGTTAACGACGAAAAGAACCAGAATATGCAAAATACCAACAACGACGATCGCATCCACGACCTTCGTGATAGAAGCCTATCTCCTACTCCTAACGTGCTTCCAGAACAGACGACCGTGGCACTAACGGATGAGCATGACGTTAACACGGATATGTCGGCTCGTTCTCTCTCCCCTCCACCTTCTAGTGACGCGAGTAGTGCCGTACATAGTGTTTCTCCAATATTATCCGTAAAACATGTTAAAAAACGAAAAACAAAAGACCTTTTCAAACAAAAGGTGAGTTTCAAGGTGACCTTCAGGATGTTAACTGTGAGTCTATGGTGTACGGAAGTTGTGTCTAGATAAGCGCTCTACACAACAAGAAGGAATCCAAGGTGTTTGTGATTATAACGTGCTTCTGTTTCTTGTCGCACTGTGGCAGTGTTTTTATTCTTATTATTATTGGGGTTAGTGTTATGATTGTTCCATGGTCCACAGCCTGTACTCCCGAGCAATATTTCTTGCCTTGTTCACACACATAAACAGGTGAGTTACGATTGTGTTCTGTTTACTATTAATCGCCTCCAGTTACGGCGGTTGGACGTTTTGGTGCTATGTCTATACAAGGGTCACTGCTTTGGATAGGCGTTTTAAAACATGTTTTTGTTTATATCTTATGTGTTTATAAGATGATAGCCAGTGTTAACGGACGTTCATATATGACTTTGAACATTAATTCTCTTAGTAGCATGGCCAATAAACAGGTTTTAGCCCAGTTTTTACTCGAGCAAGATTGTGACATATATTGCCTTCAAGAACTGACCTTTAGTGATCTATCATTTGTTTACAATTATACAGCAATAACGAATGTGGCTCCCAACGTGTTAGGTACAGCAATTTTATTAAAACGAGGACTAGTAGCTTCACACATACAACTCTCCTCGTCTTGTAGAGCGATTAGTTGTGTCGTAGACAAGTTGTGTATCCTCTGTGTTTACGGGCCTTCTGGAACAGCTCAACGTGTGGCACGCGAGCACTTTTATGCGGAAGAGGTTGTATCACTGTTACCCACCACACGTTACCCACTCCTTCTTCTCGGGGACACAAACTGTATTATGTCCCCCCAGGACACAACTGGTATTTTTAATCCATGTTTAGCTTTCCAAAAGTTCGTCACTCAACTAGGTCTCGCTGATATTTGGTTACATACTCATCATAATCACCAAGCCACATATAAGTCGGCGCGAGTTCAGTCTCGCTTAGATATGTGTTTTATTTCAAAAGAATATCTTTATAGCGTGTTTGACATTCAAAATTTACTTTTGAGCTTTTCGGATCACTCATCATTAAAGCTCATATTGCGATTTCCTCAGAACATTCCCCGGTTGTATGGTCGTCCTTTTTGGAAATTAAATAGTCAGCTCTTAACTGATGACGTAATACAACAACTCTTTGCTGATAGATGGGAACAGTGGACACGTACCCAGACAGTTTATCCGAATATAAATATGTGGTGGTGTCATTTTGTCAAACCCCAAATTCGTTTGTTTTTTCAAGGAATGGGCAAACAAAAACGTCAGAGATATAGAGAAACTTTTGAATTCTTATATGCCACCTTATGCGATCTCTGGAAACAACCAAGCAGTATTTCAAATATGGCCGCCATCATGCGAGTGAAACATCACTTAAAACAGCTACAGTTGGAACATTCTCTCAGTGTCTGCGTTCACGAAGGGACACCAGGCAGAATGGTTGCGGAACCTATCTCCTTATATCATTACATACATAGGTTACGACGCCAAAATTTACAATGTATCACAGAGGTGACGTCCACGACTGGCACAACCTTTACGACAGCTGATGGACTCTATGCCCATTTTCAGGAATTTTATACCCAACTGTATTCACTTCCGCAATGCGATACCTCGTTGTCAGATCCCTTTGTTGCCAGCATTCCACACAGCCTTTCCGATGAAGAACGACAACAACTTATCACACCTGTCACGGTTCAAGAAATACAGGACGTTCTCCGCACGGTCAAGCGACGCACGGCGCCTGGAAGAGATGGATTGATCTACCAGCTTTATGTGTCATTTTTTCCTTTACTAGGTCCGACCCTATGCAATATATATAACTTTTTGTTGCAAGGTGGTCCAATGTATCAGCACGAAGGAATCATTATTTTAATACCCAAAGGAGGAAACCAAACTGGAGTTGCTGACTATCGACCTATCACTCTGCTCAATACAGACTATAAAATCTTCACTGCTATCCTGACTCAACGTATCAAGAAGATTGTCCAACCTTACATCAGTTCAGCTCAAACGGCGCTTCATTCTGAACGGAACATCCATACAGCTCTTGCAACCATTCGAGATATTCTAGCCTATTTCAAATTTAAACGACTCCCAGTAGGTTTATTAGCTTGCGATTTCCACAAAGCTTTCGACACCGTGTCACACGACTATTTATACAGGGTCTTGCAAGGATACAACTTTCCTGCCCAAATTATATCTGTAATACGTCACCTATACGCAGGAGCGACCTCGCAGCTACAAATAAATGGGCATCTTCTTCCACCGTTTGAACTCCTTCGAGGAGTTCGTCAAGGATGTTCGCTTTCAGGTCTTCTGTTTTGTCTTGCCCTTGAGCCTTTACTCCATCGATTGTCGACGCTTAATGCGGGCGACACTCATCCCTTTCGGCAATTAACAGCCATTGCCTTCATGGATGATCTAACTATTTCTTGCTCAACCTCTCAACAACTCATGTGTGCGTCACAGCAAGTGGAGCTGTTCTCGCGCGCAAGCGGCCTTCATCTCAACATGCGGAAAACAACCATCCTTTCTGTAAACAACTTTCATACTTTGTTACCAGAACATTTGTTACAAGCATTTGATCACACAACTAACAAGACTATTTTAGGTGTTCCTTTCACAGCTGACCTGACTCCTTCCTATGATCACGTATGGAGCCCATTACTTCGAACTTTGCGTATGCATCTGGCAGACACTCGCCTGCGCTCTCTCACGCTTGCTCAGAAAATTCAATATTTAAATGTGTATGTCAGCTCAAAGTTATGGTTCACTGCCCGCCTTTTTCCATTGCCAGAAAAATATGCGCGTCAAATTGATTCACTCTATGGATGGTTCATTTGGAAAACTTACATGTTTCGTGTGAAAAGGCAGGTGCTCTATCTTCAACGTAATCAAGGAGGTTTTGATCTTTTTAGTGTCCGACACAAATGCCTAGCATTATATATGGCCACAGCCAAGATGCATATGGACACTGAACTATTGGCACCACAGACAGCGCAGTGGCTTCATTGTTGGGTGCCTCATCTCTGGCCTAACAACAATCCCGCATATGTTCGCTTTCCAAATGTGTGTCCTTCGTATATTTTACAGTTAGCACTCGCATGGTCCACAGTGCCTTTTGAGGATATGCCGGAACATTGGACCCCAAAACTCCTCTATACTGTGTTACTTGCGCCGACTATTCAAAGTGTCATACCCCTATGCCAGCAACGAACACCAGAGCGTAATTGGATGATTATTTGGAAAACAATTCATGCACCATACCTCATGGGACGAGCCACGGACGTTTGGTATGGCATTGTGAATAATCTCGTAGTTACCAACGTACGACTTGCTAAAATAGGCCGCAGTACATCCGAACTTTGTGACTTGTGTTCGCACATAGATACTCTGGAGCATCGCTATACTTCTTGTGTTGACACTCAACCTGTGTGGCAGAGGCTATGCGGCTTTCTCGGACTAATTTGCCGCTGTCCAGCGTCCGCCTTTACATCTACTATTTTCTTCTTCCCGGACTTTCAGTGGTATCCTCCTATGAAACGACGGGCAGTAGTTTGGTTAATTGGTACTACTATTCTTTTTATAGACCAATACAGACCTTATTGTGATCCTCGCCTATATGTAGAGTATCTCAACAGGGTAAGAAAAAAGACTTTCACTCAATCTCAAGAACAACAACTCTTCGCTCGCTTTTTACAGGTAATATTTGACAATTGATTTTTTCTTTGTTATTGTACCATTCAATTTCTTTGTAAATTAACATTGTTCAGTGACAATATCACGTCTACCAAGCATCAATGTGATATGCTAAATAGCTTGGTCATGTAACATGTTTTCCGGAAATTAAAAAAAAAAAAGTGGGTTAGTGCTATTTCCTAGTAACAATAATCTCTTTTGGCGTGAGTTCAAACCCGGCCCGAGGAAAGTGTTTTTTTTTACATTTTTATAATACTTTTTAAATTAAAATAATACAAAAATAATACTCAAAAATGTGATTTACTTACTTTTGTGCAGATAAGTAGTAGTAGTAGTAGGAACGGGTTAGAAGCTCCGCGGGGCTCGTTTTGTTGCCCTTGTACTCCATGATATATGGCTCGTTTTGTTCCCTTTGCACTAAATGATATAGATTTGTGACCAACTTAAAACAACTGACTGGGATAGCGCGTAAAACAGCTGGCTAGAGTAGCGCGCCGAGACAACGTACTTCCGGGAGTATTACTCTCCCGAGCGGGTCGTCAAAACTGCGCCCTCTGCGGCGCTTGCTTGTTTTGACTTCTGATTTGCAACTCACAACCAGTACCAGACAAGTTTCGTGTCATAAGGCAGATTTTCTATTGTGTTGACGCAAATCGTGACGGAATTCGCCTCAAATATAGATGGCGAAAATTATATGTTGAAGAAGAAGAAGAACTAAATAATATAAATATTTAATTTTATGGTGCAGGGGTATGAAAACACAATCTGTTTATGATACAAAGTACAGAGTGGTTTCGCGCGTGGTACTGTGTAGTCGAGTGATTACATAATCGCGAGTGAAGTGCTGAGTGTTATTAATTGACGTGTTTCCTTAATTTGTTCTACTTGTGACAGTGATACATATCATTCATATTACACATTATATGATATAGGGAAGTGTTAATTATGGCTGAACAATCGAGAGGAGACCCTCCTCCTGCACATTCCATGGTCACGGACCCTCCCACAGACACTACATTTGCTGATTCTGCAATCCCTATAGCGACAGAGGTCACCGTTGAAACTATACCACCGGTGAATCTGTACCAAAACCATCACTTTCCTGATTTCGTAGTGCATGTGACATCTGATCATTCTTCTAATACCAATCCAAATATTGGGCGAAAACACCCCTTAAGTCTGGGTAGATTACTATTTCACAATAAGGTTCCAGGAATAAAATCCTTTCAACCTACGGGACGAAATTAATTAAAGTGCTTTTTTATACCGGACAGCAAGTTAATGACTTTCTGACTAACCCGATTCTACGAGGAAACGGATGGAAAGCATACATACCAACCTACGCCACACATTCCGTTGGCGTGATCACAGGGGTGGACACTGACATAACGGATGCCGAACTCAAAACAGATATAAAAAGTAGGACAGAAATATCCGCCGCATTCATCGCCGGCACGATAATGAGTTCGTCCCCACCACCACAATGGTACTTACTTTTGCTTCTCAAAATCTGCCAGAGGAATGCTCGCTCTACTATTCGAAATTCCGAGTAGCAACGTATATCCCCTCAGTCAAACAGTGCTGGGGGGGTGTTTCCGCCTGGGACACCGAAAAGTTGGGTGCCGCTCCAAATAAACAATATGTGCTAAATGTGGAGATTCACATGATACTAACAATTGCACCAAGCCACTTTGCTGCATCAATTGTCACGGACCGCATGCAGCCACTGAACGCACCTGCCCGGCCCGGAAACGACATGAGCGCATTAATCAACTCATGGTATTGGAAAAATTATCTTATAACGAATCGCAAAAACGAGTACCTCCATTGCAGCGCTCATCTCCTAACCCTTCCTCGGGTGCACCTACCTTTAATTTCTACTCCCTACTCCTTGCATTACCTCAGCAGCTCACACCCGAGCGCCAGCCAATTCCTTCCTCTCCCACGAAAGTTAACAACCTTTCTTACTACTATTCTCCCAAACCCCAACGACCTCCTTCTCGTAAAGAAATAGAACTCCCCGACGAAGATCGCCACATTCTTTCTCCAAAACGACGACGACCTACTGGACATGAATCTATCCAATCGGCTTCACAGAAACAATCGTTTATTCCAACCTCAACCAATTACTCTTCCTCAGAAGAACGTGCCTTACTAGATTCTACAGGATCCTCTCCGGTTAGACGAACTCGCACACGTTCAGAGGAGATACCTTGTACACCGGCTCTTCGAAGCCAGTTTGGAACCAAGAACGTGATACTAGTCATGCCAAGAAACAAGAACTATTACAGGAATTGCATCAGTTAACTCCCAAACTTCAGTCCGACACCCAGCCACTTACCGCATTAGATTTACAGGCGCTACTACTACGAATTATTCGCTTTCTGGAACATATCCAAGAATGACTCAGTTGCAGCAGTTAAGAATACTACAATGGAATCTCCAACAATTTCGTGGCAAGAAGGTGTTTTTATCGCAAATGTGCCGCTTTTTTACTCCGGCTATCATACTGTTACAAGAAACCTGGACCCGCCTTGAAGACAACTTAAGAATTCTTGGATACTGAGTTTATCACCGTCCTCGGGATGACCACTACGGAGGGATCGCCTTGGGTATCCACACCTCCTTACCGGCTCGTGTTATATCAACACTTCCACCAACCGGCTAACCAAAATACAAGTGCTCGGAGTGCTGTGTGCTGGACTCAGTTTTATCAACATCTACGCCCCACCAAACAGCCCCTCCTACAAAATGGAACATGGTCAAACCATTTTGATTACAATGACAGAATCTTGAGGCAAATATCTAAAATTACCGTCAATGTAGTTTCTATCCATCCAAATAAAAAATGATAAATACTATTATCACTAGTTTCTCACTGAATTCTTTTCACCAGTTGAAACTCTCTATTCTTACTTATAATTGGCTGTTAAGCACTCGTTTCAGCTGCATATGTGGTCCCTAATTCAATGTTAGTTCCGAAGTTAATTTGAAGCTGACAATATTATGATTATTTATTATTTTCATTTCAATAGTTATTCCATCATCATTCACCTCCGTATCGCCTAAACATGTTCCTGTAACGCTAAACTCAATAATTTTATTAATTAATCATCTCTAGTACTGATACATTAAATTCAATCTTTAATTCTTGACGAAGCTATCTGCAAGTAATTATTTTTATAAAAGTGATTTATTCCTTCTGTGTTGGTATACCATTCAGCTATCAAACAATAACTGTCCTACAATAATCATTTATTCTGCTTCGTATAGTAACAAACTTTTCAAATAGTCATAAATATATAAAATTTCCCTATATAAATAAACGATATTAGTTTTTCAAAGGTACATCTATATACGTTTGTCGATAAGAAATTTGTTAATGTTAATTTCATGCAACCAAAATAAATAAACGATATTAGTTTTTCAAAGGTACATCTATATACGTTTGTCGATAAGGAATTTGCTAATGTTAATTTCATGCAACCAAAATAAATAAATTTAAACTATTGTTAATCATAATAAATTAAAGTTGTGTTCATATATCTATCACACATTCTGTAATACATTCTCTGTTGTAAATATAAAGTTTAATGATTAAACTATGTTCAAACTATGTATATATATATATTCAATAAAAAAGTTCTGTGTGTTTTAGCAATATATGCATCTGTACTACCAAATAGTATATTCATCATTAAATATAACAAATCTTTATTACTGAAATGAGTCATAACTCTATATCCCTATCCACCAACCATGGCAATTCCCAATTTCCTATATAAAGTAAATTCATATACTGTCTAAATGCATCTCTTGTCTAAATAAGTATACTTTTCCATATATCATGTTGCACAAAATTGGTTGTTTTTAGTTTGTAACATGGCTATATAATAGAAGTATCAACAGGAATATGTAATGTAATAAAACATCAGATCAATAATATGCTCTGTGCTGCAAACGCTATAAAATACTTAAACAGTATATCCATAATATGTCCTGTACCACCCAAGGTATAAATTGTTTAAACAGTGTATCCATAATATGTTCTGTACCACCACGGTATATACTGTTGAAATAGTGTATCCATAGTATGTCTTGCGCTGCAAGACGCTATTCAAACATACTGTTCGCCCATTCGGCAGAGACCTCCAGTTGGCAGAGTGCCACGGAGAGTCTATGTTAATGAAAGGAGAGAAGTGTAAAAGAAGAAGAGGAAGGAAGGCATTGGTTATTGGCGAGGGTGGTTTGTTTGAACAGTGTTACCAACCCGGCATCAAAACTATAGCTGATAAGATTTTATGAATAATAAAAAAATGAAATCATAAATTTTACGTCCCACGGTTATGCCGGCTAGGCTAAAGGAGACTAATGATGAGAAATGAATGAAATGGTGGGATGAAGAAAGTGAAAGGAAACGGGAGAACCCCGAGAAAATCCATGTAAGTATTTCTTCACGCCAGCACTGGTTGACGATATTGGCTATATAGCTCACATGACCCCAATATACAAATCAGGACTTAAAGATCAAGTATCCTTCTATAGGCCAGTATCTCTTCTTTCTGTAATATCTATTACCTGCGAAAAAAATCAAAGACTGCTTTTCAAATTCACGTCGCCTTACATTTGCACTTCTCAGCACGGCTTTCTACCGAAAAGCTCAGGTTTCACAAACTTAAGTACTCTTCTTTGCTAATACTCAATTAGATGTTATTTATTTTGATCTCTCCAAGGCCTTCGATTCTGTCAGTCACATTCTACTCTACAAGTTTTCCAATAGGTTTAATGTACACTCATGTCCAAAATGATTGTCGCATATCTATAATTGTCTTCTTGTCAGAATATAATTTGATGATTTTGCAGGATACTTTTAATACTGATACTATGTGTATAATCGGGAAATGTATATTTGTGGCCAACTTCATAGGAAAAGAATTATAAATAAGAAAAGTAGAATGAGCAAAACAAAATGTTGCTAAATGGACAAGAAAGTTTTGTTTTCGTTTTATTGTTCTTATTTGCTACTCTTTTGACATGAAATTTACCACATACATGTCTTTGTCGATTATATACATAGTAACATTATAAGAAATTCCGGACGAATTCGTTATCAAATTATATTCCTACAAAAACATAATTATAGACATGCGACAGTAATTTTGGACATGAGTGTACATGGTAAATTTCTCTCTTTAATCACCAGCTATCTGAAGGACCGTAAACAGAAAGTTGTTCTTTCAGGGGCGACTTCTAACCCCCAACCTGTGATCTTGGAGGTGCCTCAGGGAAGCGTACTAGAGCCCCTGCTATTTGCCTTGTATATGGACAATCTGTACTCTCACTTATCAGCTAATCCTAGTGGCCTTTTACTATCATGTTTCCATGACAATTGCCCTACAGGAAGACATAAATTATTTTGTAGACTGCTGTAGAATGTGACAATTGAAACTTAACAGTAAGAAATGTGACAGTATTACAATTACTCTGAAAAAGTCTCCTGTTCCCTCCAAATACCATATTAACGATTCCCCTATAACACATTCTGCTAGTCATAATGATCTTCGTGTTATCTTTGATTCGAAACTCTCGTTCTCTGACCACTTCTTCTTCTCAATAGTTAAGAAATCAATGCATATGCTGGGGCTTCTTTACCGATTCACTAAACTACGCACTGTGGCATCATTAGCAATATTCTATAAAACTCTAATAGCACCCAAGATCGAATACTGCTCTCCCATATGGACCATGGCCGCACCTACACATCTCTCTAGACTTGAGACTGTTCTCAATTTCTTTATTGCAATAGTACGTTTTCGTGTTCCCGCACTTCGAATATTACCTAAGGAGGAAATTTTGCGATATCTTAATACCCAGACGCCGGGAGTACGCAGAAATAACTCTGATCTGAAATTTCTTCATAAAATAGTTCATGGGAACCTAAGATCAGAAACCCTAATTCAACAATTATCCTTACGTGTCCCTTCCCGCATAACCCTAAATACCCACCTATTCCATCTTGCACGCCCTAGGTTGACAATTATACAGAGGTCTCTTTTTCACCGAGTACGGAACTATTATAATAATCTGACTAGTGAGGTGGACATTTTTTTAGGTACCCGGTGTTTTGAAAGAGCAATAAAACGCATGCTGGCCAAATAATATTACTTGTGCACTCTTTGTTGATATTATTGATGTTACTGTTCTTATTATTTATTTTTATTGTTTTTATCCTTGTTTTTCTTTCTTTTTTCCTGCTTGTTAACATTTCCCTGTGTAAAATGGCACTTGCCTTAGTCATCCGTCTCCCTTAGCCTAAAGGACAAAATCGTGGGACGTTACACTGAAAGATTTTGTTTTTCCGAAACTACGCACCAGAATTTGCCCGTTATACCATCTCATTTCGAGCACCTGGATGTCATTAATCGATTGATGTGTCTTACCTTTGGGCAGTATTATAAGACAAAGGCTGTTTTACCTTCTTAATTAATCCTGTAAGTTAAAACCTTTAATTTTGTTGTATAAAGGAAACAAATAGACGAGGAGTTCATATGCCAGGAGGTCTTCCTCCGTGCAGATGTTTTATTCAAATTCAATATGTAAATGTTTTCTAGCATTTTTTTGTATGTTTGTGTAAAAGAAAATAGAAAGATGAATCTCACTTTTTTCTTTTATTGCTACCAAAAGATACAAGCTATTTAAATTAATGACAGATATCCTTCTTCACTAGTTTAAATATCTTGGTGTTAATTAATGTTTCTAAAATTAACAAATTTAAATTCACAAAATCATAACATACACACTAATTTTAAAGTTTCGAAACAGTACAATCAATTGCCTTTTGAGCGTCATAATGAAGAATCTGATGAATGTATACTTCGGAATGAGTTTTGCCTTAATAGATTGGGTGGTTACTGTTAGAGGACTGCACAGGCTCGGGCCGATCCCGCGGACTTAAGTTCGACTCGACCCGCGGGCCAGACTCGGGCCTACAAAGTGCATATCACTTCGGGTTAGGGCCGTAAATTTTGAAATATATAACCATATATTTCGGGCCTAACTTTATAAATATACTGTACAAGGATATTTATTAGAATGTTCTTTCTGGAGAACTTTTAAAGCACAACTGCAAAATTAAACCTCTAATTGTTGTAGATGAAAACACAATTTTGCATTAATTATTAAGTTTCTGTAATTTGGGCTTATTTCGGGCTCATTTGATTATCACACGAGCTCGGGTCTAAAGGCTAAAACACATTTCGGACTCGGGTCGGGCCGGACCCGGGCTAAAAATTCCGGCCCATGAAGACCTCTAGTTACTGTACACCATCAATTTTTACATTTTCAATATGTATATAGATTGCGATTCACAAAATCCGTAAAAGACCTTACGCACAGAAATCTTTGAAACAAAAAATACCAAAGTGCATCCGCCAAATCATTTGGGTGATGTTTCTAAAAGTAGGGAAGTCTCGGGAATACCTCTACCGGGGGCAACTTCAAAATTTAAATGTAAACAGGGGCTGATTTTGCCCCCATTAAAACAATCGCTAAACGTTGAACAATCATTTTGCCCTATCTCACCATGTGGCAGCTACTCGAGCTCATTAATAGGTCAATGCGATGGTTTCCGCATGCCTGAACTGAAAACGGATAGCAAGTTGTTTGAAACTAAAGCGAAGTACAAAAGTGCATATGCGGAAACAAACGGTGCAGTTTTTGTTTCAAAGGTTTCTGAGCACTGGGAGCTGCGCTAAGGCCCTGTTTCACATTTAGTAAATTACCCTGTGTTTATAGTCATTTTTTTCAATTTCTCGAAAACAACGCATGAGGTTTTATACCGACCTAGGTCAATATCATTTTGTTCACCCAATGCGATCCATCAATTGATATCTGTCTTCTCGTTGGACATTTCTTCGTTAAATATTAATATCGTAGTATTGATACCATTATAACACCTTGTTGTCTACCACGTTAAGCCGAAGCAGGATTTCTATAATAAACATTGCTATATCCAATTTTTTCACCACGCCTGAATGATACATAGTCCACTAATCAATTAATTTTCCCTTGTGTTTATCTTCGGACCACTAGCTGTATTAGCTTAATATAGAAGGAGTCCTTTTAGTTCAGTCATTAAATTGTTTTAACATAACCATACGAATACCGATAAATAATTGCAACCTCGTAGATAAATTACGGATTCTTTTTTCACTGACAATACATTTTTCAGCTACTAGTATTGTCGAAATTATACTTCTGTCTGCAACATCACAGTGGAACAGACACCTTTAGAACGACCAAAACTCAAGAAATAATAACGTTCTTCTGAAATGTAACTATACTTGAAGATGATAACATTAAGTTTAATTTTATCGTAATTTGTAAGAAAGTATGGTCATGATCTTGTCAACGTAAGACTGTTGATATATAATGAATTAGTTACGACAAAATAGTGAAAACATAATTTCAACACCTAATCACAACACAAGTGCACTGAAAAAGTACACTACGAGTGTTTTCGTTAAACACTTCATCAAACAAGGGAGACAGCAAAAGAACTGAGAAGCGTCAATAAGGATGGATGGGTGAGTGGGTGCCATGTTGGAATGAACTGATGTGATAGTTTCAGTTTTTCTGCTTTGCGTCCTGACGTCACACCGAAATCATGAAGGACGAAACCTACTATACTCTCCAGATTGTCATCCATTGAGGTTGAAAGTTTTCCCATAAGAGATTAGTATTCCACTTGTTCCTGGCCGCCCTAAAAAAAATAAATAAATAAATAAAAGCTTGTACCATCTGAACAGTTGTACCGTGGATAGAAATGTTGTGCATAAGCCATTTGTAACTCTTCATAAGTTACAGTAGCGAATTCGTTAATTCTTACCCAAAATATGATGGCAGAACGTTGCTCAAACGTTTGCCAGTCCATTTTCGTAACGTAGCTCACAAACACAGCTTCCCTTTAGACAGTCTTAACAATCGTGTAGCATCTGAAATAGGTTCAAACTTGTACTAAGTCAACGGCAAGGGTTAACTGCCGTATGAAGGTGGAGGGTGGAAACAGCAGAGTTGTTGGTTAATTCATGCACAGTGTTTGTACTGTCATTACCTTCCTAAGATATCTCGTATCTCGAGTTGTATTACAGGACTACGCCAGCATTACCAGTGATAGTGTTATCAGAATATAAGCAGATTGAGTTTGGTGGAAAAATATTATAACGTTTACTCCATAGGATGGTGATCCAGATAGAGCAAGCATTATATTTGATAGTCGTAAATAAGACGTTTGCTCGAGCGTTGACGATGAAACAAGTTATCCGAAGAAAGCTCCTTTCAACGCCAACTACACATAAGCAAAAATTCTACGTACAACTTTTAGACACAAAAGATTCAGCATCATATTTCCGAAAATTAACAAATTACACGAATAATAAGTAAAAAAGTAAATTTTGCACCATGTACTCAAATAGACAGTCACGAGGCATAGGAGATGACATGCACAATCGCAGAAAATACTCGTCAATCGATTCGGAAATTTTAATTATATTGATACTTACATAGCTTTAAACTAGGAGATAACAATTAAGATAATAATATATATATAGATGTTTCTTATATTGTGAGAAATAATTCGATTCGACTTAAGTACAGAACATGATTACACAGTGTCTTGTTGCAGCAGGGTAGGAGAAGCTGTTACACATTCGTCTCTTCGGCGCCAAGTAGTTGCCTCCCGCTAAATCTCTTCGGCTCTCGCTGTACGCGTGGGTTTCACGCGTTGAGTGACGTAAGAGCGGACAGAGCTGTGATTGGCTGAAGAAGTGCTGATCAAGGTCACACCGCCCACATGCATCCGCTGAGTAAGAGAACACACACACATAGTAACATCGTCTGCTAGGATGTGCTAGTCCTTTTAAATTAAAAAGAGAATTAAACTGCTTGAACTGCACATTGCCAAAATGATGAATAAATGAGTTTATGACAAATGGCACCCGAACAGCTGATAGGTAAAGTTCTGGTGAGATACGTTTATCCTAAGAACCCTGGCAACACTTATAGTTTGTGTCTGCGTATGACGAGGACACACTGTAAGTTTTTGAAGCACTCTTCACTTGGGTCATAGTTCACATTAACGCTTGGTTAACACTGCAGTCACTAAAATAAAATGTTTATTCAGTCCATAAATATGTAATATATCAATAAATGCATAGAAATATATTTATTATAGTCCTATTAGTTCAAATGTAAATTCACTCAATACTTAAAGAAATTGGATATTTAACACATACACTAAAATATTGCAAATAATGTGAATAAAATGAGAAAACACTTCAAGCAATGAATTAATTTCAACTTTTAGAAACACTTTCACCTTTGCAATTAATTGAACATAAAAAGAAAAATGAATATTGAAATAAATATAGATATATTTTCCAGTTCGAATAACAACACTTTACTGTTCATTTATAACACACTGTTTATACTTTTACTATCTGCACACGTCACACTGTCCATGTTGTCCATTATTCACAATCTACACCATGTTCCAGAACAATGTCCAGTCCATAGGCCAGCCTCTTCGTTCATTCTCTTCCCATTGAATGAAAACTCGGCGATTAAATCTTCTGCTCCTATCCTCTTCCCATTGGATAGGGCTAGGTCCATCGGTGGAAGTTCTAGAAGGTCTCTGCATGCTATAGTCCTTTTATAACACTGGACTATTTTCCAAAATTCGGCGCCAATATGAAGATGCATGGAATACTGTAACTTATTGCGTATAAACTTATTAATGTATAATTTGCATCTTCCTTTCTTTTTTTTAACTTAAAATGTGCTGCACTTGTTTCCGCTGCATTCGTATTAAGTGGAGGTGAATAGAATGTGTGTTCTTCTTATTGTTTGGACCTACGTGTGTTCTTCCTTGTGTTGTATTCTTCGTGTATGGATATCAAGTGTATGTTTCTACGTGTTACATGTAATTACTATAATAAGGTTAAAATAACATAATTATGGTTAAAAGGAAGTTGACTTGGGATGGGTTAACAAAAGAAATGTATTTCTTCTTTCATTCTCCTCTTTTTTTTTTCTTTCTTCAAATCACTTCACGAGCATAAACCACGACAAGCACGTCCCAATCCTCAACGCCTTCGTGCAACTTCATCAAATAAGTACATGGTACATGATAAATTAATATTGAAATATACCTATATAGGACATGATGCTGAATAAAAATATATATATAGATAATATAATAAGCCTATAGATATAACCTTAATGATGACTGTTACATGAATACTATAATGAAGAGAGAAATAAACCAATATAAGCTCGAATGATGGAGAATTATATTGAGGCAATGTCAGATGTCTACAGATGCCAACCTGTATCCATCTTAGGGATGGTCTGACGACTAAATGAAGAAGAGCCAACCCACAAAAACCATATAAACCTACCCACTGTAAGTACGACCACGAAGACACACAGAGATGTGGTTACAAACAAGTTATACTAAGGAAACCCCATAGAGTTTTATAGAAGACAAAAAGAAAACGATGCACATGAAATTCATGGCGAAATGTGGTCGTAGGTCTTAAGGTAAAACTTCAATGTTGTTCCAATAACAACAAAAGGAATACTCTAATAAACGTGTATATTACTCTATTGTCTCCTAACATATCTCTAAATTCAAACTGACTTCTTCGAAGTGCTAATGGTAATATTTCTCTAATAAACTCAACAACTTTCGCTCATCTAAATAACCATGTCGTATATACCACAAGACATTTTCGTCAACGAAACTAGAATGTACTCTCACTTCTCGATCTTCATTATTGATGCTACACAATTGATCTTCTTTACTTTCCTCTTCTTCTTCGTTCATGTAATCTCCGTTGGCTTCCTTTTCGGCTCTCTCTAAAATGTCACTGAACTGCTCTTCATCCACATGCTTCTTCAGAATTTCTAGCCACTTTTTCCTAGTAGCTAGTGTTGGTCTCCACAGCTTTATTCTAGAAACATTCTGAAATCCGATATATTTGCCACTTTGCGGATCCAATACTTCAAACACATTTTCACCAACTTGTTTCCACAGTAAGTAAGGTCCACGGTACACTTCACACAGTTTGGCTATACGTTTGTCTACCAAGCTACTAATATTATACTGACGTAAGAAAACTAAGTCACCTTCACACAAAGTTCTTCGAGCTCTCTGATGAACGTTCAACTTTTCGTTTCGTTGCTGAATGATTTTCTTTCGCCGTAAGTCAGCCATAATTAATTTTCCATTCCAATCTATACCTTCTTGCTCATCAACTGTTTCGTTGTTTTCACAATTCCAAAATGTGACAGTGTAAATTCTTCTGGCTTGATGTTAAGATTAATTCTGCAGGCGCTATTCCCAAACTGGCACTAATAGTATAGTTCAACAACAAACAAGCTTGCACAATATATTCTGGCCATGAGGAATGAGAATCGCGGCACAACACACGCTGAATTCTCTCTAAATCAGCATGGAATCTTTCGATGACATTTCCTTGTGCGTGATAAGGCGTAGTATAATGTATTTTGATGTTATATGCTTCCATAGCTTGTACGAATTCCTTGCCAATAAACTGTGGTCCATTATCTACTAAGATATTCATGAAAATACCAAGGTGAAGCATGTATGACTCAGTAAGACATTTTGCTACACTTGCACTTGTTGCACGACGACGTGGATATGCTACTAAATAACGTGAGTATACATCACACACTGTTAACAGGTAAGTTTCGCCATGTTTATCTCGAGGTAGAGGACCAACTAAATCTGCTGAGACCAAATAACGTATGTTTTCCGCTGGCACTGATTGCATTAAACACTTCACTGGGTGATGGTCTACCTTCGTTCTCATGCAGACCTCACAATCAAGAATGTACGATTTAATGTCACTACGCATGGTTTTCCAATAAAACATACGGGAAATAATATTAAACACTTTCATAAATCCAAAATGACCGTAATGATCATGGTAGCCAATTAAAATATTTTTCACTAAACATGGAGGTACACACAATTTTAATCTGTCTGGGAAGTGAAAATCTCTCACCATCAGAATACCATTTTCCAAAGTGTAATTTTGTTTCAAATTTCGAGCACTACTACGAAAAGAACTTTTATTTGCACTGCTTTCACTTTCGCTTATACTGCCTTGTAGGTAACTAATAATAGGACGGTACTCGTCACATTTCCATTGTAATTTCGTAATTGTAGACGGATCTAAATCGAACACTTCTGATTGAACAGCCTGTATAGGATTCACATTCACCATTAGATCTTCCTGTGTTGGTAACATACGAGATAAACAATCACTTAGTGTGTTAGTCTTGCCTTTGATGAATTGTATTTCATAATCGTAAGATTGAAGTTCTAAAGACCACCTCATAAGTCTTGCATTCCAATTACGCATACGTTTTAACTGCACTAAGCTTTTATGATCTGTTCGTATGTATATTTTCGCTCCTTTAAGCCAAACATGCCACTTACGAATACACCACACAAATGCAAGACACTCAAGCTCAATTATGGCATAGTTCTGTTCGTGTTAATTAAGAGTACGGCTTGCATATTCTAATACACACTTCTCACCGTCAATAATTTGATAACACACACAAGCCAACCCGAGTTTGCTCGCGTCACTTTCGAGATAAAACGGCTTATCGAACTGTGGATGGTGTAACTTCACATCTTTTACTAATTCAGCCTTTAATGATTCAAATGCCTTTTGGTGTTCTTCTTCCCACTTCCATTTCTTTTCCTTCCCTAAAAGTTCATAAAGGGGTTTAGCGATAACAGCATGACCTTTGATTGTTCGCGAATGCCACTGAACAGCACCAAGAAATGAGCGTAACATTTTTAAATTTTTGGGCACTGGTAACTTCTCGATTGCTTCAGCTGATTTCGGATCCTTTCGTATGCCTTCTGAAGATACGTAATAGCCTAAATAGTTAATTTCACTTACACCAAAAATGCACTTCGATAAATTTAGCGTCATGTTCGCATCACTTAACAAACTAAGCACTTCATCTAACTGCTGTAAGAATTCTGGTACGCTTGTACAACCAAGAGCTACATCGTCCATATACCTGATTAATTTCTCTTGTAGCAATAAAGGGAACACTTTATTCAAGCACAATTGCAGTACAGACGATCCATTTTTCACACCGAACACCATGCGTGTGTACTCATATAACGTTCCTTCAAACAAGAAGGCTAAGTATGGCATAGAATCTTCTGTAATTCCACATTGTTGATACGAACTAGTAAAATCAAGAGTACCTAGCACACGTTTTCCACTAAATTTAGCAAAGAGGTCGGACAACTTTTCTACACGCAGAGCTGGATTCTTAATGTGCACATTCAATGCTCTACAATCTGTTACTATTCTTAATGCTCCACTCTTTTTCAATACTACGTGCAACGGCAATAGATGACATGAAGAACTAGGTCTAATTACACCCCACTTTAACAATTTTCGGATTTCTTCACGCACTCCTTCCTTATATTTGTGCGGGATATCGTAAGGACGAGCAACGATGGGTTCATTTGTATCCACTTCTAATCGGTACTGAAATTTATTGCACAGGCCAGGAAAACGGGCGAACACTCTTCTATGTTTCATTAACAACTGAAATAATTCTTCTTTCTCGTTTTCACTAAACAGCGTAGCGCGTGTAACTGCATCCCTTATTTCATCTACTGTGAAATATAGATCCGGTGGGAAGTCCTCCACTAAGTCACTAGCTTCATTTTTCTCTAAAGGCTCGGCGCACCCACTGCGGAACACATTCACCGTTCTCGCATAAAACTCATTAAGGTCCTTTATCTCGGACAACACAACAATAGGGGCTACCTGGCACTTAACTTCACTTACATTAGCTACAATGACATTTCCACTATTTCTCTGTATTAAAGGCACTTCACCACTAATTCCTTGAAATTCAACACGCAAGTTACTTCGCTTAAAATCGATGACACTGTTTAATTTCTCGAGAAAGTTTGCACCGAGTATTACGTCTTCGTGCAGTTCTGGTAACACAAGAAACTCAACTGGCACTTCCACGTTTTCAATTCGTACCGGTAAAATAACCCTTCCTTTCACGTTCTTTTTCTTTCTCCCTAGAAAATCGCACAAAACGATACGCTCTCCTTTCTGCAAATGCACATTTGCTACACACTTTGTTACTTCTCGAAAAATATTGTACCGTAATAGGCACAGTTCTGATCCACTATCTAACAGACAGATTTTGGGTTGATCGTTTAACAGAATTTTTACTCTCATTGTATTATGACCTAATTCGCATTTGACCACTTTTTCTTCATTATCATTACTTATATCATCATCTGCTTGTAAATCTTCCTCGTTGCACATATGTGGAAAAGTAATCCGGTTTACACTACTGAAATCCCTCCCCTTTGCAGCGACCAAGTGGGAGGGCACTACTAGTTTAAAGGCACAGAACTTTGCGGGTAAAAACCACTTTGTTGGTTAGTGAACTGTCTTTGTTGACTATTCCCACTGTTCACATTAGGACCTCTATTAAACGTAGGAAACCAATTATTATTTTGATTCGGACTACCTTGAGAAGTCGACGCACTACCTTGGTTTTCATTTGCCCTTGCACCTTGCGTTTCATTTCGATTTTCATTTGCACTCGTGTTTTGTCGGTCATTACCTTGCGACTGATTACCTCCGAATTATTACCTCGCCGTCCACGTCTATGAAATTTCCTTTTCCATCCTTGTTTGAAATTCGAGCGCGCACTATCATCACTGTTCACTTCGCTACCGTGTTCCACTTTCACATTATTCACGCTAACACCGGTACCACCTTGCTGTTTCTGTTTATTACGCTGATTGTCGTACATATTAGTAATTCCTGACAATCCTTCGATGGACTGCACACTCGCAAGGAACTGATTTATATTATCAGGCATAGAACCCATCATAGCTAATTGGTATCGCTTGGGCAGGAGAGTGATGATGTGTGACAACGTAATGGTTGGATTTTCGTATTCTTCCAGAGCTTGAATTTGACTAAATCGTTCTGTTACAAAATCAACAACACTACTATAACGTTTTGGGTCAAACGGAATAGAACGCAAGTTACGCAGACGTGTGGCTTTCACTAAAGGACTCTCAAATGCATTCTGAAACTCTATCACAAATTCTTGAAATGTTTGACACTTCTTACCGTGTAAATCGTACCACTTAAGTGCACTGTTCTTAAGAATCAACGGCATGATCGTCAAATATTCGCTTTGAGGCACTCCGGCGAACGACATTTCTCTACCGAAATTTTCTAAAAATGCACTTGCACTTTCCTTCATCATATCACCTGAAAATGTAGAGAGTTGCTTAATGTCTGTTAATCGCAACGAACAACGCCTTGCATTCACTTCACTATTTCTTGCACGCTTAATACGCGGACTTTCTCTTTCGGTTTTGATTCTTGACACGGTTCTCTTTATTACGTCACTTTCCACCTCTGTATCGGACGCCGTTTGAGACTCACAGCTCTATTTTCTCTCACGCTTCACACTGTGCACGGAACCTGTGTTTCTTTGTGACATATTACTTCCAGTATCATGGTGCTCATTTGCTAATTCTATACGCTGCACACGCTCTGATATTCGTTCCACATCTTGCTTAGTTTGTTCGCTTAATTCACTAGCGCGGAGATACGTTTCAAAACACTGCTGGTTAAATTTACTCTGCTCGTGGCACACTTGAATACACTCTTGCACTGCTATACCGTATTCACCTTGTTTAGTCTCGCACTTCTGAATTCTGCTTTCACGGTACTTGTCGAGACTTTCGACCAAACGCAACCTTTTTTCATAATCATCCACTCTATTGTGACATTCATTTAATTGACGTTGTTGGTCGTTTACTTGGCGCGTATTTTCTTCAACCGTGCCTCGAATATCATGCACGGCCCCAGCTAATTCACGCACACTTCTACGTATGTCTTCACTCGTATTAAAACACTTTAATTCCACTGCTTCAATTCGTTCTATCAATTCATGCCGCACTGCATTAATACACTTATTCACATTGTTAATTTCACCTGACAGATCATCTTTACATTGGGATAGGTTTTCACGACACTCGCTACGTAATTCATTGATATCGTCTTGCATTTTCTGTTGGTTTACATTTATCGCCTCAACTACACACGCTTTTGATTATCACTCAATTCATTTTGGCTTTCATTCAACTTATTCTGATTTTCTTTAATTTCGTTAATTGATGCATTCAGTTCTCTTTGCATTGCGAGGAGAACTGTTCTAAGATCACCCTCAGCCATGATGTTGCAAATATAACAAACTCGCTAACACAAATAATTGACTAATTTCTGCAAAAATCTAAGAATGCAAATAATAAAAATATTCTAATTTAGACAGGATTTAGGCTTCAATATGCAAGGATGAATGCACTGGACAAGGATACAATGACACGAATTTCATGTACTTATTGACTCTCTGAGATGGCGGCAAAAATTACGCAGCAAGTTTTGAACATCAAGAATACCTAGGCCTATGTTTGTAGACACAAAACTGAACATTTATACAAAAAGAAAGGTTTCTGCTTCGACACATTTATCCCGGCACCATTTTATAACGTTTACTCCATAGGATGGTGATCCAGATAGAGCAAGCATTATATTTGATAGTCGTAAATAAGACGTTTGCTCGAGCGTTGACGATGAAACAAGTTATCCGAAGAAAGCTCCTTTCAACGCCAACTATACATAAGCAAAAATTCTACGTACAACTTTTAGACACAAAAGATTCAGCATCATATTTCCGAAAATTAACAAATTACACGAATAATAAGTAAAAAAGTAAATTTTGCACCATGTACTCAGATAGACAGTCACGAGGCATAGGAGATGACATGCACAATCGCAGAAAATACTCGTCAATCGATTCGGAAATTTTAATTATATTGATACTTACATAGCTTTAAACTAGGAGATAACAATTAAGATAATAATATATATATAGATGTTTCTTATATTGTGAGAAATAATTCGATTCGACTTAAGTACAGAACATGATTACACAGTGTCTTGTTGCAGCAGGGTAGGAGAAGCTGTTACACATTCGTCTCTTCGGCGCCAAGTAGTTGCCTCCCGCTAAATCTCTTCGGCTCTCGCTGTACGCGTGGGTTTCACGCGTTGAGTGACGTAAGAGCGGACAGAGCTGTGATTGGCTGAAGAAGTGCTGATCAAGGTCACACCGCCCACATGCATCCGCTGAGTAAGAGAACACACACACATAGTAACATCGTCTGCTAGGATGTGCTAGTTCTTTTAAATTAAAAAGAGAATTAAACTGCTTGAACTGCACATTGCCAAAATGATGAATAAATGAGTTTATGACAATATAAAGCTAATGACAGGGATAGATCGGTAGGAATGCAGCAGAGCAAAGAAATGATAAATGAATATATATATATATATATATATATATATATATATATATATATATATATATATATATATATATATATATATATATATGTATTCGGGTGATTTAAGGAAAAAAGAACTGGAAAATGAAAATTACTGCAGAAATTAGCAAATACATACATATTATTAAAATGCTACATTTATATGTTTGTAGCCAATTCCTTTCGAGAATACATTATCGTTAGGGTGTTGATAAGGTTGGTATTCTTGTTAGGCAAGCAGTAGGAGAGCTACGTGTAGCGAATTGAGGGCTGGCAAGTTCAAAGGCGTGTAAAGTTGCAATGATGTGTACTTGGTTATGGATTAATAATAATATAAAAAATGATTTGGCATCATCTATTATTTTCCACAAACTCACTCCAACATCTGTATAAGTAAATGTTACGTTTATATGTTCGTCTCTAACAATCTATTCCCTTTGTGAGTCGTCCGTCCTTCACTTGTGTCTGTCAAGATATACTGAGGAAATAGGAAGGACAGGATGTGTCTTTCCATCTCCTTCCAAAGGACACCCAAAAAGTCTGTGGAAACGATTTTTAAGATGCTTACGTAGAAGGTGTAATTAAATTATGCTATTGCAGGGAATTGAGGTGTGGAGGCTATGGAGCTTTGGATAAATGATTTGAACAGGACGGGGAAGCCTTTTGGGTTGAGATGAGGGGGAAAGGTTTCCTATATTTTTGTAAGGAATGGAGATTGGAAAGGTATTCGGTGCGGAAGTAGGCTTTTTCTTTTCGGAGGTATTGTTGCCCGACTCAATTGTTTCCTTATACGATTAAAGGGATTGGTTGTTCTATATCCCTGACGAGGGAATGTTGAAGTTATTCATGAGAGACGATGTACTGGAACAGATGAGGATTGCAGGAATGACCCAGGCATAGGCTAAGAAACTTTTGACGTAAGCGTGAGAACTCTTGGAAGATCAGATATGTTTTGTATACGTCAGTCTCGAGACGCCCATTGTTAAGCGTGTCATTCATATCCAAATGGTACGAGAACCATACAAATTTCATTAGAAATTCTTAAGAACTATAGAATTTTTTCCAGTGTTAGCGGTATGTCCACATTAGGATGATATCGTCTATGAATCGAAACCAAATGAAAGGTTTAAATCATCAGCGGAGCATCGTTAAGTTATGCTCCTCTCATAGAAGCCCATTTGCAACATTAAAAAAACACCCCTTTCACCTTTCTCTCAGGACCTCCTTTCTCCTATAAGTCATTTCTTGTACATATATCTGGGAACCCGAGGTTGATTCCCGGCGGAAGCTCACATCGTTCGGATCCCACATTAACTGCAGGTCTACATCACATATAGTTTTGCTGCTGAAAGAGACGTTAAACTCAAAAGATCGTACGTATATCCATAATTTTGAAGCGAATTGTTGACTCATATTTCCGAATACCATCCAAGCATACCGTAATATGCACCTGCCGAACGCACAGCGATCTCGGCGCTGTTCTGACCTTACCATCATCTGATGATTTACAGATAAGGGTCCCACCACTCCGGTAATCAGTGATTTATTCAGAATTTTGCAACCTTATATTAAGGTCCTATACTATTATCGTCTTTTTTTAATTATTATTATTATTATTATTATTATTATTATTATTATTATTATTATTATTATTATTATTATTATTATTATTATTATTATTATTATTATTATTATTATAACAAACTTCAAAATTCGTTGATACAGCGAACGATTGCATTGAATTTCCTACCTCAGCCACAGCAAATTAGCGTCGACTTTCTCATGCTTCGTGTGACGTCGAGATGAAATCATTGACAATCGATTGATCAAACGTTGTTGTGACGATCACAGCCGTGTAAAGGTTGATTTCCATTCAATCTTGCGTTGTATGCTTTGCTTGAAAATTTATCATGTCGAAAGTAAGTTGTTTTATTCTATTGGCACTTAAAAACAAGACTTTTAAAAACCAAAATAGCAAGATTTTTAATGGTGTCTTCCCGTTCCGCCTAAAGGCCCTCCAGCACTTTGTAGAAAATATTCTAAATGATCTTAATTTAGGCAGAACGGAAATTTCATTCTGCTTAATCTTTCGAGACGATAAATTCTGTCCTGGGAGGGATTTCTTCAGGAGAATTTTACTTTAGTAACTGTAACATTCTGTGAGAAGAATAGCTATTTCTTTAAGTTTTATCATAAATTTTAGATGTTATTCTACTTGTTCTTCTCGGAAAAATGAATAGATACAGTTCTGTTACTAACAGTGTTATTCACATCTATTTCAGTAAAAATGAATGTGATTTTGAAAAAAAAAATAATAATAAGCTACCTGCAGAGAAATGGAAAATTGATTGACTCAGTTGCAAGAAAGTCGTTTGACATTGTAGCTGAAACGAAGATGAAACAAACTTACTTCGGTCTAGTATCAAGTCACTTTACAAAAAAAAAAAAAAAATTCAGTTTACCAGTAGTTTACCTCCAACATGCTAAGGCTCGTAGTCAGGGGCGGCTTTAGGATTTTAATTTTGGGTAGGCCCGCTCCATCACTTAAGGATACATATGCACATTTGATTTATTAATGACAATAGGAAATTACTTTTACAGTAGTGGTTGATGCTGTTTATTAAATAATTATTTACCATTAATATCAAAAGTGGAAAATATAGTTACTATTTAATGTATCTTTTAGTGGTTATATATTTTTCGAATTTTTAGGTAGGTGTTAGTATGTTGAAAATTTCATGGGTAACTGTTCCTTCTAAATATTACTTATGCAGTTTCATTTACTTATATCAGTAGCTTATTTTTTAAGCCTAACGACATCTAAACTTTATCCTATATATAAATAATGAGCGCCAGTAATTTAACACCAATTAGCTAATACTAGATATGCACTTTAATATAATTTTTCATTCCACATAAACTGATATAAATTTTAACATATGTATAAAATTTAGATATAAGAGCCAACACATTTTATAACTGTAAAAGCATCAAAAACTACAATATAAACAAGCACATTATATATCCTTCTTTTTCTTCTTTTAACGACAATTTTACATTGCAATGATCTGGTAAGTATTATTTCAATTAACACGTCTTTCCAATCTCCCAACAGTAGGCCCGTGCCTACCCGGCCTACCTGCTAAAACCAGCACTGCTCGCAGTACGTAAAAGGTGCCACAGTTCACATCCTCAAGACATGTTTGGTCATATATTAAGCAAACAATACAAAAGTTGATTTTAGTTTAGCGTCCCTTTCAACAGCGAGACTATATGAGACGTGGACCTACTGATTAACGTGGAATCCGAACCACATGAGCTCCCGCCGGGAATCGAACCCGGGTCTCCCACGCCAAAGGCGCGTACGCTAACCGCTTAGTCACGAGGGAGCTCAACAATGCAAAAGGATACGTAAGACTGCTCTCATCCCCGACTATCTGACCTGATTTTATTGGAAGTACAAAAAAAAAACAAAAAAAAAAACACAGAAGTATTTCAATATTGATATTGACATTTTGTATTGCTGCTATTTACATTGACAATATAAATATGAAAATAGAAGTATATGTGGGGCAAGAACATGGTAACCCACAATTTTGTAATTGCTGCGTTTTGCAGCAACCGATAGAGAGCAACGCATACCTCTTCGTTTAACCTTGTTGGTTTAATCCTTCATGTATAGTCTTATGTGGAAAAATCAGCTTTCCGACTTTGAAAATGAATTGTGCAACAGAAAACCTCTAATTTCTTAAAATAGTAAAATTGTGGGTTACCATGTTCTTGTTGTAGACTTCATATATACTATTGCATATAGCATAGAATTACGTATATAAGACAAATCAGGTGATAAGGTGATGCCGAAAAAGTTGTGATGTAGATAAGCTCTAACTGAAATGGATCCCAAGAAGAACCACAGAAATCAGCTCAAGACGACGAAGATACGCGTTACATAATTTGTGGGGAATCAAGAAGATTGGATACAATGTTATCGTTGCAGTGGGTGGGCTCATGAAAACTACCAATTTAGAGCGTTGTCCATATCTTTACATGAGATAACTGTGAATCATTGGCTTAGAAACGCATAGCTCTATGTTTTATTATCTTAACTGTAGGAAGTATAGGGTCCGATGCTGCACGACAAAATTTTAGAAATGCTTTAATTTTGCCTGTTTTCGATTTCCTTACTCGGCTGTGCAAATGAACATTTTCCATACGGAAATTGCATGTATTGTTCGAATGCATCAGTGTTAAAAGTGGAAAAAGTAATTCCTCTCCATAAAAAGGGCAGTATGCATGATGTAAGAAATTATCACCCAGTCTCCATTCTTTCCACGTTTTCAAAAATTTTTGACTATGTGATGAAGTCACGACTCTGCAATTTTTTGAAGTCATGTAACTTATTACCACCATCACAACATGGCTTCCAAATTAAGAAAACTATTTAAACAGCTTTGTTTTGATTACATGTCCAATATAGCTCTTGAATTTAAGAAAACAGTAAGTATGTTGTTGGCCTATTCATCGACTTATCCAAAGCTTTTGATACAATTGATCATGCTATTCTTTTAAGTAAGTTGTATGCTTATGGTATTAGAGGAGTAGCTCACAACTTGTTTCTCTCTTATTTATCCCGTAGACAACAAGCAGCACAAATATCAAAATTAGCTGCAGATCGGTTTCAAAAAACTTGTTTGTCTTTATCAGCTGTAATCAGAGGTGTTCCTCAAGGTTCCATTTTGGGTCTTATTCTCTTCCTGCTATATATAAATGACTTGTTAGAATATATGTATCCAGCAAAATGTATTCTATATGTTGATGGCATCAGTATGATATCAGGAAAATCAATAGAAGAAGTTGAGAGGAAATCTGACATTTTTACGGACAAATTAGTAAAGTGGTTAACAGAGAATAGGTTAATTATAAATCATGATAAATTGATTCTCTTACATTTTCATTTTCCAGGAAAACCTCGTATATCACCTAGAATAAAAATATCTTCTTACTCCAATATTCTTGCATGAGAAAGCTTTTAGGTGTCATCATAAGTGACGATCTTTCATGGTCTGCTCATATCTCCACTTTAAACAAGCAACTAAGTAGCGTGTGTTTTGCCTTATACAAACTACAAGATACTGTGTTAAGAGAAGCACTTCTTAGCTTTTAATACGCCAAGTTTAATTCATTAATTAACTTCGGCATAGTACACTGGGGATCTGCTGAAAATAGTTTAAGCACTTTCCGATTGCAAAACAAAGCGATTAGAATAATTTTTGGATTACCCACAAAATCGACATGTAAAAAAGGTTTCCACAGAAGCAAAAAGTTTAACACTCCCCAGCTTATACATCTATAAATCTATTATTTTTACTGTAAAAAACAAGCATCTTTTTAGCTTCAACAAAAATGTTCATAGTCATAATACAAGACAAGGTAGTGACATATTTGTGATGCATCAAAAATATGCTAATATAAGCAAAACTGTGTACATGAATTGTGTCAGATTGTATAACAAACTTCCTCTGTACTTGAAAAATATGACCAATGTTTCCATTCTTGGTAAGACGTTATATAATCTACTCGCTGAAAAGTGCTGAAAAGACAGATACTTACTCGTGAGTATATGCCTGGTGTGGTACAAACAGTTACCTAATTACGATGTGAATTGTCATGTTTTTATACTTAATATATCGTATTATGTGCTTTTGTATTTTAGAAAGATGCATGATGTATACCTTTGGTACTTGACAATATTATATGTATTTTTCTTTCTGACAACTGTAATGCTTACATGGGAATTTTTCGTGCTTGTAAGCTGATGAAGCAAGTAAATAAATGAAATGAAATGGAAACATTGGATTGTACTAATGCATGACAGGTATCTTTTCGAACGCACTATATAACACTAAGATGTGGAATATTGCGACCCTGAAGCAAAGTCATTGTCAACTTTACTGAGAATTAATTATACTATATGCATACGGACGTAAATTGAACACCGGTTTGATGTACGGCGCACAAGAAATGATACAGATAGCTTCAAAGTAATATTGGACCCATGCTTAAGTAGTTACAATACATATTACCAATAAGCATCCCATAATGCCGCAAACAGCAACAAACTATTTCAACGAACTACCGTCATCTTCGTCAGTGTAGATTGGAAACAAAATATTAACATTTCACCTTATGCAATTACCTCTAATTCATATTCATATATGGCAAAATAATAATAATAATAATAATAATAATAATAATAATAATAATAATAATAATAATAATAATAATAATAATAATAATAATAATAATAAAAATAAATAAATAAAATCGAATGCACGAGCTCTTGAACACTATATATATAGATGAAATGGTTACATTTTGAACTCCGTGTACTGAAGAAAATAAATGATCGTGTGATCAAATTTACACTTGTTCAAAGAATAGTCATATAAGAAGGAAACAACAGTTACAAAATTCTACTACTTGTTTCTATTCAGTGTTATCTATATGCAGATAAGTCGGATGTGTTTCAGTGATTTTTGTTTGAGTTGTAGCCAACTTCATAATGTGAAGTGTTCAGTAGTTTAAGTCTTATTTATTTATTTATTTTTTATTTACATTGCCGGAGACAACAGCAACGCGTTGAAACAGTTTGACACTGTTTTCAGTATTACAGGATGCTTATATCTGATTTTTTTTTTTTTTTAAAAAAAGTAAACAGTACACATATTGAGACTTGATGAATTATGATACATTGTCCCCAGTCATTTTTAATCAATTTACCTTTAGTTATCGTAGACGAGGAAGAAGAACCAATTCCTAATGAAAATACTGATTAAAATTAAATTATGTACTTTGTTAATTTTGTTTCTCTTAGGGCAAGTTCATTTCTTAGTTTCATATTTATTTTATTATTATTATAACAGAAATTTTCGTATAAGATGAATGACATCACTTTACCAACCTCGGATACTGTCAGGGTGGTATATGACAGAAATTTAACATTTAATAATCACATAAATCACATGATTGACCAGGCGTACAGAAACCTTGGATTCATCATCAAGATCAGTAAAGAATTTACTAGTATTACCGCTATCCGAAAGCTATATGAATACTACGTACGTACAAAACTCGAATACGCAGCTACTATATGGAACCCTCACACAAAAATAAACTTAAATAATATAGAAAAAGTTCAGAATAAATATCTACGGTATTTGACATATAGGGAGACACAAGTATATCCGAAAACATATAATAGTCAATCTTTAAATTTAAACTTTAATACGTTAAGTCTAGAACAGCGACGAATAATGCAAGGTATGTTGTTCCTATATAAGTTATTTAATAATAAAATCGACTGCGCCAATTTACTAAAAGAATTTAAAATATGCACTCCTACAAATGTAACTTGCCTTGAAAATTTCAATTTTTTTACTGCGACAGATTACACACCAACACAAACAAGAGGTCACCAGTATGGAGATTGAGTACAACCTACAATAGGTTAACAAAATACACAATGGATTTGGATATTAATAGTAACAGCGTAAGCCAATTCAAGGAAGTTCTTTGTAATATAATAAGAAATAATTGTAGATGAAAGAACATCAATGATATTCCAACCACATTATAAGTATAAGTGTATTATAATATGAATGTATAAATGTGTTATAGTCGCTTAATACATGTAACGGACACTGTAATTGGGTTATGTAGCCTGTTGTGTCTAGAAGTAAATAAATAAATATTTTATATATACGGTTTTATTTTATGTTTCTACTTGCAAACTTATGTTTCAAAACCTAGCTGTCCATTACTTTTGTTTCTTTAACAGAATTTTTGTGAACTTTTTTATTCTTTTGAATTATGTTAAAGGATCATTCTACTTTTATATTCCTTTAATTCCTGAATTTCCTTTAAGTTTCCAAGCTTTCAACTCTCCCCTGGGATCTTGGTCACGGAGGTTAAAAATAGGAAGAAAAAGAATAGAAATATCGAAGAATAAAAGTGAAACTGACTCACCAAGCAAAGAGCTTTATTATACGGAAACACGTTGTCAAGTACGTCAGTAACCACCAAATAAAGATAATGCAAACAAAAATATGGCGAAGTCAATTTGTGTGCCTTTCTTGTCCCTTGTAGGAAGGTTACCAACTCATGTTATTATTTTTATTGTCTTTCCAATTCTGTGAAAATTTAGTAATCACGGCCTCCCATTCGTCATTCAACTATTTCTTATCTAAATTTAATTTCGGTTTTTTAAATGAATAAACTAATGTTCAAAAACCGGTCTCTCTTACTTTATTTCTAGCTCCAAATAAAATTTTTGAATCTTCTACCCTGTGTTGTGTTTTCTCTAAACGTCTAGATAAACTTGAGATCGGATTTTCCGTTTTTGAATCTCTCATATGCTCGTTTATTCGAACTTTTAGATTTCTTTTCGTTTTGTCTATGTATCTCTCTTGGCAACTGCATTTTATTTCGTAAATACCCGATTTTTCATTGGATCCGTGTACTAACTCTTAAATCGGATTTTTCTAAGGTTTTGGTGGCTTTTAATGTTGTACGAAAACCGTATTGTGTATAAATCCTATTTAATGCAGTTGTCAATCTGGGATAAATAGGCAATCCAACACATTTTTTTTTATCTTTCAAGTCGGTTTCAGGTTTATCGGAACTTAATTTCCTTTTAACCTAATTATACCAATTATTTAATAATGAAATTGGGCACCCAATCAAACTACTCAGCTTCATCAGGTATGCAATCTCTGTCTGTAAATCTGATTTTAAAGAAGTAAGACTTATCGCACGTAAAAAGAAATTCTTCCAAATGTTTGCTTTGGTACCTGCTGAAAGTGCAGATTTGTAATGTATGTACTGTGTACGGGCTGTGGGCTTGTGGTGGACATTAGTAATGAATTTATTATTATTCCGTCTTATATTAAGATCTAAATACGTAAGGCTGTCGTCCTTCTCTTTCTCTCTAGAGTAAATCTCAAATCGGAGTGAATATTGTTCAATTTTCCAGCTGTGAATCGTCCTTGTAAAAAGAAAGGCACACAAATTGACTCCGCCATATTTTAGTTTGCATCAACCTCCTCCGAAGATTACTGACGTACTTAACACGTGTTTCCATACAATACAGCTATTCTTTTGGTGAGTTCGTTCCATTTTTATTCCTTGGTGTTTCTATTCTTTTTCTTCCTATTTTTATCCTTCGTGATCAAGACTTTAGCGGAGAGTAGAAAGCTTAGAAGTTTAAAGAAAATTGAGGAATTACAGAAATATGTAAGAAGAATGAGAATGGTTTTACATTCCCTATGTTAAAGGAACTGAAAATTTAAAACAAAACATTCTGAATGTAAGCAATGCTGAAAAAAATACATTATGCATAAATCCATTAAATATATGTATAGTGAATATAAAATAAATTGTTGAAGATACAAAACGCAAAATTCTTGTTTTGACTATTTCTAATTCCCTGACTTAATATCACTTATCCTAAACAAAAGAAATAAAGCTTGATGTCAGATCAGTCACTGATTGAGTCCTGCCGGATTTAGTAAAAAGGATAATTTAATTTCAATTTTCCGTTTATGTATTTCATTATAATTGTTATGAGCTTATATTCATAAATCAAACACGCTAACTATTGATGTTAGTCGAGAATATTAAAAGAGTTGAAAGAGCTCAGATTTTAGAAGTACGAAGGACAAATTCGTCTCAATTCTTCTGCCTTCGCAGGTTGGCTATTTAATTTGCTCCTATAGACTTGAATTTACTGTTTCATAACAATAGCGTACCATTTCAGATTTTGCTAAGGAAGAGGCAGAATTGTCCACGAACATTGGAATTTCAAAGTTATTTTAATATGTAAGTTCTTAAAAAGCATATGTTTCTCAAATTCAGACGGAGGAAATTGTCCCCTACTCTTCCCAAATGACACCCTTGTTTCGTAGTCTTATTTGATTCAAGTTTATTATAATTAAGATAAGAATCATTAAGATGGTTGTTAAGTATATATTACATAATGATTACTGCTTATTGCTATAGTTTACTGCTTAGCAATAAGTAGGTTCAAGTACATATTAGTTATTATCATTCCCATGTAATATATTATTACCCCAGTTATATGCAGAGCCTGCTCTACCATATGTGCCGAATCTAAAAGTTCAGGTATCAAAATCTGTTATAACTATATTATTTAAAATAAATATTTCTTGTTGGAAACAGACTTCATGATGATGGTAGCTAGATTTATTAAGCTGGTCTCTATTCGAATACTACTTTCATAAAGGTAGATTAAAAATGAAATCCGTACTAAGTGCCAAAAATGGAAAAAGTTGGGTTTAATGTCAAAATGTGGACTATGTGCTGCTCAGTTAAAATCGGGCTATCAACTATTCACTGGAGAAGTAGTTCAAATAATCACCAGAAGAATGCGCGTGGGCCTGTAAGCTATCAGTTCTGAAGTACTATATGAGCTTTTTACTCAACATTTTCATTTTGGCACTTAGTACGGATTTTATAATCAGTCTACAAATCATTTTTATATCACATTAGTTTAAGGTCATATTGGACAGTCATGGGCGGCGATTAGGGAGGGCAAAGGGGGGCAGTTGCCCCCTCACTTTTTTGAAATAACCAATTAATGTATATAGTTTCATTTGGAAATGTAGTTTTTGTATGTATTACTGGTTCATAGAAAAAATGACGCCATATAATATTTACCGCTGCGTGAATACGTATTGGTTATTTGTCTTCCCGTGGAATTAAGAAAGCTACAGGAATTGTGTGTTAATTGCAATTCAAAGCAATTAATATTGCAATTGCATATTTCTTTAAATGTCGTAGCATATGCTTGTAGTATTTACTGTCTTTAATTTTCTAAGAGTAAAAACATGCATTTAATGGCATATGTGAAATTAAGTAAGTTATTCATTAATCCCCACTTTTAATGTAACTTCTACAAAACAAGCCTCATTATTCATTACTATGATTAATATTATTGTTTCTATTTATTTGCTTTGCAAACTTGTTATTAAATAATCTGATCACACAATTTTGCAGACAGGATTTTAAGATGTTCATGAGCAAGGAATCAAATCTTTTCTTACATTTTCGTTCCTTAAATTGACTGTCATGAGCATCATATGTAGTGCTCAGCTTATTTTTCTGTGGGGCCATGAGCACCATATATAATGCTCATGCTTGATTTCACAAATTACTAACCTATTCAGGTTCTTGAGCATCATATATGATGCTCATTGTCACAAATTACTGTGAAACCATGAGCATGACATATGGTGCTCGGCTCCCATTAGTACATTTTCGGGAGAAGCAAAATATCGCGACAAAAATGTGACATGACTATCCATAATTGAGCCAAAGGTAAGAAGAAAATTATGGCCTCCTGGGACCAGTATCCTCAAATCACCTTGGCAGCCAACCTGTTAAAAATACAAAGGACTAGTACCTACTTGCGTTGGTCTTGTCAATTTACTTAATACAATATGAAATACGATATAACTGAAAAAGATAATAACCTATTAGTTATACAACCTTTGGTCAAGCAAAGTGTTAGAAGCAACCAGAGAAACTAACACTGATAAGGAAATATTCAGATCATGTTCCCCCCCCCACACACACACACACTTTTAACGTCCAATCGCCGCCACTGTGGACAGTGTTAAAGTAAATGATCAAACAAATCCCAGCATCAATTGCTTGATTATTGTGAAATACAATAATCCAATTTTCGAACAGTAGCCAACACCTGTTCCATTTAATGAGTTATCACAGTTTTGATAGGAAAACTAATCTGTGTCTGTCACAAACAACCTCTTTATCATTGAAGGTAGAAACAAGTTTTTTTTTAAGTAAAAAATGTAGAAGGAAAATCGCAAAATAAAGATAAAATAGCTAATTGCACTGGAATTGCAAACTGACATATTGAGATTGAAGCGCGATATTGAATTGTGTAAAAAAGGATTACCAAATTTCCTCTCCAGGTAATTGCTTGATCTATTCCTAGGGAAAAACAGATACAACGAGATTGAATTTGTAGTGTTTAGGCCTTTCTGAGTGCGAGTGCCATTTCCCTCCTTTCTTGTTCATGATAGGGTAGCATACTTAAAATTGTGACTTTTAAGGTTTGTTCTTTCTGAAGAAGGAGGGGCGGAAAATGATGCAATTGCACGGGGCTGCAAACTGCCTAGGAACGGCCCTGGCTATATATGTAACAAAACAATGAGAAGTTCCATTAGCAAACGAAACAATGATGAGTTTCTTTAGCAATGAATTTAAAATGTAGACTTAAAATAGGGATTGTTGGTATAAGAGATAGACTGATACTTTGATTTTATCTGTTTAACTTATAAGCAAGAAGTATGCAAATATGTGTTGGTTGCGAAGTGTTAATAAAGGATTGATCTAAGAAACTGAAATTCTAACGTATTTTATCATATAAATTAACATATATACCTTCAATAGAAGATAAAAGTAACAACCTAAAACTTCCTCAGATCCTAAAAATCAATAAGAAAGTTATCAACATTAACAACTAAAACTTCAATTAAAGGATATTGGCGATCTCGATCAAAGATCTACGTCAAAAAGAAGAAACCTCAAGAAAGCTCAAAATGAACGAACCAACGATTTTATTTCTTCACATTGAGTGACAAGAGCGCTGGTAATCGAATGACGTCCTAGAAAAATGAACGTAACTGTCTAGAACACTCCGCGTATTTGGAGCTCCAAAAAGGAAAGGTGAAGGTTGCTTTTGGTAAGAAAATTTTACGTTGTTATTCTTTTCCATAACTTCGTAGATTTCTTTTGGAAACCATACAGGGTTAGCCTAAATGATTCATCAGGTTCAATCAGAGCCCTTGGGCCGGGCTTTACCATACGTGCATGTGCATTTACAAGTGGCGTCAATTTTAGAGGAGCAGCAAAACCTGTTGTAACTATATTATTCAAAATAAATATTACTTGTTGAAAACAAACTTAGTAATGATGGTAGTTGAATTTACTCAGCTGACCTATTTGAATACTACATTCATATATCATGTTTGGGTCGCATTCGTTTGAGGTCACAGGGACAGTGCTAAAGCAAATGTGTCAGACAAATCCCAACATGAATTGCTTGATTGTTATCAAATACAAGAACACAATTCTCGAACAGTAGCGAATACCTATTCCATTTAGTTAGTTATCACAGTTTTGATATGAAAACTAGTTTTGCCTTTATCACAAATAAGTTCCATATCATTGAAGGTGGGAACAAGTTTTTTTAAAACCAATGTAGAACTAAAATCAAAAAATAAAGATAAAAGAACTAGTTACACTGGAATTGCAAGTTGATATATTGAGATTGAAGTTCGATATTGAATTCTACAAAAGGATTACCATCTTTTCTCTGCAGGTGTGTTTGCTTTATGTCACTAACATAATAGATTATTAGTTAGAGAAAAAACAGACACAATGAGATTGTATTTGTAGTGTTTAGACCTTTCTGAGTGTGAGTGCACTTCCCCTTCCCTTCGTTTATGATGGAATAGCTTACTTAAAAACGTGCCTTTTAAGATTTGTTCTTTCTGGAGAAAGAGGGTGGAAAATGCTGCGTGCTATTCACACTCACTTAACACGCAAAAGAAATACGTTTGATATTCCACACCATAGACTCAAGCAAACCACTGCGGCATTTTCAGTATTAGCACCAAGGTCATGGAATGCTCTACCAAATGTAGTAAAAGAAGCTAACACATTTAATTCTTTCAAGAAAATGTTAAAAATTTATTTACTCAGCCAACAAAATTTAAGTTCAGGTACCCATGATTTGTATTCTATCGCTTGAACCACGTAAATGAAATCAGATTTGACTTTGTACATATTCTTTATTAAATAATCATGCATTGTAAAAATATTTCATCACCCTCCTCCCTGCATTGTGAATCACAAGCATAGCTTATTTTGTCTCTATGTTATTGATTGGTATGTGTTTGTTTTCCTGTTTGTATGCTTTTTTTTCTTTCTTTCTTCACTTGTCGTACTTGTGCGTGTGTGTGTGTTTTGTTAAAAGTACCACTTTTCTCTTTTCTTTTTTTTTATCATCTTACTGTATACCTGTATTTTTCTTGTATGTAACCGTATCTTTTGTACTCAATTGATTGTATGTTTTTTGTATAACACAATGTACTTCCTTGACAAGGGTTAGGTGGTAGAGCAGCAATATGCTGAACCTCGCCCGCTTGAATAAAGCCTTTTTCAATTCAATTCAATTGCAAGGGGGCAAATTGCTTAGGGCCAGTCCTGCAAGGGAACCCACGTCGCCAAATCTCACGCCATGTGATTTCTTTCTGTGAAGTTACGTTAAGGACAAACTTTATGTACCCCCAATGTCTACAACGCTGCATAAACTACAGGATTTCTGCTGTGACGGACATAAACGAAAACATATCAGTAAACGTATGAAGGAACTCGATTACGGTTTGGATATGTACCGGGTGACGAAGGGCGCACACATTGAACATTTGTAGAATATAGCAGAAACTTGGTGAGTGTACTTATATTTTCATGTATAACCCGTCTTGGTACGTCGTATATTGTAAATAAAAAGTGTTTGAAACCCGATGAATCATTTAGGCTAACCCTGTATATTAAAAAAAATTAATTTAGTAAAATATTTTAGTTTATTAGGCCTTTACGGCTAAGGAAGACGGATGATTAAGGCAAGTGAATGATGACGAAATAATTAGTAGAATGAGAATGTGAGAGAAAACGGGAGTACCCGAGAAAATCCACGGACACGATGTTGTCCGTCACAAGCTTACTTGGCCTGGGATCGAACTACAAACTCAACACACCAGAGGCAAACGCTCTACCGTTGTGTCACTCTTATACATTGAAAAAAGAAAAAAAGGACTATGCTTTTGGTGCTACAGAATTTATCAAAACCATTGAGTTTAACGTTTGATTTCATTCATATTTATGGCCTAGCAGGACTTGTCTACAATTCCAGTGCAGAAGAAGTGTTTTGGATTATAATGAAATGAGTTTCAGTCAGGTGGTGCAGAAATCTTTCAGTTTAACATCCCATGATTATGTTCTTTGGGTTAAGGGAGAGGGATGGTTAAGGAGTGAATGGTGATGAAGAATTGATGGAATGAGAAAGTAGGAGGAAACGGGAGTACCCTGAGAAATCCCACGGACACGATGTTGTCCACCACAAACTTATTTGGCTGGCTCTCGGACCAGGGACTCCATGGGCCTCTACCTCTGGAGCGCTCTACCACTGAGCAACTGTGCCTCCACAGACAATAATGAGAATGAATATTTAATTGTGCTTGTACAATCACTGTCCATATATAAAAGTGAAATCGATTTTTTTTTTTAACGAAAGCGACTGTACTATTTGAAACCTGAAACGTGAATTTTTCAGAAACTTGGTATATAAACTCGTCATTAAAAGTAAGCGAACACGTGCTTCAGTGTTTTCGAAAATTCCTCTTCTAAACGATAAAAAGGGGAATTTCTATAATATTCTACGAGGGCTAGAAAGAAGCAACACTGTTTTATCCCCGCGCAGGGATTTTTGTTTCAGTTGCTGTTAGCAACACATGTAGAGGTTGGGTGGAGCTATACAACTCGGGTGGCGGGGTTAGTGTAGGTGCTGCAGTGATAATAGTGGAGTGTGTTGAATGTAGGTTGTCAAATCACACCGCTCTAAAAGGGCTGTTTTCTAAGGTAGAACAACGTGCATAGATAAAGATCGAAGTGGCTCGTGGAAAAAACGCCAGGGAAATTCACTCAGGACTACGTGAAGCATGCGGTGATGACGCATTGCCTTATCGGACTGTGGCACGTTGGGTTTCAGCGTTTCGTGCAGGACTTGATAGTGTGCAACAGGAACCAGGTGGAGGTCGACATGAGGTCTACAATCGAGTCATTGAATTGATTCAATTTTTGCTGTATATGGACAGGAGGTGAATTGCCAGGGAATTAGCTAACGAAGTAGGAACTTCCCACTACCGTGTTGAATGTCCTTGGTAACCTAAAAATTGCATTCCGGTGGGTACCGCACCTCTTTACAGACGTTCAAAAATGGTAAAGATACGCCCTCGCTAGTGATAATTTGGCACGTTACAGGCGGGAAGGGCGCGTGTTTCTGGGGTGCCATATTACGACATGCAGTTCCTCCGAACCAGATTGTAAGTGAGGGTACTACCGTATGTTTCTGGAACACCATCTTCGTCCTGCACTACGCAGAAAATAACCCAACTTCATAAGGGATCCACCCATTGTTTTGCAACAAAACAGTTGCTGTGAGGGGGCGCGGTGGCTCAGTGGTAGAGCGTTCACCTCCGGTTCTTGGGTCCCTGGTTCGATCCCAGCTCGCGCCGTGTGGACTTTGTGGTGGACAAACACAGTGCTCGTGGGTTTTCTCGGGTTTCTCCCGTTTCCTCCCACTTTCTTAATTCTACCCTTTCATTCATTTCTCATCTTCACCGTCTCCTTTAGCCTAACCGGTATAAACGTGGGACGTAAAACTTAAAGATTTCATTTCATTTTTTTTTTACAGTTGCTGTGAGGAATGTCTGCACGTGGGAAGGGGGATGTTCTAGAGCACCGACCCAATTCACCGGACATGAGTCCATGTGACTTTCATCTGTTTCCTAAGATGAAAGAACCATTGCGAGGACGCGTTTCCGCACCAGAGATGCCGTAGTTCGAGCTATAGGGTGCTCTCTTGCAGACATCCACAAAGAAGGCAACGCTGCTGGTATCCCGCGTCTTCTCCATATCTAGCAACGGGTGCAATATGCTGTAGGAGATTACGTTGAGGTCCTGTAGAAGTCTCATGATTGTACAATATATGATTCACGAAAGATTTATATGTTGCCACTTATTTCTTTCCACCGCTCGTAATTTCCTATTTTGATTTTACAAAGATCTTGCCTAACGATTTGCATGAATTGAATAAATCTATCTGTTTAGATTGTAAGAAAACGATTAGCCTTATTCCTGTTATAAAATGTTACTAGGGACAACTGTGTGAGGATTTACATAATTTCAGAGAAAATCAAACTTGCTTCAACACGTATCTTAAAATCCACGAAAAGTTTGTACTTATCTTTTAAATATTTTCAATAAATCTTATTCTTCAAGTGGGAAGAACGGGCATTCTGCTAATTCACTGAAACATACAGTGCAGCCCACTTTTAACGAATTTCAAGGAACCAACACAATCAGTTCTTTATTATCCGAACTTCGTCCTGTAAACTATCCTATAAACGACGATCCTATAAACAAACCCATGTATTTTTCCGAATTATGGAAAAAACAAAGGATTAGATAACAAGCAGATATGTTTAGAAAAGAATATACGGCAGTATAGCATTACATATGAAAATAATTTTATTAATTGGGTTGTTATCTAGCCTATCATACACATTGCAATTCTTCCTATCTGTTCAAGCACGCTTGAAGAAGTGTATAATTTTCTTCTAAACCATGCCTGCTGCCGCTTTTCGTAGCACCGCCACTTCCACTTCCTCAAATGCCGAAATATATTTCCGGCACCATGTTGCTGTGTTCGAAAAGACGGCTTTGCAAGTTTTCCAAACTTTGGATCGCTTCTTTAGAACTCACGGATTCTTTTACATTTTCTACTTCTCCCTCATCATCAGAATTTGCTTCATCTTCCTTCGTAGCCTCCCTCACTCTTTCCACTATGGAACTATCAACATCGGGATCCTCAGTTACTAGCGACGTACTCGACAAACGTAATTCCCTGTGTTGCTGCTTCCTGAAATTCGCTCCAAGTTTCAGAATCAAAACACAACAGCCTCTTCCACCACATTTGTAGCAATGACATCAGGTTCATTCCGAAGCAGATTTTAAGTTGGCCCCAACAATTTGTGATGACCTGTAGCTTCAACGTACGCAATGTCGTTGCGAGCATTTGAATTGCCACATGCATGCTAGCTTCTCTCTCAATTAACATCCTTTCAAGCAATCTCTTGCGGCAATGGCATTTCACCGCATTTATGATGCCGTGGTCCAAAGGCTGCATCTTTGAAGTGCAAGAAGGAGGAAGGAAAAGAAGGGTTGTAGCCTTCAGAGTTACAACCGTATTATGTATGGTGCAATTGTCCAAAAGCAACAGTATCTTTCTTCCCGTGTTTTCCATCTTCTTATCAAAGTCCAGAAACCACTCGCGAAAGATTTCCTTCGTCATCCACGCTTTCTTGTTTACATAATGCTTAACAGGAAGATAATTAACTTCCTTAAAACAGCGTGGATTTTTACATTTTCCCACCACAAGTAACTTTTGCAAGTCTGACACGTCACTGTTGCAGCACGACAACGTGGTAATGCGAACTTTACTGTTTATTCCGTCTTCACACTTATGTTCCCTAACAGAAAAAGTCTTTTGCGGCAAAGACTGGTGAAAAAGCTCCATTTCGTTCACATTATAAATGTCACAGATTTTCTTCATGTTTAATTCTTCTGTGATGATTCTCCGAACAAATTTCCTGTTCAAGTTCAATTGGTTCAGCCACAGCATCGGTCATTTTTTACCATCTCACATACCCAGTTGATGTTTCTGTCAGTAACTGATAATCGTGGTCTTTCTGAAAGATCATTGTCTTGAACATTTTCCCTCCCTTCAGAGAAACGTTTCCATCACTGAAAGACTCGAACTATGGACATACAAATGTCATCGCATGCTCCGATCAGCATTCGGAATGTTTTAGTTGCAACTTTTTAAATTTCACCAAAAAAAAAAAAAAAGGGGTTAATCCTTTGTTTTACTTTCACACTAGCCATTTTTCAACACAGTGTGGTTAGACATGTTTGACGGAGTGGCAATCTATTCGGAACTACCAAGGTTGGGCGAGTTTAAACTTTATGCACATGGATAGAAAGGATGGTGCTTCAATACAACATTAACCGATTTAGTGCATCTGCTTCCGTTTATGAAATATGAATTAAGTGTTATTACTGTGTATGTTACACTTAGTATAATGAATTACTTAACCATTAAATAGTAGAAACATGATCACAACACTGAAATCTTCATTAGAGGTTTTTCGCTAGCTTACTTCATCATATGGAGAAGAAGTTGGGAGGAAAGAACACAGAAATAGCTGAGAGACATTCAGATAAACGCCATATTGAAATGTAAGATCATGTGGTAGTATTCAAATTGTAAAGGAATCAGTTTGGTAGATGAAAATAATGGGACGAGTTGGTCGGTAGGAGTTCAGAGGAACAAAGGAATAATAAATAATGATAAAAAAATGATAAGAAGAAAAGGATTGAAAGATGAAAATTATCGAAAATAATAAATAAAATTATGAAAATAAGAAATGAAATATAAAAACGAAAGGTGGTATCTTTTTTACCTTTTGTTTATATTTATTCTTAATTAATGTTTGTTATTTTTTTTTTTCCTGGGTGAAATTCTCTATGTTCACTAGCATACAATATCACATATAATTTGGTCACATCGATAAGATCTCTCGATTGCTTTATATACGTATTCTTTGGACATTTTTTGTTTAATGCTAATAATTTTGTAGAATTATGATAATAGATGCATAATTGTTCCTTTGGTTCGAGAAGTTAAGAATTGATATATCACAGTACATACAGTACAAAGACTATGAGAACAATAATATTAGAAATTGACAACAGCTGCGGAGCAATTGTTGCGATATATAAAAGAATAAACAAATGAACATAATTACAAGAAAAACATATATAGGTTAATTTAAAATGATTAACAATTGTCAAGAAACTAAAACAACAGCACTTTCAAACAACAGCAGTTTGTTATTTATATTTAAAAAGTACGAGAGAAAATATACTTACACTTCCACATTGTACAAGTAATAGCTTGTTGGCAGTCTTGAGCAGTTGAGATATTTCAAACTTATATTTTGTTTTTCATCTGCCGAAGATGAAAGAGCATTACAACTCTTGATACTATGGTAGGGTTGCCATATTTCAAAAATTGAAAATCCGGGACGCTACTAAATTACGAGAATCTTTGAAATGCTTAAAATGAAAAGAAGTGTTATTTACTAATTTACTTTCTACCATTAGATAGAGTTGTTGCAGTATTATGTAACATTTTTAGTAATTTTAGTAGACCTTCTCCTCCATACTTAAGCAAATGTAAGCAGATTTATTTCCTCTCCCTAGTAAGTTTATATATATATATATATATATATATATATATATATATATATAGGATCCTTTGTTTTATGGCTTTCAGAGTCTGTTATTGTTCATTTAAGGTATTATGTTTCCTTCCACATGTTTTGACTGCTTTTTATTTTTCGGTTAATTCATTGGCAATATGTTCTGGTGGCATTTGTTATCTTCAAAGAACTTCTTTTGTTGAATTTTTAACTTATTTCTGTTATTTTTAACAAACTAACAACTCAATAACTCGCACGAGTGCTTCATTCAATGTCGAAGTAGTTAAATCTTGAACTTAATTAAAGCTTTTTTTAAAATTATAATACTCAGATGTTGAAGAGAATAATTATATACCTACTCCTGTGCAATATATATATATATCCTTCCTTTCGGGACGCCGGGACACAGACCTCGATTCCATGATGGTCCCAGATTTTCCGGAACGAATGGTAACAATATAACTATGACCGAAGAACATGTGCAAAAGTCTTGGAAAGTTGTTTAATATTTCTCTTTCACTTCTTCCTCGATCGCTGATGATGAGATTAAATTATGCTCTATGCTGTGGACAGATACAGCTAATTCCACAGTTTCTACACAGCATTCATCATTGGGATTTTTTTTTATATCACTAGTCTCAGGATATATTTACGTCCAAATGCAACTCTTCAAAATAACACACGACTAAAGTTATGATTTTAAATGTAGTGGGGCCTTTTGCATAAATTTCCAAAATGAACATTTTTTTCAACTCAGATCTACTAAGTAATTTTTAAAATTTCTCTTACTCTTTTGAAACATTCATAACGAATAACAATAGTTATTTTGTTCTTCTTTGACAAGTTTTTTATTTGTTTCTTTGCTTAGAGTGTTGAATGTGCAGTTTACATTAAGATTAGAATTCATTGAGCTTTCACCGGGAATCGAATCCGGATCTCTTACACCAAAGAAGAGATTGCTGTTGAGCTAAGCAAAAGTTTTAGTACCAATATTGTGTACCACCTACCTTCTAGTTTTGAAGCAGGCAATAGATGATCTGATTTTGAATTACTTGGAACTGGAATGCACTGATATAATATAATCCTTAGGCGAACTGTTCGTTTGTAAGATTGTGGGATCATACTTAGCTAATAAAATTGTGTATATATACATTGCACACACGAAATATTGCAAATTAAAATTCTAACAAGTGAGATAAATTGTGCGTGAGTTGCAGAAATCTACTGAGAAAGGTGTCATGGAACGCCGAAACAGTACAGTTAACACATTTCAGTTGTAAGTTTTATCCTTCAGTTCAATGGTTCCTATCATGTTTTTCTACAGGGTGATTTCTTTGAAACTTACGGATTTTTATTTAGGTCTAGAATATCTAACTGAAGTCCGATTTTCATGCGGTTTGTGACAAATGATCAAAGATGGATGGAAGATTTATGGAACTATGTTTACTGGTTTAAATTCATCCGGGGTAATATCGGCCACGCCTCAAGAAAAACAGCAAATATTCGCCAATGTACCTTACAATCTGAATGGAGATTTGAGTTTTCTTCGTTAGATGGCAACATCGCTAAGGTCAATAAGAAACAGGAAGCTGAGTCATTGTATTGGGAATTGTGCTGTACAGTTCAGTGCTACTGTGTGCGTATGATCAGGACACAGTGAGAATAGTGTACTCTTTGGAACAACATGAGTTTATCGTTAAGTTTTTGGAGAACGGAGTCTGTTGTTGCTACGCAAAGGGCATTTAGAAACAAATTTTGTCTCACGTTCTGCCCAAAAGAGGAACATAATATGGTCGCTAGTGAATAAATTGGAAGAAACAGAATCGCTTCGGAGTGAGACAGGGAAGCATCGGACTCTGCAGGTGGGTGTTGTGGAAGATGTCAGCTATCGACTCCTTAGGTCGCCCAAGAAATCTCTTCGTCATTTGTCGCAAAAAAAAAGAAAACGGCTATAGCTATTCAACATGTGATTTATGGGTATTACATTTACTTTGTGTTCTCACTAACACTTAATTTGTATTCTGCAATTTCGCTTTAAAAATCCAAAACCTCATTCCATTGTAAGGTACTCTGGCGAATATTTGTTGTTTTGAGACATGGTCGATATTACCCCGAATGAATTTAAATCAGTAAGCATAGTCCCATTAATCACCCATTCATCCTTGATAATTTGCCACAAACCCCATGAAAATCGGACTTCAATTAGAAATTTTAAACCCAAATGGAATCCGTGAGTTTTTTTTAAATAAATCAGCCTGTATAAAAACGTGATAGGAACCACCGAACTGAGGGATAAAATTTACAACAAAGGGCCCCGACTGAAATGTGTTAACTGTACTGTTTCGGCGTTCTGTGACACCTTTCTCAGTAGATCTCTGCAACTCACGCACAATTTATATCACTTGTTAGAATTTCACTTTTCAATATTTCATGTGCAAGGTATAAAAAAATCAAATAAAATAAAATATTAAAAAAGTAAAAAAAACTTGTTAATGTGATCGTGTAAATTTTTTGCACTAAAATCACCTTTTAAAAATGTTGGTACTGTGAAAAGCTTATTTCAATTGTTTGTTGCGAAGTTTCCTTGTAAATTGTTGCACTTTTGGGTAGTAACTAATCTTAACAATTTTGATTAGTGTTACTAAACCTATTTGTGGATTCTGAGGAGTGTGTTTGGCTTACGAAATGCTTACTATAGATAATTTAGTCTTTCGTTTCATCTCTTTATGAATATTGAACTTCATTTGACTAATAAACATTATTACTTTCATATTGAAATCCCACTGAACGCTCCTCTTATCCAGATTCAAACTTCGAATCCTTGTTCTGATGAAAAGTGATTCATTCACATTTCTTTCAATGTAAGATGACGATCTACGCAACAGTTTAAACTATCCAATAGTGTGTCTAAATACAGACGTTTCGAGATACCTGACTGAGCAGTATCTTCATTTCATGCGTCTCTAATGTGTTAACTCTGTTTCTATGTTTCTTTTTGTTATTCTAATAAAAAAAAAATGTACAGACTACAACTTATCAAAACTTACCGAGAACTTCATGTAAAAATGTCATTGCAGAATCGAGATTCATCACTCAACACGATCCTATCATTCATGAAAATTGCATGCTACCCGAGTGCAACACCACTACATACGCTGTTATTTATGCACTGCCGTTATTGGAAAACTACACAGGGGACAAAAGGTGTTCTACAGAGTCCATTATTTTGTTTGGATGGCAGGCGTGACAGGGTTACGTAATGCTTCAGAGACAATGCGACGATCCTCCCGTGTTGTGATCTGTCGTGGTCAATTGGAACCTTCACGTCATGCGTTGTTTTGCGTCCCTAGCTCCAACATCGGGCCACAGTGACAATAGAATGTTCCACATGTGTTTCAATTGCACGAAACGCCCTGCCGACCTAGTGGAACCTCACGATGCGGCCCCTTTCGAATGCTGTCAAATGCTGGTAATGCTGTCTAATGCGGCGACGAGGTTGATATGTTTCTTGACCTTCCTGCACTGTGCTCACTCACTCTGTCATGCTTCACAACCGATTAACACAACCAGGGCTGAATTCCTTACTGCTGACATTATTACTCCCTGGTGATCATTCGTTTTGTTCCTGATCTTTGAATCTCCGATCATCTGTATATCCTCCATAGCGCTACACATATACTGAATTACAGTTGACTTGGACGATTTTTTTTTTTTTTAAGTTATTGCTGGTGGTAAGGCAAGGCTCCAAAACGTTACAATTTCGCTTATTCCTAATCGTTGAATTGGATTGATTTAGAGCTTTTTCTGAGTGCATTCGATAGCAAGATTGACCGGAGTGGAATTATACACGTGCACGACGTCCAATGTCGTTCATTTTCAACCACTGACATTGACTAATGAGCAACTTCCTGTTTTAATATCAACACTGTTATTTATGATATACTTGATTTCTTCCGTGTTGAAAAATAGGCCTATAATTGGATAACCACTTCGCTTTTCTATAAACGGAAGTTATAAAGTTCCTATCAGGAACTATGAATCATAAGAGGGGTACCTTCTTTATGCACTTTAGGTAAATCAAAGATTAGTAGCAGAATTGGAGGATGAGTTTTTAGACTCTTAGCTAGTTTTTCATCTATCACCTACGATTCATTCAATAAGTTATTGATTTTCTGTGAAACTTCATTCAGTGAATTGGAACTAAAATGATGTAGTTGCTGTTAATTTTAGTTCTTAATTTTTGTGTAATCCTATTTGTCTAAATTAGTAAATGTAACTTCTTTATCTGATTTTATGATCAGCCAATCTTTTAAATTCTGAAATTCCAATTTTCTTAATTTTGTCTGATGTTGTTGATGCCCTTTTTCCGTTAGAAAATTTCGAATAACCTGTCTACAGTCTATCGTCATACGAAATAGTGCAAGGCAACATTAGAAGAAATAAGCTGAATTACACATGAGATTCACAGACTGCTGAGGAAGGTGTCAGGAGCACCGAAACAGTAGAGTTCATAGTAAATTAAATATTAATACAAGAGCCCATTTATTACTCAGTTATTATCCTGAGATATGGTTTAATGTGACTTGTATTATTATTATTATTATTACTAACATAATTATTGCTTGGTTGATTGGAGTTGAATGTCTCTTTTTCAACATAGAGGCTATATGAGATATTATTTACTGTTAAAGTAAAATTCGAACCACTGCTCGGGTTTGTATCCGAGGCAGTTGAACCCAGCAGGTATCACACCCACAATATATACGATTATTATTTAAGCATATGCTAGTCTTTGATCTGATTTCGATTCACTTTTCACTCCAGAAAATAAATACGGTACCGTAATTTCGTGAATCTAAGACGCCCTCAAATGTAAGACGCAACCCCAATTGTTTAACGAAATATTAAAAAAAAAATCCTCGAATGTAAGATGCACCCTTGGCGAAAATATGAAAATCTACACTGCATTGATTTTAAAGAATGAAAAAAAAAAAAAGATTAATAAACATGGTAAAACAAATAACGTTATGGGAAAGTAAAGAAACATTGAACTTACAACTGGAATTTACGGTATATTCATGTGCATCTCTGCTGATACTTCTTTTTCCTAATGTAATTACGGTACAACATTTGCTTGCGTCAGTTTTATAGCAACCATTATCGGTATCATATTACACCAATATGTATATTATATTGGTATATTATACCAATATATACATACATACACACACACACACACAAACAAACAACAAACTAAATTATTCAGGAATTATTTAAACTTGTTTCTTTTCTCCTGTTTAGCACTCACACTCGCAAACACAACACTGACACGTTACTGCTCATCATCTGTTTCCTCATCGGCATCACTATCTTTTCCCAATTTTTCCACTTTTGATGGCCAAATTCACACAAAATACACATTATTTACAGAATCGTGACTAACGGGATTTGCAATTTTTCGCAAAACTCCATCTAACCTAGCCTAAGTTTGCATAACTCAAATCTAAGACGTACCTTGATTTTGAAGGGGAAAAAAAAGTGCATTTTAGAACCGCGTAAATACGGTAATAAGGAAAGACACTAAAAACAACTTCTAAAAATTTAAAGGGTTTGTTGGTAAACACTGCCCTTTAACTGATCTACTTTGCAGATTGTGTATATACCGAAATGAAGAGCCGTTTTGTTTCTATAATTTGAGGAAGGACCATTTACTTGAGAACACTTAGTTTTGCAGATAAAACTTTTTGACCTCTAAGAAGGAAGCATTCATACTCCACACTTCATTCCTCCTACCAATTCATCTCACTATATTTTTATTAACAGTTCAACAGCATCATTTATCCTAAGACAAGTGATCATAGCTCCCGTAGCATGTGCAGTAGCAGTTTCTAGTATAATGCAAACTAGCACTGAATACCGCGAAATTATTGAAATTATGCCATCGTTCATTTTAATATTCACTGCATCTCGCCAAGCACCTCAGAAATATGTTGTTAACTTTATAAAATGAAATGATGTTATTTTTAAGAGGATATTTGGCTTGAATATACTTTATCTTAAACTAACCTGAATCGTAATGCACCAGTAATCAAAACAGATACATTCACTATTATGTAAATCTGGAATCTTTATTCTTCCTTTAATTCGTAACTTTGTTCTTTAATCTTTTAACAATAATCTCCTTTGAATCTTTCCAATTCATATAATTATTATATTATTTCTATGCTTTGTCCTTACAACATATATCCTATATCTTCGTTACATCTTGTTTATCTTAGTAACCACAGACTAACTACCATTCACTTAAGGCTACATCGGCATGTATAATCTTTCGTGACTTTTCCTGCCGACATATGTCTTCCAGCTTACCAATTCGTCTTCGAAACATATCAAATCAAGCTGAAGAATCCGTTCGACAATGTACCTCTACTCTCATCCTAGTGTCAATTCACTCATAAGCACCTTTGTGGCTACGCGGTTAATGTACGCGCCTTTGGCGTGGATGACCCGGCTTCGATTCCCAGCGGAGCTTATGCGGTTCGGATTCCCCGTTAATCAGTAGGTTCCGTCTCATATAGCCTTGCTGCTGAAACGGACGTTAAACTCAAAATCAAATCAAATCAATCAGTTCACTCAATGTTTAGTTTCTGCATTCTGCAAGTCGATTTGCCTCTGGAATATTGAGACTCGACATGGAGAAGTGGCAAGAGATGAAACTATGTGCCTACAGTATCAGAAAATGAACGTAATCAAATTCAACACATAAAATGAAATGTAATGTTTTGAATATGATTACTCACCTTCACAGTAGGCGCTGAAAATGTTCTCGACCCTGAAAGTATCCTCCGTATTTAGTAGATGTGGTCTGTTCCTGGGAGTAATTTGAACAAATCCTGTACGCCGCAATTTTTCAATCAAGTCCTATATGGTGCTTTTTGCTGGCGGAGACAGTTCTGGAAATTTCTCGTGAAACAAATTCTTTGTTTTTGCAAAAGATCCAGTACGAATGAACGCATCAATAATGACAACACACTCAGTTATTAAGTACGGCATTATCACTTCACACAACGAGGCCTACTTCTCAACTTGTTGGACACACTTCACTGGCTGCGGCTGCAGCTACTTTACATGTGCACCTGCAGGTCAAGTGTCTTGTCCCACGTTCGACACGCCATCTCTTGGTAGAAAGCTGAAAATAATTTAGTTGTAGCCAAAAGTGCAATATACCATATTACGACGGGCCGATTTTATGTGCCGCATCCTGTATAAGAACAACAGCTCAATAAAAAAAATATATATATTTTTATTTTTATTTCTGAAAGGTAAGAGAAGTAATTCTCTTACTAAACTGAGCAAACCCTGTTTTATTTCTTAGTATGAGAGGTGGGTTTACTAAATGTCCAGTGTTTCATTTCTCTTGTTGTGGTATCTTCAGCCCACTTTTAATTTTCGTACTGTATCTGGTGCCTCATTTAATATTAGCTAAAAGCAAATGTTCCATTAAAAGCAAGTGCAATTTAGTAATAGTTACAGAAGTAGACGTCTACCTCAAAACTCGTTAGAGTTTCAGATTTGGCACTTATAAAACAGCCAATACTATTACCTGTGTGGCGCGTCAAGGAGTATTATTTTAGAACTGTATTTCACAAATTCACTCTTCGCATATTCTTATAGTCCTACTCTCCGGAGTACATCTTGAACCGCTTCTTAATTCATGTTTTAGTTATTGTGTTACCAAAAAAGGATAACTTCAGCACTTAAGGTCAAACCGAGTAGATTAGTATGCCTTTTATACCTTTTCTGGAAATTGGAAAACTGAACACAGAACAATTTATGATGAGCATATAGTGTCCGTCATCATTTTTTGCAATAATGTTTCTATATCTATAAACGTCGACTAAATGGATGTTTTGTCAAGTGTACTGACTCGAATGAAATATCGATACAATAACACTAGGTATAAGAGTTTATAGTTTTATGTGATTCATCATATAGTTCCATTACTTCACTTAATTGCCTAGTTTACATATTGCCTGACAAACAGCCCGGTGGCCCAGTGTAGGCACTGGCATCCTCAGCGATATGCCTCTATTTTTTCTATTGTTGTTTCTCTCTTTCCTTTCTTTTACTTTCATGATATACCTACTGTCTATTATATCATGGAACCAGTTCAGCTTATGTCTTCCTCTTTTCTTGCTCCCTTTATATATATTCTTTTGGTTATTGACGTACGTCATTGCAGGTTACCCAGTCACTCAATTCGCTGAATCTTTATACGGCTTACAATATTCCTCTCTTTTTATTAATATGTCTAACTCCTCATTGTATTTTATGCATCAGATTCCATCTTGCCTTACAGATCTATATATTTTCCTTAGCACCTTCCTCTACGTAGAATGTTCTCAAGCTCATCTCATCTTTCCCCATATCTCTGCCCCATAGGTCACGAGTGTTTTATAAATCAGTACTTTGGCTGTTTCAGAAACTAATTTACTTCTCCGGAGACAGAGACTTGCATAATAAGCTTTGTTTCCCACTTGTATTCTATACTGCATATATCTGTATTACACTAGACTCCTGAGCGTCCGGCTTACGGCCTTGTTTTCTTTTATTGTAATTAAATGAGGAAGGCAAGGTGTTGCATTGGCAACATTGCAAAGACATTGGAAGTGGTCGTCTGCTACAATCCTTCTACATGTCGTGTGCAAAATACAAGTTGTGACAGGAAAAGTGCAGCGTTCTGCTCCTTGTTCGTTCTTTCGTCAGTATGTAACGGACCTCAATATAGTACGTTTGCCGCTGTACCTGATTATAACTGTACACTACGTATAGTACTGTATTCGTAAATTGTTCTTGAAGTATGCTTAATGTATTTTTAGGACTTTTTCAAAAACTAAAAACTGTAGGTTTTGACTCTTATCTTAGGACTACCTTTTCATATCTATATACTGTAAAATCAGTTTGAGCCAATTTTCTTAAGAATTACACCTACGATTTACGTTAATGTTTTGTTTATGTTTTCTGCATTTAAGTTTTGCATTACAGAATTTATGTTACAATGTGAACAGTTTACACATACTGTACGTATTCTTTAACTTGCTTTTTATCCAATGAATTCTTGAAACGTGCAGTGCAGTACATGAACATTTATAAACTACCAGCACAGAGCCAAATAAGAAGTGAGAAAATACGTACTGTATTATATCAGTGAGTTTTGGTATAAAAACTTTGTCTTTTGGTATTGGTGGAGCAAAGAAATTAGTTCACAGAACTCCGGCCTATCCGGCGTTTTTGTTATCCGGCCTTCCCTTCCATCACATTATGCTGGATACTCGGAGGTTTACTGTATATACCGAGTCTATTGCTTTTTATTCATCCTATTGCTTGTCTATACTACCTTTATCTAAATTTAATTAGGGTCCTTGGTTTTGATTAATTCCTTGAGTTGATTTTAACGTCCCGTTCAGCAGCGGGGCTATATGAGACGAGACCTACTGATTAACGTGGAATCCGAAACATATGAGCTCCCGTCGGAAATCTAACCCGGGTCTCCTACGACAAAGATGCGTATGCTAACCGCTTAGCCACGAAGAACTAAATTCGTATTTTCTTTTCTATAAACGTTTACGTCTTTTTACAAACAAAGAAATTTTGAGCAAAATGTTAGTTTATTTTATGGAATGCTTAGATTTACTTAGGTGTTTTGATAATTCTGAAACCGCCTGATTCTTATCTTAGAGTCATTAATATGAATAAGTTTCTCTTCGGCATACATTTCTTTTCTTTCTTTCTTTCTTTCTTATTTCTTCTCTCACGCGGATGCCTTTATTCTGCGTTAAAATGTTAAATATCTGAAATAGTTCCGTGTTATTGTTATTATATATTTTGTGTGTAACTGATCTAGACGAAGTATGTTTATCATTAGTAAGTTTTTGATAGGGAATTTATGAATATTTTTTATTAAATAATACAAGAGGCGTAAGATTGGGTCTTTGTTCTTAATATTGAGATTGCTCTTCTAGTGTCTTAATAACCTAAATGCCAGCTGCTACTGCACAATTCTCAGTCATAATAATTCTGTGCTAACAGAATATCTCCATCAACTAACAGGAAACCTCACGTTATCTCCACTATATTTATTCATGCTTCCATTTCTTCTGGCTGCTACTATTTCTGATAATAAACCGCAATCAATTATTATAAAATTATTCTAACTTTTACATTCAATATCACAACTACTTCAACACGAAAAGATATTAACAACATCGCGAAATGTAATCTAAAAATTCCGTTTTCTTCTTTATAGTACAGTCACTATTTTAAAAACATTTATTATCCCTCACGAATTGAACTCTACATGCGGAACGTCAGTGAACCTCGTCACATGTTTTGTGGGTACACTCGGATGATTTTATCTCCATCTGTCTGACCCTGAACCAGTTTTCCTCTCTATATTCAAACGTGGCAGTTTTTTGACTCCCTGTCTCCAAATAGCTAATGCACACAGTCCCGGATTTGTACCCTGGTGAGGATACGAAGCCTCACATATAAATCGTAGGAATGGTTTGGATTCTACTTCAAGAGGTAACTCCCAGTCACCTATAGCCTTGGCACTGAGGACATTAAATTCCGACAAGTCAATCAAATAAGGGAAATATATACTTGTAAGATTCTCTGTGGTGAGTTTCATAGTTGTCAATTGAAAACTAAAAATTGAAAGACATATCAAGATTCAATATGGACAAATATAACCAAAACCGCGGATTTGTGGTTATAAAATATCAACCAGATTATCTACTAGGGTCAGTCAAAAAGTCAATTGCACTACTTCAGAAAATAAAACAGGATAGAAATTTTACAATAACTTTGTTTGTATCGTAAAGTTCCATTCACAATCTACTTTTCAATGTAATTACCTCCGTTATTTAAGCATTTGTCGAGGCGTGGTACACGTTTTTCTATGCCTTCTGCAAAGAAATCCTATCCAATGCCCGGTAACTATCTCGTCATCCGAGTGGGGTATCGTAATTTTGAAACTTCGGCTTTCATGGAACCAAACACATGGAAGTCACACGGTGAAAGGTCTGGGCTATAAGGAGGGTGATCCCACACTTCCCACCTAAACTTTGTCAGAAGTTCGCACGTTTGTTGTGCTGCATGAGGTCTTGCACAATGCCTTTGAACAGTTTATTTGGCCGTCGACTTTTAAATGCTGATAAATTTCAGTGCAACCACACCTTTTCGCCCACAAAAAAAAGCATCACTGCACGCATTTCCAATTTGGACGCCACTTGCAGCTGTCGAGACATGTTTACGACTGATTATCAGAGCACTTCCACTTGCCTCGTGAAAGCCGCTACGTCACACGATACAGCTACGTGTCTGCAGTGTTACCACACAATTTCATCAAAATAGCCTTTGACTGAAAATATTTACAAAAGAGTGCAACTAACTTTCTGACTGACCCACGCATTTATAGAAGCTACAGGGCACGTATTCATAAGAAAAGTAACTCACCTTGTGCCTCCATGTTTAGTACTTTAATTGAATATTTTCTTCCTCTCTGGGAACGTCACCAGCACCATTTTTATTACTTATCACCAGATTCTTACTCTTACATGTCATGCAAAAATTCTTTAACTTACAAATTGGCTAATTCACTAACATCTTTCATTTCTGACACCACACCTTTTGAATACTCCATCAAGAATGGTATGGAAGTTATTCCAGACATCATATCACTAGTTAATTTACATCTACCTTCGCTGGACGTCAAAGCTGTGTTTACTTCAATACCGATCAATTTAGTTATATCCTATACACAGAGGAAACTAAGAGAAACAAGGCATCCGATCTCATCATTTACGAAGTCATAAAACTCCTTTAACGCTGTCTCGAAAATAATTATCTAATTTGAAGAATATATCCACAACCAAAAAGATCTTGAGATGGGAAACCCATTTTCTCCTCTACTTAACTATATAGTTATGGATAATTCGAAAAGAAAATTCTTAGCAATGCGAAATACAAATTCCCGAAATATTTTTGGTACATACACTATCTTCCAAAAAGTCACTGGTCATCCCACAACTGTTGGAATGAAGCAAATCGTGACTTATTTAATATTGGGTAGGGCCTGGATCACAGCATGTATCCTTCGAGGAAGACTTTCCATCAGTTGCTGATAGGTATCAGGTAAGATGGCAGCCCACTCCTGCAAGGCGGTTCCAGGTGCGGCAGCTGAATTTCGACGAGTTGGTTTGGACCTTAAACGACACTCCAATTCATCCCACAGATGTTCCACGGCGATTGAGCAGGCCACTGGAGCTTTGTGACCCTCACATTGTTCCCGTAATACCACGACATAACATTCGTAGCTTTATGGCAAGGGGCATTCATCCTGATAGTAACATGGGTGCATTCCAAAGAATTTCCATAATGTGGGAAGCACTGAATTGTCCAAAACGTCCAAATAATTTGCACTCTTCGTGTTACCAGGCACAACAACAAGTGGGCCTAGGCCGAACCAACAAAATGCACCCCACACCATTACACCATCACCACCAAATTTCACTGTTGACACAATGCAGTCTGGTAAGAAGCGTTCCCCGGGCTATAGCCACACCCACATCCGACCATCTGACATGAAACACGTGTAGCGTGATTCATCATTCCATAACACATGTTTCCATTGGTCTAGGATCCAATTTCGATGAACCTTACACTATACCAACGTCCTGTCTTGGTTCGTTGGAGTGATGTGTGGATTGTGGGCAGCTGCTCTACCATGGAAACCAAGTGCATGCAGTTCTGTCCTGACAGTGCTCAGTGAAACTAATGTGCCCGATGCAGTGCGAAACTCGTGCTAGATGGAAGATTCAGTTTGACGGCGATTGCTGGATACCAATCGTTTTATCACTCTCCGGTCCCTGTTCGTCAATTTCTTGGGTCGGCCGGGCCGTTTAGGAACACTGGTGACACCGTGACGTTTCCATTTCAGGATTACATCACCCACCGTTGGTTTTGGGTGGCCAAATTGGGCACTAATAGCACGATTCAACAAACCCGCAATATGACAGCCGATGATGACTCCCCTATCGAACTCACTAAGTTCTTGTCTGTGCGCCATTCTCAGTCAAATTAACTCCTCGTCTGACGCACGATCACTCATAAATACCTTCTGCACCGAAACAAATGAATAGCGTCCTGCAGGTTGCTCTGGATTTCTTACGGCAATGTCTTAGCAGACTGACCGGTGACTTTTGGTAGATAGTGTATGTTGATAATTTTTTGATCATCTACAAAGATCAGAACACCTTCTCACACCTAATCAAAGAATTCAAGAGCATTCGCAATAGTATAAAATTCATCACAGAAGAAAAGTCAGAAAACACCATTAATTTTCTGGACATAAACATTTATAGGAAACACAACAAATTCTTCACTTCGGTCTACGAAAAAATAAAAGCCTAAGATTTTTTTCACAAAGAATCGGCACATTCCCACCCCATCAAACAGATTATTTGGAAAAAACTTCTTTTGAGAGCAATCAAGTATTCTACAAAAGAACAGAACTCAATAAAAACATTGAAACACTGTTTGATTAAGAAAGAAAAATGGCATTGTCACACACACGCTAGAAAAATGAAAAAGTTCAGCATGGGAATATTATTTAAAAAAGAAAAAAGAAAAAAAGAACCACGAAAGTTGACAAAACATGGGTTCCTTATCTCTCTGGCCAGTCTTTTCTGGAAGGTTAAAGAAAGTAAGTAGGCAGTGCCTTTGAAATTAATTTCTCGTAAAATCTGGTACCACTTTCGAAAGTTTCTCATCAACATACAAAAATCATTTTAAAAATGATTTGGTTTCAGGGATCTACAATATTTCGTTCGAATGTAATGAATCCTATATTAGTATCTTTCCATTTTATACAACTTCATCGTTAAGATTCAGTCTTATCAAGGAACCTAAACAGGATCTCAATAGATGTTTTCTGAGGATATTTTACATTACTTCAAACATTGGAGCTGGATACATTGCCTTCACTTGGAGTTGGATCGTCAATTGAAAATTATTTCACAAATTCACACTTTGATGCCAACAAAAATTTAAACTAGCTTTCAGAATAAATCTAGTTGGCAAACTACACAAGCCACAATAAATGTTCAATGACAGTCCAAAAATTCACTAAATTTGCGAAATGTTAAATCTGCCAATGGAATTAGTGTTTACAACAGCCAAAAATGAATTGAGGAACATCCACATTGAACATAAATTAAAGACATATTATGGAAGTTCGCTGTTAATGTAAATGGAATTTTTTATAAACATAGAGAATTGACGTGAAATACACAATTATTAACGATAATCAAAAATCACAATTAAGTCATTGAATAGTTTGCACTAATCGTTAATTAAAGAAAACAAGATTTACAATAGGAAATGTACGATGTTGGTTCAGCATGCTCCGCTCCTGACCCGTTTCTAATGAAAGTAGAGACTTGTAATTTTATACATAATATTGAGCATATTAGACTAATATCCACAAAGTTTCAAGAATTTACAACAATTTATTTTTTTGTTACAAGCTGATGATCACTAAGAAGTGTAGCCACATTTGAAGAAACAGAAAAATCAGAGGTCCGAGCAGTGACAAAATATTTACTCAAGAAAAATGTAACACCGAACAACATCCATGCAGATAAGGTGGGAACTCTTGGAGACTCTAGCCCTACATATGACCTAGTGCAGAAATGGTGCCATGAATTTAAATGTGATCGGTAGACCTTTAAAGATGAGAATGGTAGTGACCACATCAGAAAGGATTACAAAAGTGCATGACATGATTTTAGCAGAACGATGAGTGCGTGACTGCCATACTCATGTGGCATCTCAACTGGCAGTGTGCATTCCATTCTACATAAATCTTTGTTAATGAAAAAGACCTCTGCTCGTTGGGTCCCGCGAATGCTGACGGCCGACCAAAAGAGCACATATTGGGTGGCAAGTCAGAACCTGTTACGGACAATAAAGGCTGATAAGAGATTTGTTATAATGGATAAAACGTGGGTTCATCACTTCGATCCCGAATCTAAACGCCATAGTATGCAATGAAAATACCCCAATTCTCCACCACGAAAGAAATTCAAGGTTCAACAATCAAAGGGAAAAGTCATGGCATCTGTTTTCTGGGATACAACAGAAGGAATTCTTTTGATAGATTATCTCCAATAGGGAAAGACAATCACAGATGTTTATTTTGCAAACTTAATTGCACAATTACATGTTGCATCAAGGAAAAACGCCACGGAATATTAGCCCATTGCGAAAATGCTTCCGCCCACACCTCCCAAGTTACGGTAGCTGTAATTCATTCAGCAGGGTCTCTCATTGTCTCAGCATGCCCATTATTCTCCAGACCTGGCCCCAAGTGACTTCCACCTGTACCCGAACATGAAGAAACGTATTCATGGAAAACATTTTGCCAGTGATTCAGAAGTGACGGATGTTGTGAATGAGTGATTGCAGGTCCAATCAAAAGATTTTTTTTCCGCTGGAACTGAAGCACTGGAAAGCTGATTGGAAACATGTGTTCATGTTGCAGGGGACTACGTTGAAAAATAAAGTGGTTTGGTTTTCCGACGGGAATCAGAGACGGAGCATGCTGAACCACCCTCGTAAAAGTAAGGACCGGTTATACAATAATAAAAATGGTGCTGATATTCCCTGAGAAAAAGAAACTATTCCATTTTAGTAATAAGCACAGAGGCACAAGGTGAGCCACTTTTCTTATCAAATAGGCTAATTTTTTTTTCCTCAAGAGACAAACGGAAAATCTAGAACGTAACATCAAAATAACGATATTATTTTTTAATGGCTGAATTAAACTGTAATTTTAGGTTAAAGTGCTAAAATTCAAAACTCAAATTCTTTAGTAAGTTTTACATATAAATCTACTAGCAGCGTTCACCCCGCTTCGCTGCGGTCACCCCGGAACGCAATAAACTTTGTTACTTAGATAATTTTTACTTTTTCGCTTTCAAGTGATATGATAAAAACCATAGAAGATTGCACTAATGTTAACATTATATCGCCTGTCATTTATGTTAACCCGCCCCGCTTCGCTGCGGTCACCCCAACCCGCCCCGCTTCGCTGCGGTCATCCCGGAACGCAATAAACTTTGTTACTTAGATAATTTTTACTTTTTCGCTTTCAAGTGATTTATAGCGCCTGTCAGTTATGTTAACCCGCCGAGTCACAGGGTCATGCGGGTTGCATATAAATACGTTTATTTTTATACCTATGATGAACTAATAACAAAGGATTTGTACGTATGGACACCTGAATGGTCAATTATCTCAAGACACTGGTAATTGAAAATTAAAGTGATATGATAAAAACCATCTAGGGTCCACATCCTAACAACCCCCCAAAAATGAAAGAAATCGGTTCAGCCGTATTAGCGTGATGAGCGAACAAAGGATTTTTTGTACGTATTGACACCTGATTGGTCAATTATCTCAAGACACTGGTAATTGAAAATTAAAGTGATATGATAAAAACCATCTAGGGTCCAAATCCTAACAACCCCCCAAAAATGAAAGAAATCGGTTCAGCCGTATTAGCGTGATGAGCGGACAAAGGATTTTGTGCGTTCTCTTTTATATATATAGATAGATCTACCTATATATCACAAGTAGAAGTTGATTTTACAGATTACAATATCCTGGGTTCGATTCGATTCTTGACTGAAGGATTCATATTTTTAATATAAGTTAGAATAGTGGAAAGCCACGCGAAACATGAGGTAATCTGTAGGTAAAAGCTACTTAAGACGAGCATACCTTTAATAATATTAAACATTAACATTGTCATTTATCTTGAATGCATAGTTTTCTTTATATGCAACTTATTATCCGTTATCACACTATTTTGTAGACATTGTCATGTTAGTATAAGGACCAAACATGGTTAATTATTAAAACAAAACTACGCAGTCAACGTAAATAACAATTTTATTATGCATATTTTAATTTTTTATACTTTTACTGATTTTAGGCTCTACTTACACAATCATGGTCCTCTTCGTAAAATTTGACTCCAGGTGCCGTTGAATCTTCCTCCAGGTGAAGTTGGCCGTACATTTTCCCTCCTGCTTTTGCAACCGGGCTGGGGACCGGCTTAGGCGAGTTAAAAATGTACTGCAGTCACCTCTGCAGTTTTCCTTAAAAATAAAACATACATTAACTAAACACTAAATAAAATAGAAGTCACAAAAGAATATTATATATATTTCATTTATATGTATTTTTTATTCATAGTTTATGCGTTTGTTTGTTTGTGTTTCGACTCTTAAGTTGTTTTCGGTGCATGTAGTTTCATGTTCGATTTCCAGTTGAAATGTATTCTCTATTCTGTAGCACATAACTAGACTAAATCTTGCAAAATGAATTCAGATTAAAGAACATTAACTATTCATTCCTGTTATTGAATTAGTTTCATTTGATTAATTCTAAAAAAGTGAAATATTAATAAGATACAAGATCGGAAACCTTAATAATAATTCATTAATTCATGCTCTCAATGCTAGTACCGTACAACCGATCATATTCTTTTGTAACATCTATTTTCCTTATAGACATAATGTACTACATACCACGTATTATGTAATAATAATAATAATAATAATAATAATAATAATAATAATAAATATCAACTAAACTGAAAACTCAAGACGACGGCCGCGAACATTTTAGATTTAAAATTATGAAATATAAAAGAGGTTTCCAATATATACACAGAGATCGCGGTATATTTCTAAGATTCTTTTCCTTACTTGGGAAGTTCGACTTCACATAAAGGGTAAACAAATCATATCATTGTTTATTTTGATGGTGATGTTTATTTTTATGGTGTCTAATTATTTTAAATTAAGAGGTAAATGTATGGCTAGGGGGAGAGAAAATTGAAGACGTTAAGACGTTCCCTTATTTAGGAAGTTTAATTTGTTGGACGGAAGAAGTGAAAAGGACGTAAGTTCCAGAATAGCGCACGCTAAACAAACATTCAATAAGAAAAGAGGACTACTAGCATCAAGAAATGTGTCGTTGGACATTCGGAAACGATTTATTAAGACTCTGGTATGGAGCGTGTCGCTTTATGGATCAAAGACACGGACATTGAGAAAACCTGAAATATTCCAGCTGGAAACATTTGAAATGTGGTGTTAGCGCAGAATGCTGCGCGTATCATGGACCGAAAGGAAAAGGAATGAAGACGTACTAAACGAAGCTGATGAAGAACGACATATCATGAAGATAATAGGAAAAAGAAGAAAGAGCATGCTTGACCATCTTATTCGGCACTTCGATTGGATCATCGTGTTAACAGAGGAAAAGGCAGAAGAAAAACCAGGAAGAGGAAGAACAACGATAGAATATCTAGATGCAGTTACGAAGAAGAGACCTTATAAAAAGTATAAAACAGCTCTTCCAAGGGAGGGAAAAGTTTTAAAATGTGCATGTTGCTCACCAACCTATGACTGAGGAGAGAAAGAAGAATTATTTGAAGCACACATTGCAACCAGTCACCAATTCTCAATCATTTATTATCCGTCTCCACTGGCTAGTAGCTAGAGTGCGCACCTTTGATACACGTGACCTCGAGTTCAATTCTCGGTCGGAGGACTTTGAAATTTGATTGTTTTACCGAAATTTGTATTGCACCTTATAGGTCTACATCTCATACAACCACGGTATTGAAAATGGATGATAAATTCCAACCAACCAATAAATCAACGGTTTATTAACTCTCAAATTACTAGAAAATGTGAGTTATAGGTTTGTCTCGGATCACAAAGAACCTAGGTAATCGCTATTTATTATTATAATTATTATTAAACTTAATCTATTACCAGGTTAAACATGTCTCTTCTTTCCCTTATATACTAGATAAATGCTATGTTGATATCTTCCTTCTTTTTCGTTCCTGGAAAAGCCACAAAACACAAACATGAAACAAGAATAACAGAAAGATTCTAGCAAAATAACGCTTAAGAAGACGTTTGGTTAGAATATTTGCTAAACTACTAGTTTTAATACAATCTTTTAACTATAGTACCTTCATAACTATTTGATAAGTAGTGAGTTATTGCACAAGTAATGCAGGATTTGGGGTACCTCAATTTAAAAGATAACTGTGGTCCTAGTGATGTTATCTATATATATACCGTGTTATATATCGTTCAACAGCTTATGTGTTACTTATTTTAGATATACACCTCGTATAAAGTATGGATTGTGTTTTCGTTTTGATGTATTGAAACCATTTCTGTCGAATCTACCTCCACAAATTTAAATTTCACTGTGGCGTACATAAATAACTGGGCAGCATGCCAGCTCTGTCATCGGTATTTAAGCCTGAAGATAAAGTAAATCCCGAACATTGGCTTAATGCTGATTGCAAATTAAAGGACATCCAGACTCGGGGACAACGATGCGAGAAGTTGTACAGGATTTCCGTCGCACGGTATTCGAGAAATTATGAAATGAGTAAAAGATGGACACATTCGTAGCACAAGAATGTACAAAGAATCGAACAAATTGGTACTTTTAATTAAGAAAAAAAAAGAAAGATTGGAGGCTTTCTAAATACAGCTGTGAAGAAGAGTAGAGAAATTTACCTAGGTTGAACGGAAAATCAATAAGAAAGTGTTAGAAATAGTGGACGAGAAAAGTACAATTTAGAGGAACAGAAACTACTTGGGACATTCGCTGAGAAGGCATTATATCAGAAGCTGAGGTGAAGTTGAAAAGAAAGAGGGAAAGAGCCTACAGCTGATGAACGGTATTAAAAAAGAAAATTAATACATCAAGACGAAGGGATTAGCTGAAGAACGTGATGCATGTAAGCGTCTCAGCTGCGACAAACTACCTGCAGTAATGGTAGAATCTATGATTATGAAATAAAATGAATGAAACGATATCTTTCAGTTTTATATCCTACGGATATGCCGGCGAGGCTCAGGAGACAGTGACGATGAGAAATAAATGGAATGGTGGAATGAAGAGTGGGAGGAAACAGGAGAATCCTGAAAAAACCCACGCATGCGGTATTTGTCCACCACAAAGTTCATTTGGCGTGAACTGGGATCGAACCAGGGACCCCTTGCACCAGAGGTGAACGCTCTACCACTGAATCTTTGATTATGATAGTAAACGCTGCTCCTGCACAATAAAACACATTCGGTTTTAGAACGCGTTGTAGATCTTGTATGACATTTCGCGCGAAAGCTAGATTGTGCTTCTGCTTCTAAACACTTTCTAATACAACAGTTATACCCGAAGATCATGGCAATTATGTAGTGATCTTTAGATGGAGTGAACCCCTCAATTCGCGCGAATCCATCAAGATTGAAAATTATCAGGAAATTGACCAAATGCATCAAATGTTCAACGCCTATGGCCAGCATTGTTGAACATAAAAGGCTCAATCATGTTAGTAATAATAGTGTCGAACACTTATTAGGATACGAAACTCAACCTATCGTCCAACATATTCGTCAGACCTCTCGCCCACTATCACCTTTTTCTACACTTGGACTGCTTCTTGCACGAACACGTCTTCAATAACCAAATCAAGAATGCGTTATGAGATTTTATCAGTTCTACAACCACAGATATTGGCAGAACTATATTGATGGTGTTGGAACCTGTGAACCAAGATCCTGCATTACTGTGCACCAATCTAGTAGGAAATTAAAGAAGATCAGAATACTTACGATATCAGTCATCAATAAATAACCTTTTACCTTTTAAATAGCTTCTTCCTATGAAGAACTCCAGAACAAACTGAAAAATTAGTCTTAGCGAAAAAAGATTAATTATTTAAATAGCCAAGAGTAAAGCAAGATTATTTGAAGACAAAAACGAAACAAAATGAGACCTATAATACACAATATGTCAACTGAAAGTTTTACTGAACAAATAAACAGAATATATAATGACGAACATAGACGGACTCTCAACATGCGGCGACAAACACCTTATGCAAACTGGGCAAACCCCAAAAGACTAGACTGAAGATACACAAAACACATTTGACTTTAATAATTATATATGTAGGCAATTAACGATGTTGTTAACTAATACACCACAGATCAAAGATAGAAGCCAGAGAATAGGTTTCCATTTGACAACAAAAGAGCATTGTATAAAACCAATACAATGGATTGACAAGTGACAAAATTTACTAAACTAAATTCTTTTAAAAGTAACATATAGGAACATTATATTATCATATTACTTAGATAATTTAAGCAATGTGAATAGAACTAGATTATTACTTATGATGTTGAAAACATTCTACGTGAAAAATTACTATTATTACAACCTTATAAATATACTAATACCCATAATGACCTTATCAATATTGGAAACCAACGAATTATAAACATATTTGAAGAAAGGTAATCGACAACTTGTAAAATTTATCTTTTATTAAAATAACACATGTAACCTTATTTACTGATATGCAATATATATGAAATTTGAACAACAAAATTACCTCTAAATTACCAGTTTGCTGAAATGAAATGAAAATTTAGTTAAACAAGCTTATTGTGTTATTCTTCAATAAAAAGAGAGAGAGGGAGGGAGAATATAATTTTTCGTAGAAAGCGATGAAGTAACTACTTATTTACCATCTAATCTTACTTAAAAACACACACGCACACCCTAACTTCTTAGCATTCTTGAGAAACCCACATCTTACATAATTTAACCCATTTAACATTGTTTAAAAAAAAAATACTCTTTTACTACATCGAAAGGAGAAATAGCATATACCTGGAATTAATTGCGATTTCTTCTAATTCTACAACCCTATGAAGGAAAAATGGAAAATCTAGTTCATTCATTGACAAGACTACTTTTTTAATACTAATTTTAAAAGTTTGCCAAACAACATTATATCAAATAAATCAATTTTACATTAACATACTTTTATATCCGTTGTAATATTACTGGATATTTCCTATTTTAGTCTAATGATTTTTATGGTAACCTCTACATTTATCTACCTACCTACCTCTACACACACATATTGTATATATATATTTCAAGACTACATCCTATTTTAGCCCGAGTGAATGACTCTTAAAATTTAAGATTGCCTCTATATCTAGCTATTTACCAACACACTTACACATTATATATACGGTATGTCTTATTTTAGTCCTAATGAACGATTCTTACGATTTATTACCTTTATATCAGCCTACCTACCTACCATGGGCGGAGTTAGAAATTGTCTGCTGGGCGGCAGACCTTTTTTTGCTGGGGAGGGGGGCACGATAAATTCAAATGAGAATTGAAGAGTCTTATAAGTGGCATTTTTACTTTTTGTCGAAAAAGTTGGGGGGCAATGCCCCCCATAACTCCGTCCATGCTACCTACACATACTATAAATATAGATGTCTATTTTTTCAATCTCCATGTTAATAGTTTTCGAGTATCAAGCGTAGGAACATATCAAGTGTAATTGTAGTGCTTACCAAGTGTGATCTAATGCTGTAAATCGCTTTCTCTAGGTTTCAGCCACAATTTGTCATCGAATGAATGAGCTCTACAGCGAGAACTTTATGAATGATAGTTATGTGTACGAGGGCATAGAAAGTTTTAAAAGGGACGTACCAAGGTGAATGGCAAAGGAAGTCACGGGCGGAAATTGATTAAAGACGTAAATTCAAAATTTCTGAAATGTCTGCTGACTCGGCCTTGAAATTTTCGGAACGCTACGAAGCGAAAGGGGAGGGTTTCCTGGACAAAATTGTTACGAGAGACAAGACATGTGTGCAGTTCAAGATTATAGAGATGAAAGTGCACCTCAAAGCTAACAAAGGCTTATAGTGACCATAAGTAAGTAAAAAGGGGAAAAAATCTACTTTGCGGAGGGCATAAATTCTTGCAAAGATATGATAAATGCCTTAATTACAACGGTAGCTATGTAGAAATAGCACAGGATTGCTCCTGTGTGATATATCAGAGTGTGCTATCTTGAGTTAGCAACATTAGAACAATATTTAGCAAGTGAAAAATAAAGTGTTGCTCGAAGATTTATAATTTTGTTAAGTGCATTAAGTTTGGAGCACAGATATGTATCTTGGTCGGCATTGCCACAATTTTTACTTGAGTATCGGTAAAGTTGAAAACAATGCAGAGTTTAAAAGTTTTGTCAAAATGATTCAATGAAATATTCGTACCGGTTCTTCATAGCAAGTTAAATGAATTTACAAATGTGCTGAGGATTGTTATATAAGTTGCAGGATTTCGTTGAACTGAAAGTAAGTTTTGAATTCAGGTAAAATGGACAAACAAAACAGATTTAAGAGGTAAACCACCCGTGATTCAGTAAGAAATCCATACCAGTTCCCATCACGTAAAGCTGTATTAACAAGATAGCATTGTGTAGATATATAATTCACAGGCATCTTTTACCTGACAAGGTAATTTAAAGGCAGTAATTCAAAATTTATTAACATTATTTCTACAGCAGATGAGAAAATGTAGTTCCACAAACAGTGTGATGTTCTTAAGAAACATGTACTGAGAATGACAAAATTTGGTCGTTGAAACGTTTACGTGAAGTTGTTATATGAGTACTTTGATGACTAGATTTATTCTGATGAATTTATGTATTCATGTTCTTATTTCTACTTTACTAGAGATTGAAAAAATAGCCCTCCTGTGTGCATATATAGCAACAACGCTACATTAACAAGTTACAAATCAAAGTACAATATCTTCTTAAGATATTGTTTACATCTTTATAAGTACAATAAATATTTTGTATTTACCTTTAACATAAAGTGTTTGTTTTCCTTTCCAACAGAAAGTTTATCACAGACTATCCTGTTTTGCCAGCTTAATTTACTTACTTTACAAAATTCACTGTTAATATACATTCAATATTTAAAAGGAAAAGAAAACATTTGAGCTAAGTACAAAACTATATTGGTAATAATTATTAAAGCTAACAAACAAGTTAGTAACAAAAACATTGATATATAGTATATACAAAATGAAAATGTAAAATGAAAACATGAACAAACAAAACAACACATTTAAATATATAATTACGCAGTAGCGTAATCATATGAACATTTCATAATTATCTACTCATAAAATATACAAAGATAATTATTTAGAAAAAAACATAACATGACATATATATATATTAAAATATTTACAATAAAATTACAAACATAATTGAAAACATGACATATAATTATTATTTTCTCGTTTTTATGAATATTTCAAAAATATTACTCTCTTACCATTTCATTAAAAAATTAAAAAAAATACACTATATTAAACTCGTTCAATGCTTATGAACTAAATTTAGTTAAAAATATACTAATTATAACTATATTAATTACCTCTTACCTCTAGTGGGCCCTTCGCCCCAGGGATAGCTTCATCATATGAAGAGGAGCTATTCCTGGACACCCCCTTCGCCACGAGACACTGCACAACTATTATTAAGTAACAGCCAACAGATAGTAGTACAATTTCTAATTTCTAATAAGCAACAGCCAAAAGATAGTAGTAGAATTCACCAATTTATTTTTTTTTACGAAATAATATCTATCAGATTACTTTTTGATGTTATGCTTTGAATATGAAACGTATAAATGCAAACTGAAGAATAAATTCTTTTTTATTGTCCAAAGGAAACCACTATCTGGTTATTGGTTTTCTTTATTTACTTCTAAATAACTGCACAAACTGCCTCGCTGCAACAGATTTCTACTGAACACAATTCAATAGATATCATTTTGCACGTGTAGGCGTCCCACAGGAAGGGGATTTTATTTATTTAAAAAATATATAATAAATATGTACATTTATATGCCACTGCTTGACAAAATTACTGTGTTAATTGAATGCAGTGAAATTATGTTTTTTTTTTTCATTCATTATATTATTTACCTATGTAATGTTGACTTTCTCATTAACTGTTTATTTTGGATTTGTGAAGATTAAGATACGTAATGCATCATTAGTGCTATAGTAGTTAAGATGCAAATCGAAAAATCAAGAGACACTTTATGTATGAATATGAGTTAATAGGACGTATAAGAACTTATGCAACCATTTGAAGACAAAGAAATATCTGAAAGAAGACGTGTAAACATAACCGAAGCTATTGGAAGAAGGAAGAAAGAGATACGAAGATTATAATATGTTCTAGAGATTTTTTAGAAGAAAGAATCATATAAGTACCAGAGAATGAATGAGTGTATAATTTATCACTCAGGGTTGTAATGGAAGAGAATTGTACCACTCAAATTTCACCAAAATTTGATACATATTTCAGAACATGACTGTTTACAGAAAGAACCAAGACTACTCTATTTAAGGCTAGGGTCAGACACGCCACTTTTTTCTCCATGGAAGCAGAGGTCAAACTATGACGTCACATGGCGACAACTAAAGGGACAAACACACACACATACACAAATGCAAATTAATGGGAAACATGTGTGGCTGAAAACAAGAATTTGAGAAGCACTTATGTTAGAAATTAGTTTGTTTTGTGATTGTGTTGTGGGCTGTGTTTTGTTGTGTGTATTTTTTCATTATTATCATATATTCATGTGTTAATGCTGAGTGAGCGAGTGCATGTCTAATATCTAAAGAAAATGCTGTTTCAACTTGAAGAACAACAGCAGAAGTTGCAATAAAGACATTATTTTTCATCGTTTCCCAAAGGATTCTGCGGTCTCATCAACATCGCTTATCAGCATCTAGACAATATGAGACAAACATCCGAACCACTTCTCAGGGTGGAACCCGATATTAGGCGCAATCAAAGAAACACTCAACCACGAAATGGTACTGTAGACTATGAGTCACATTTGATGTGAATTGCAGTCCTTTCCTCGTGAAAACTACTCGAATTTACTTTAAGTAATGTTCTACGGATTATAAAGAAATAACTGAAACAAATGTAAGGCCAGTAGCCAACAAGGATATATTCGCTTTTATTAAGAAGAACATTGTTAACTGAACCAAGTTCGAGTAATGAGCATAGGAATATGTGTAAGTGATGTAAGCTCAATGATGCACTACAGATAGTGTGTGATTTTACTTTCTCTATTTTGTTCTCTACATAATGTTTAAGTAGAATCAGAAGACTTATGAAGTTAGGGAACTATTTCGCCTATTGTGCATAAATGTTTGATCTCTTATGTTTTAGTTATTAATTTTATGTTTCTTTTTTATTTATTTTATTTTATTACTTATTATTATTTACAAATAAGTATTTTAGTGGAAAACCACGTGAAGAAACATAGCTATTTCGCCTATTGTGCATAAATCTTTTCTTTTGATGGTGATTCCGAAACTATTATTGCAAAAAAGCTTGCAATAGTTATTGGGAAACATCAGTTTCTCTGAAAGAATCTAGAAAAAATTTAACAAATAATAAAAACAGTTTTTACTGTTATCAGAAACTATTCATAAATGGCCTTTTTAGAAAATTCTAGCTGTCACATGCTTCTTGTAGCTTTAGTAAAAATTGTATGTACATTGGTTTTTATTATTATTATTATTATAAAGAAAAGTGTGTGCTGTCATGTTAGAGATTATTGAAAAAGCGACTAATTTACAGCTCAGAACTAACAGTTCAATTTATTAAATGTAAACCAGACACATAACACAGAACAATCGGTTACTCTTTATTGGATAAAAAATCATGGATCTTGGGAAGTGTTTGTAATGGTAGAGTGATAGAAATTCAAGTTCTTAGCAATATTAGACTTCGGAGACACGTTCTGAATATTTGAAATTAACAGACCTGTTATTAACAAGTCTGTTAAATTAACAGACACTAGAATATTTACGACAAATTGAAAAATCATGGCCTAAAGTTGAAACAAACCCAACTAAAACTAAAATGAACATTGAAAATTGGAAAGTAAAGCATAGTGGATAAGTTGAGGTATTAACCCATTATAAAAAGTTAGTTCAAAGGGGGTACATGAGACATTGTATACATAGCTATCATCCCAGACTTTCAAACTTGAAAGATTAACTGGAAAAACATGCAAAATGAAGATAAATAAGAAGAAAACCAAAGCGATAAAGTACACAAGAGCAGCAGAGGAAGGGGCAAACGTATGGCTAGATGGAGAAAAAAATCGAAGGGTTACCTTATTTAGGAAGTCTAATATTCTCGGACGGAAGTGAAAAAGATGTAAGTTCCAGAATAGCACAGGCTAAACATGCATTCAATAGAAAAAGAGGACTGCTAACATCAAGAAATGTGTCGTTGGATGTTCGTAAATGATTTATTATGACTTGGTATGGAGCGTGGCGCTTTACGGATCAGAAACGTGGACACTGAAGAATGCTGAAATATCCAAGCTCGAAGCATTTAAAATGTGGAACACGGAAGGCAGTCTCAGCTTGTTTAATTTATTACAACAGTGTTTATTATGGTCTTTAATCAAGTCTAAGTAATGGAATATACACATGAAAATCAAAACAAAAGAAGTTCAACAAAAATATGTCAATTAATTTTAGTAAGCATTTTTTAAAGTTTGTCAAGCAGTGTAGAATTTAAAAATTGTCAAGATTTACGAAATATGTGGTTCATTTCTATTCCAAGCGTAATGACTTCCATTTTTCAACTAATCTAATATTCATTTAATTACAACAAATACTTTAATTTTTTTATTCTTTAATTAACTGATATTCATTTGAAATCTACACTATACTATATTTCTACAATCTAATTCTAATGTTTTTTGGAATTAACCCTAGAGTACAATGATCATGACAAAAGATGTTTCCATCTAATGTGCCCTAATCATTCAAAGAGCGCCATAGAACACGTGAACATTCTCATGAAATCTCTTTGCATAGCATAATTTGTCGATGCGCACGAAACAGGAATTTCAATAAAAGAAAATAGCTTTTAGGATGACCTACAAATACACTATAGTGAAGAAGCATCTGCAACTTCAAGCATGGCAGGAAGACATAATATCATGCGAAATACCGATTGATATGGTCAATTATATTTACAAGAGAATTACAGCGACATGACATTCAGGATTATTTTGAGAAGTCGATTTGGAAGATATACTACATATATTGATAACAAAATCGATGTTTGAGAAAGAGGCGAAAAAGAAAAAGAAATGTGCCAAGAGAAGGTTTATCAGTTTTCATAAAATGTTACTGTCACATAGTAAAGTGTGTTCAATATAAATATATACAAACTTCTAGAGGACAGCACCTGTCTCACGTAGTACATGAACAGGCGGTAGACCTGTCAGGATGATGAGCCAGTAGTGCACCAACAGATACAGGAACAAGTGGTGCTATCGTGATCCTGTTTGACGGCGAGGATGACCTAATGTGTGTACAAGTTCTACGGGACACAACAAAGCACGGGTAAAATGTGCACAGTAAAACATTTTACAGCGGAAGGAGTACCGTGTAGAACAACCTACGACATCATTAAAAGATGTAAGAATGGAATTGAGTGACCATCCCGAAGCGCACAGAGCAACAAAAAAGCATGATTAAACTCAAGTGTGGCCACTTGTTGCAAAAATTCGATGCTCGTGATTTTATCTTGGATGATGAAGCCTATGTTACATTGTCCCATGCCTCTATCAATGGAAATGACGGTTTCTATACATCTTAAATCTCTACAGTCCCATCTAGTGTTAAATTTGCCAAAAAGAAGAAATTTGAAGAGAAAGTGCTTGTTTGGATTGCCATGGGTCCCAAAAGTGTTAGCCAACCGTTGTTGTGTCGATTTGGATTTGCTATTAACACCCAGACATACCTGGTACAGTGCATTAGGAATAGACTAACACCGTACATACGTGTCAAAAATCCAGTCGAAATCCGTTGTGGAAAAGGAGCAAAATACATGTTGTGACGCTTAGCAAGTGATTCATTTTCTCCTGATTTGTTGTACTTAGGGTTAATCTTTTTTTCTTTTTTTCTACTTCGCTTGGAATCTATTTTACTTTTGTTTTTCAGATTTCTGCATTACTCAATATATTTTCTATTTCTATATTATATATCTGTTCTATACTACACTACATTCTACTTTCTACACAACTGTTCTACTTAACACTACTTTCTACCTACTTTATATTTTTTTTTACTTTTTTTATTTTTTTATTTTTTTACTTTTTTTATTTTTTATTTTTTTTTACTTTTTTATATTTTTTATTTTTTTACTTTTTTATTTTATTATTATTATTATTTTTATTGATTTCTATATTGAGTCTATAACAGTGCATATGTATTGTGTAAAGAAACAGTTGGAATATTAGTATTCTTAACTTTCGATCACTAAGTCTGAGATTTGATACTCGTAACCACCTTTAATTTTTAAAATAAATCAAACCCGTTTGGAAGTGTAGCACCATCATGTGTGAATACATTGACCTGACTTTTTAACACTATGTACTAGATAATTTTATAGTTCTCTCTTGTATTTAAAATCTACAGTCGCTGAAATATTTACTTAATGTGACTGAGAGTCAGTGTGTTTGTCAAAAGTCACCACAAACATTCAGGCACTTGTCCAATTATGATGCTGTTTAAATTCCTCCACACAGAATTCGGGAAGGTTGTCTTTGAACCACTGTTGTACGGTGGCCTTCATTTCATCATATGTGAAATGTCATCTCATCAAAACCTGTCACCTTAGTGGCTTCTTCAGCAGACCGAAGATGTGAAGGTCCCAACGTGACAGGCCAATGATATAGGAAGGATGACTCAACATTTTTCACTTGAATCGTTGGAACAAGTCCTGTACTACTGGTTCTATATGAAACTTACATGAAACAATTTGAAACATTCTTTGATCTTCTGAGGTTAAGTAATGATGATTTTTGTTTTCTTGAAGAATAGAAGTGTAACAATAATCATTAAATACTGTTATAAACTCAATACAATATAAACTTCATGCAGAAATCTTCCTACTACAGTGATACCTTTGAATAACGGGCATTGATAGGACGTAATTATTTGTCTGTAAATGAAAGTTGACAGTTACAGAGAAGACATGTTCCAATTGTTGGGGGAGTAAAGCAGGAATTCGTTTTGTAAACAAATAGAAGTATCATTGAAGAGATGTGTTTATGTGGGGTTGCAAGGGAAGATACAAGTACCAAGGGAAACAGAAGTAGTGACTTTTTCAGGGAAGAAAAGAAATTTCGTGTAGAATTCTTGGTCTTATAATTGGTTCTCCACCATAGAAAGTGTTGAAGCAGTAACGCCAGGAAGCAATTTAGTTTGGATAGATGTACAGGAAAATGAAGAATGTTGTGTGTGGTGGTTCACCAATTTATTGAGATTGAATTTGAAAGATGTTTTGTAGAGAAGAGAATTTCTGTTTCCTTAGCGTGACCACGTTTTATTTTTAAATTGAAGGGAGCATTTTTTGTGCTGAATATGTATAAACTGAGAACAATGAGCTTACTAAAGCATTAGGGGAAAATAAGACTGCTGAGGCTCCTGTCCTATTATAATACAAACAGTTTTAACGGGATTAAAAAAAAAAAAAATCTGTCCGTATTATGGAGGTGTCCGTTATTGTGAGGTTTCACTATTAGATTCTACAAAACGACTTGTTGAGAATTAGCAAAAGCTTACTATTGAATTTTGAGTAACTACAATTACTACATAAATTATATACACATATATATACAAATCATCCTTTGGTCTAATGGATGTAATTTTAGTTCGTGAGGAACTGGAATATTCTGAGGCAAAAAGATAGGTAATAAAGATCTATTTAATCTTAACATAATACTTAACCCTTCTGCAAAATGACAACCTAAAGGATTGAAAAAGATGAAATATTTCTCAAAAGTCACCGAGTTGAGAGTCCGTCAAATTACCCGAAATCATAACTGCAGACAATTAATACAGAAAATCCGAGACAAAGACGTCAAAGAGAAATATCGAAGACTTACAAATACATAATACAGATAAGGACATTAAAGCGAATTGATAAAACGAAAGATATATTATGTTTAGAAATGCTTATCTTTTTACCTCAATTCCTCTTTAGAGGAAGCACTCTCGCTCTTCGTCGCACCAAGGAATGCAGCAGCAGCAGGGACAAAAATAAAACTTGAAGCAGCGGCCACACTGAGATTCATGGCGAAGATGAAGTAAGTTGGGAGGAAGATCCCTGGTTCCATACATTCTTTCCCACCTTCTTCTTCTTTCCTCTCGTTGATCTAAAATGAACAAAAATATAAAAATAATGAGGATTTGAATTATTATATTTTATACAATTTAAATAGCATTATTTCTAATTTCAGTTTTTGTACTTGGGTTCATCTGGGAACTATTAGTACTCATGGGGACTAATGATATTTAGAGGGAGGTTACACGTTGAATACAGTATTATATAAGGCTTTTTGCGTGCAAAATGGAGCTACTGTCTCAAGTCTCTGGGTATATAAGTCGCAGCGTGTCCGGCATAAAATCATTTCACAGTTGATAATTGAAGCTAGTAGATGTATAAGTTATGGGATTCTTACAATTAGAAGTAAGTGGATACTTTCAAATATCTAGGATCAGTATTAATAGACGGAAACCATATTCACGAAGAAATTAAATGTCGACTAAAACCAGGGAATTCGTACTTATTCAGTTCAAAATCTATATTTATTTATTATTCAGTTCAAAATCTCTTGTCGTCGCGAATTCTGTCCAGGAATTTGAAACTTAAAATATATAAAATGATAATCATACCTGTTGTGCTGTATGGTTGCGAAACATGGTCGCTTACTCTGAGGGAAGAACGTAGATTGAAAGTATTTGAGAACAAGATCCTAAGAAGAATATTCGGACACAAGAGGAACGGAAAAGGGGAATGGCGGAAACTTCATAACGAGGAAGTACATAATTTATGCGATTTACCAAACATTGTTAGGGTCATCAAATCTAAGAGGGTCAGGTGGACAGGTCATGTAGCCAGGCTGGAAGAAAGCAGGAACGCTTTCAAAGTCTTGACTGGAAGATCAATCGGAAAACGACCATTAGAAAGACTTAGGCGCAGATAGGAGGGCAATATTAAAATGGATCTCGCAGAAATAGGAATATAAAGTAGAAACTGAATTCAGTTGGTTAAGGATAGGAGTCAGTGCAAAGCTTCTGTGAACGTGGCATGGAACCTCCGGGTTCAATAGGCCATAAAGTAAGTTAGTTAGACGTAAGGTACTGCACCGTTAAGATAAGTGAACTTCCCGCAAAACTGCGCTACATTTTACAATTTTATTTCAGTAAAGGCGTAAATATTGCACAGACCTTTTAAGAAATTTGTGCTATTTATGGGCAAGATAAGATAACAATCAATTTCTTTGTGGAAATTTTTATATCCAAGATGCTCCTCACAGTAGGCATCCAATCATACAAAAAATGGGTGATATTCGGGCAAAAGTCGAGTAAGACCGACATATAAGTAGTCATGGCTTCGCTAATGACCTAAACATTTATAATCAAACTACCGTGTTCACTTGCGTAATAGTAGCACTTTTTGTATCATTTTTTAAATGTGAAAATCCAACTGCGACTATTAAAAGAGGAAAACTGCCATTTTCTTATTGCTATGATCAAGACAATTTCGAATTTTGATACGTACAACATTGTGTCAACAAAAAATGGAGGGTGGAAGAAATAGGTTGCTTGATCTCTGTTGACAGATGGGTCACGATGTTACGTGTCAGTAAACACGAAAAGTTCTTTTGCAATTTCGAAGGAAGTCTCGTTCACAAAGAGAAAACTTAAATGAAATATATATAATTTGAACAATATATATATAATTTGAAATAAATAAATAAATATAGACAACTAGACTTGTTTGCCACAAAAAGTTCCAATCTACTGGACTAGGTATGAATTAGTTGTATTTCAGTTCAACGGACAGCATCAGTAATCAGTGCTATAACATGGTTTCACCGTGTAACCAAGTAAACATTTGTATACTGGTACATAAAAGATTAACTCATAAAGATTAATGATCATAACTCTTATGGTGATAACACTAATTTGTACAGATTAAAATATGAAAATAGCTTACACCAATTGTCGCAGGGATCCACTTCAAAGCACAAACAAGCCGAAAACGGGGCGACAACGCATCTAGCTGCACAACTGATCACACAGAGAAGTCTACTTCGCCAAGATATGGGATATGGATACGGCGGCTCCTGAACTGGGTGTTCCCTCAGATTATCATCATCGACTTCTCGCGGTGACCTCTCGGTCACCTCTTGTCGCTGTTTTCTCGGTCTTGGTTCCTGTCGCCGTTCGTGCTATAATAAAACAATAGAAATTTAATGAGAATAGAGAAGCATTATTTATTATTCTTGAAATTTCATATAGAAAACTATATATAATGATAATTCTAAGCTACTTGCGTTTCGGAAAAAAAATCAGTATCAGTGATGTCATTCAGCTAGTTCGCACTGATTCGCCCGAACTGGTTGTTAAAATCACCTCTCCACCTAATAGAGGAGCACTTATGAAAAAGAAAAAATTAGTATTGTTCTTGAGAATCTAATATATTTATTTTCCTTTCCTTTCCAGCTTTCAAAGAGATGATTAACACCACATTAAATAATTTTCAAGTGTTTGTAGATAGTCAAGGTTTTCCTAAAGCAGAAATTCATCAAATCATCAAGGAGGCAAGAAAAATAATTAAAGTTATTGCTGAGAGTTAAGGCATTCAGTTTAATAAACAACGTAACTACAGATAAAAGAAACTACCTCCTTGCTGAAACTCGTATCTCACCTCTGAGAATAACTTCTTGTAGGAAAGCCTTTAGAAGAATGGGATGCAACGCACTGGTAAAAACGTGGTTACACCAAGGGTATTATACACGTGCCGATTGTTGGGTTAAAAAGAAAGCAACATCCGAGTATTCTAAACATCGACTTTAATTCTAGGCTTATCTCAACATCGGCGAGTTTTGCAAAGTAAATATTAAAATAACTATTTGCATGACTTCAATCTAATACTGTTATTAGTATCATTGGAATCAATCAATCAATAAATAAATAATAAATCAGTTTACCTCCTTGATCTCCTCCACGAAAACTTCTTTGACCATCGTCTCACGATCCATCTGCGAGGACCCAGGAGGAGAGGTGGGATGACTTCGTTCCTCAGTTGGTGGTGGAGTGGTCCGTTTTCGTGTTGCTTCCTCCTACGAAATATAAATCAAGTTATTTTAGTTCCAGTCCAAATCTGTTTCATCAATGACTCATCTTACTTGTAACAATACCCCTGTACTTTTATTTTCTACATAATATCTCTAGTTGCATATAAACATCATTAACAGCTGGGATTTCTATAGTATATATATAAAGTGTTTGTGTCCACAATAAGTACAATCTCCTACTTCAAGTGAATTTTGCCACATGTGTAGTATGATTTCTTCCAGCATATTAAAAACAGTCATTTATTATTTGTAAAGAACGACATTATTTCGTTCATTTCCGTGGATCTATCGATTTGTCTTCTCCATCGGAGTAAATCTGTCTTCAACATTGGGGGGAACGGGTAAGACAGTTCATTTTTTAAGCAGATTTGAGGCTTATTCTGGAAGGGGGGAGGGGAGATGAGACTCATATTACGGTAGATGAATTTGATTTCCGAGGTGAACCTGTTGTGTATTATACAGCAAGAAACATCAATTTCATCTCACTTTTCTTTGTAGTAGACACAAATAGTATCACATTTCTCCCCCCCCCCTCCAAAAAAACACATTTCAAATCGGATTATTGGGGGCACATTTCCCCCAGCTCCAAGATTGAGAGGGATTTGTGCCAATGGTCTTATCTTTGGACAATATTTTAGTTAAATAAAAATAAAAATTTAAGAGTTCATGATAATTTAGGGCTATATCTCATTAGGGCTATGTCATAATGAAAAGCTTAATGGAGGGTTATTTTAACATGTTTTAATTCAATAAGTTCTGGTACAGAATAAATTTTTAACTTTATAAATTAATTATTTTTTCCCTCCATTCTCTCAAAAACTACGCATGACCTTTTAAAATCACACATATCATTTTGTTCTATCGATTGGTATATTTCTCATCTGTGAACATTTTTTTCATTAAACGCTAAGAGTATTCTAGAATTGGGTTAAGGTACGTTTCATTAGTGGATTATGCTTTATTTCTGTGACAGGAGGTTAAAACTATAAATATGGATGACAATTTCACATCTTCCTTTTCAGAGAGGTAGCAGCGAAATAAAAAAAACTGAGTTAAACTATGTCCTAACCAACTATTAAATTAAACTCCGGAATGTGTCTAAATACCAGCTGTCAATACCGAAATTTTCAATGGAAATCTCCATCTTCTTCAGAAGCTTATTTATTTACATAAACACACACTGCTCTTTTCAATCACCCTTTATAGTTTCCATCACATAATTAAAAAAATATATATATATTTCAGATATGGCTAAGTTTACATCTAACATTGGATAGTTTGTAGCAAATATGGTAATTTATAATACATTAAGATTTCTGTTTCAATTAATTATTGGGGTTTCATCTGTGTTGTGAGAATTTTTTCTTTTTATCTGTGTAGTTATGTTTCCTGGTAATATGGTGAAAAATAAAAATAAAATCAATTAGTTCAGAAAAAAGTTTGTATTAACTAATAAAGCTCAGCTGATAATATCACTTTCCCTGATAGCTCGAAATAGTAGATATGATTTGCTTCAAACTTTTCAATCTGCAAAGAATATTTGGGTCGTGATTTTCTTGATGCAACGATCCATTATACGCTGAAGAAGATGGTGACTTGCATTGAATATTTCGGCATTAACGCATAGTTACACGCATTCCTGAATTTAAATTAAGAATTGTGAGCGTCAATTTAGTTTCTTCGGAAGTTCTATCTTAATATCTTCACATAAACAATTTAAACCTTTTGTCACAACTTTTACGCTTAGAGTTAGTACAAAGAGAAAAAATAAACTTATAAATTTCATAATTATAAATAAATAAAAATAAGAAACTTCCTATTGATTAAAAATTAATTTCTATTTTGTTGTCTTACCGTTCCGCTTTGTCTCCGCCGGAAGATTAAGCTTCTTATCCTGTGGAACCTGGAAAGTCTAAGATAAAAAAGTAATTAGAATTCGTGTGAACATAAATACAATTTAGTACACTAACAAATAATAAAATAAATTAGTTTAGTGTAAGTAATTTCAATTAAGTTTTTGAGTCTTATTACATGATTAATATAATTCTCAGGTTTCTAACAAGCTGGGCATGAGAAATACTACGGTCGTTAAAAGTGCATAACCCAAACCATTTTCAGAAGAATATATATGAACAAATAAGACTTTGAAGTATTACCTGGAACGGGGAGGCGGTCGAACAACTGGACCGTACACACGCTTAGTTCTTCTGTCTTCCATGACGGTCGATTCTCCAGTTGTTTCTTCTTCCTCCCTGTGGCTGCCAACTTCCTCCTCGGTGCGTGAGTGCAGTCCATCCTCCATTTGAGATGCAACCTCAGCTACACCTGATTCCACCAAATCTTCTCCAGCTGTAATGGCCTGTGTTGCCCGTCTCTTGAACTGGAGTAAGCGCCACAGGTAACATAGACATTTGAAGAAAATGGTCAGTGGCGATTCTTCAGGAGAAATACCACTGAAATCGTGTTCTGGTAAGTCCACGATGTTCCATGGCATCCCCACCTGAATCGTCTGCCAAGTAACCAGGCGGGGTGTAGGTACTCCTATTGCAGTTGCTATTATCAGCAGGCTTCTGATACGTTCGGCTTCAGAAACGCTAACAATAGCCAAAAATGATACAGGTGTATAACCAAGAATCATTCTCAGCCACGATACAGACATGGACTGAGGATGTGACGGTAACACTGAGGTTGTCTCAAAAGGAAAAAGATAACTCTCAACACTACTCTCTGCTGTTAGATCCTAATTCAAAGAAAGAGAAAACAGAGGTAAGTCACATTAACTGGATAACCATCAATAATATATGTAAACACAATAGAATTCTTTTAAAAAAATCTAGTTGGACCAAAAGATAAATTAGAATACGAGCTATGAGTAATCACTTCAGCTCACGAGCTGTTGCCAGCCTGTGCATCTTCTTCCGATGTGATTTTATCGGAGGTTGAACCTTGTAACTCAAGTAACTCTCCGAGTGTCTACACCTGTACTCCCATTTGTAATGGAAACCAGGGCTACGCCTATCGAAGACATACATAGCAAAGCCGGAAAGAAGTGACAACTGAAAAACAAATATTATTAAAGAATTTTTGAAAGAAATGAGAAGTACAGTGGCGTATGTAAGGGAAAGTTCCAGAATGGATGACTCAATCATTTTTTTCCATCACGTAGTGGACATTCTCTTTACAGGTGATAGTGTTGTCTGCTAGGTTGGTAGTCTGTTAATTGTTCATAGTGGGTAACTCATAAGTGTCTAGAGATTGTATTGTTCGTACCGAAGGCGTGCTGTTCTTTTTCTACTCTCGTTGAAGGACAATAATAGTGACTATGCTTGGGAAAAGAATTTCATAGGAAATACACGCACAAATAAGGATTCTGAGTGAAGAAGGCTACAGTACTCGCCAAATTTCTGCCAGATTGGGTTGGTACAAAAAACAGTTGCCAGAGCAATAAGTAAAAGTAAGTTCCAAACCACTGGAAATTATGGCTCGAAAAAGCCAAAAGGACGTCAAAAGTGCACAACTAAGTGTGTGGATCAGGCCATACTTTTGGCAGGAAAGAAGTCACCCAGAAGATCAGCCAAAGCAATCCTGGCTGGTTTACTAAAAGATAGGAATCTACCTAACCAAAGGACAATCCGCAGGAGGTTATTATGTGCCAATTTCAAATCCTATAAGATTGCCAAAAAGTCGAAATTGCCGACCAACAACATTGCCGATCAATTGACATTTTGTAAAAAGTATCAGGGATGAGCTACTGAACAATAGAAAAGAGTTATACTTTTGGCAGAGACCCAAGTATCGCAATTTTATACCTTTTGTAGATACATACGATGACCTTCTAATACAAGGGATTTTCAACGCTACATCATTCCCATTGTAAAGAATGCTGCTAAAATCATGGTCTGAGTGCCATTTCTGCTAAAGAATTGTGGTTCATGCCTGAAAGGATATTAATGAATGGAACTGTCTTTCTCGATATGCTTAACGAGTAGTTACCAGTGTTTATGGAGATCAACCAGTGTACCCACTCCCAACATGATGGAGTTGTTGGGTAATTTTAAAGCGGAAAGTGGCTGAACGTAACCTCAGTTCAGTTTCTCAATTTAAAAAAGCTATAAAACACGTCTGTTACAGAAATTTCACCAGAATACTGTGAAAAATTGTATCTGTCCATGCCTTCTCGTATCTAAGCAGCGTTAAAAAAAAAATAAAGGTTTGTACACCAAATATTGAACTCGCTTTCAAGCGTGTATACTTCACTGTGTTTCTATCACTGAAATGTATCCTTTGTATGTGTTTTTAACCTGAAATGTATCTTTATATCAATGTACATCCGTATTTAAATGAGAATATTCTTGTGTATTCATAAGCATGATACTTATTTGTGGTGAGTCATCCGTTCTGGCCAATATATCGTGTTTCAAAACAACAAGTACAACGTTTGAGAGGTGATTCCTAACACAGTTAATAAAGAACATATGGACCTATGGAGAAAGTTGCTTAGTTTCACAGCTAGGACTGCCTCAAAGTGAAAAAGCTACAATGCAACAAGAGAAACCATGGAGTGGTGCTACATATGAGTGTAAAGGAAGCCACATGCCATTCAATAATGCATTATTTCAGTAATGTGCGAGGTGTACGCAAGGGATTCCCTCACAACATAAATTCCAGACATGCTACAAACAGAATTTTTAGATATACTGTGACTTAAAAGGTGCATCTAAGTAGGCAAAAGGTAAGCTTTGACAACAGTAAATACGGAATACGTAAGCGGGACGTCTGAAGTATTAGGGAACCCCAGATCCGCGGTTCCTCGTGTTGGGAATAACGTATGCTAAGGTGAGATGTGCCACAGCATATTTCACGTATTTTTTTTAATACATATAAGCGTCAAATGATACATCACCTTCTGAACGTTGACGGTGTTGTTTTGAGCACCCTATATATATGAAAATCACACTTGTCCTGAAAGTATATGAAATAGAGTCCTTGAATCCCCCCCCCTGATTATATTCTGCGTATGCCACTGGAAAAATATATTTAACAACTACAGAATATAATAAATACAATGTTTGAATAAGAATTACATATTCATATTAAATACAGTGAACCCTCGGGTCCCTAATTTAATCCGTTTCGTAAGCTGTTTTTGAATAGTTAATTTGAACCTTTTTCAGTTGGAACAAATAGTTAAGGGAGGAGATAGAACCTATTCTTGGGACGCTGAAGTGATTAAAAACTAATTTTTTTTTTTTTATTGAAATTAATGTAAATATACACAACAATTGATCTATTCTGGCCGCAGAAACATGCTATGTATTTTTTTTTAACTTTTTACCTTTTTAAATATTTTTTGTGATGAAGAATATAAATGAAAATACTCTTAAATTATCCTAAACTAGATATAATGAAAACTAAAATACAAAAAAGTGCAAAGAAATTTTTGAACACCACACAACGACAAATAATGTTTATGACGAATGCTTGAAAGCACTACTGATAGCGTGCATACAAGTGTGTGTTCATAGCCCGAAATATCGTTCGTGAACCGATTTTTGCACGAATAGAGGGATTCGTGAACTGTGGTCCACTGTATTAAATAAACGAAATATTATTAAACAAACAAGTTTCGTGTGAAACTACGGTAGACTTCCAAATTATACAAATTTAATTCTTAAACTTGAAGTAGTACCTCTATAACTACTGGTTCCAACAGAGGAATAAGATCAAAAATAAGACCTGTTCCTCCATCCATATCAAAAAGCCATTATTTGCTATCTCTTACTGCTTTTGTTCTATGGAGAGTCCTATTAAAACCGGAAGTACTTGTAAATTTCAACCACTCTCGGTTTTCGTAGTGTTGTTGGTAGTGATAGCACATTCCCTTGAGACGATGAATCGATTGCAAAAAAAAAAAAAAAAAAAAACAACTTTGTCGCTATCTATTACTGTTTTGGTTCTATGGTGGTCAGCGTTGAAACCGGAAATATTAGACGTTTACCACTTCTGATTTGAATAGAGAATTAACAGAGGTGATGGAACTTATTCTTGCACTCTGAAGCGACTGAAAAAAAAACTCTTCTCGACGTCTTTTATCGTTTTTGCTTTATTGAAGACAATATTAAAACCGGAAGTATTAGTAATTTCAACCACTTGTGGTTTTGGTAGAGTGTTGTGGGTTGTGACGGTATGTTTTCTTAAGACGATGATCGATTACAGAAAACCGCTTGTTGCTGTCTATTACCATTTTTGTTCTATGGCAACCAACGTTGAAACAGGAAATGGTTAATTTGAACCTCTTCCGGTTTGAACAAAGAGTTAAGGGAGGAGATAGAACCTATTCTTGGGACGCTGAAGTGATTGAGAAAAGTTGCTTCTTGATATCTCTTACCGTTTTTGTTCTGATATCTCTCGACACACGGACGGACATAACTGTTGTATAAGACTCCGACATTTAGTATGGAAGTCTGATAATTCGTTCATATAAAGTTACATTTATTTTCGTAAATATTAAGATAAAAATTACAAGGTACTAAAGCAGTAGAAACTTCGATGCAGACATACCTCAGACGCAGTACTCCAGCTACTACTGTCTTCAGTGATACCTTCCTCACTTTCTGTCAAATCCGGGTTCTTCTTTTCTAACGTCATATCCGTGTAATCGATGGAGTAGAAACTTTCTGATGAATCAGAACTATTCTCCTAAAATAATAATAATAATAATAATAATAATAATAATAATAATAATAATAATAATAATAATAATAATAATAATAATAATAATAATAATAATAATAATAATAATAATAATAATAATAATGTAGAAAATTATATACATTTAAAATTCTACAGCGTTAACGTCTATTCAAAGTCTATACTCATTTTCTTAAAGTTAATCTGTATTTATATAAGTTTTAAGTACAAGGTATCCCTATAAACTTTTAAAGTACAGCTGCCTCCCTTTAAAATATTACCATGATATAACAACACTGGAAACACCTTCGTCCAAGCTTCTTGTTCGTGCCTATTTAAGCTGGTTATTATTATTATTATTTAAGCTGGTTTGATGCAGTCTGTATCTGGGTAAGCCTGCGACAAATGTATGTAATGTGAAGTCATCGTACGAAACACACATATCGAAATAGGGCAATATCCTAACCTAAGCTTTGTTACAAATTGGATAAAACTTTGATCGAAACGTTGCAGATATGGATGCAGAAGTGTTGACGATGATACAGGATCAGAACTCCATTGAACGTCAAGGAATGAGGCGAACATGGGAAAATATCGTTGAAATTTGATAAACATATAACTTCACAGCAAATGTCTCTGATTTTTTAACAGAACAGTAAAAAAGCCAATAAGAAAGAGTAATGTGAGTATTTGGTGGCTACTGCAGTACGGGACAACACCTTTCTAAAGTACATTGTGGCGGTCGATCAAACCTGACGTTCAAAAGTTTCGTACAACCATTTCACACTATATGCATTTGTCGAACGTTTATTCAAATACAAATTGCATAAAACTGATTTAAACAGGCATTAATAAAAAGCTTAGACAAAAGTATTTGCAGTGTTATCATTTCACGTTTTTTTAAGTTCGATTGAGTTGATTTGAGTTTAACGTCCCTTCCAGCAGCGAGGCTATATGAGACGGGACCTACTGATTAACGTGGAATCCGAAACACAGAAGCTCCCGCCGGAAATCGAACCCGGGTCTTCCTTGCTTAAGTTCGAGTACTTCATAGGCGCGTTACTTTGTAATATTGAACCTTAGCTGCACCAATCACTTACATCCGTAATAATGTACTTAGAAATTTTAAAAATGCGAGTAAGTAACTTAAAATAAATTTAAATATCTCTGACAATAAAATGTATCATCTAATTACCTCTGTACAAACATCTATAAATTTTATTTGATTAATATTTTTAGAATTATAAATAAATAAATAAATCTTTAAGGTTTGATCATTGATATATGTAGAGGAAAGAAATGTAAGTGGCAACATTGAAGAAATTTAACCATTTTGTTTTAAAAGAAACTACGTATGTTCAAATATATCAGAGAAAGAGCTTATCTATATTTGTACACTAACTGTTAAATATTTGAATAGTAATCAAATATTGGGGATATCAGTGATGGAACGCTTACCTCTGGTTCGATCACAGATCATGTGAACTTACGGTAGATAACATCGTATCCATAGTTTCACGTTTCCTACATTTTCATTCCACCAATTCTTACATAATCATTCAGTTTCATTTATCATCCGTCCTTTACTCTAAAGAGCATAATCATTGGGCGTAAAACTAAAATTCATTTCAGTTTTTAAAATGATAACAATAATAATAAAGTTCCAGTCTAAATATTGCATAAACAAAAACATGTATTATTTAATAGTTGATTCATATGAAAGAAATCATTTTAAAATATCAAAAGAAATTTCATTTATTTTTCATACCGGTAATCGTAAGGTCAAAATTTAGAAGCTAGCAAGGCAGTAGAAACATTGTGATAAGCAATAAAATCTCAGAGAAAGAGTATCGAAATTAATGAAGTCATGAAATAAGCTACGGTTATATGTATAATACGGATGTCAAAGAAATTTTAAATCTTCAGTTTAACAATATACTGTATCGAGTTAAGCAGACGAGTTGAGTTCAGTTGATTTTGAGTTTAACACCCCTTTCAGCGGCGAGGCTATATGAGATGGGACCTACTGAATCCGAACATGAGCTCCCGCCGGGAACCGAACTCGGGTCTCCCACGCTAAAGACGCGTACGCTAACCACGAAGGAGCTCAAGCAGACAACTTGAATATTATAGTAAGACTATCCATGGCTTTGGATTGATTATTTTAACAAAAGAAACACTGACCAAAGCTTAAAACACACTTTATTTTAAATTATAATTTGTAATATAACATACCCTTCTAACATATCCTTCTTCAAACAATATCGAAAAATTGAATAGTATGTATCATTTATTGAAAATAATAAAAAGTGTATCAAGAAAAATCTATTTCACGATTCTAATTGAGGTTTTAATTCTTCATTTATATGATAATTTTGGAGAGAAATGTTTAGGAAAGTCATTTGTTACTTCTTTAAGTTATACTTTCGGAAAGACTATACACCTATCATGCAGTAGTACAATATGTAGCATCGCAGTATTTGTTACGACTACGTTGCATAGCTGTTAATATATCGTGCACTTTCTCTTCGTTGCGTATGGATAGTCTACCATTTTCTCATAGTTCTTTATCGATCTAGTCCCCGTAAATTTCTTAATTATCACTCCATGGAGATTAGGAACCTGTGTACTTACAAATCTAATGGGAAACTGGTCTTTCACTGTCACCATGCTCACGACGTAACATCATTCTGAGCTCATTCGGCAAGACACGGTCTCAATCATTCAAAGGTGATGAGCCACAATGAACAGCAAAGAGATAGAGACATCTCGTCTCAAGGTTACCAACCTAACAGCTTGCGGAAGCAACCTGCTCACAATAAGGGATTACCAATCTTTGCAGAAAGCATTACTCGCAGCACACAGAATACAGTCTCTGAACATATAGGTGTATAGTTACTTTTTGAGCATATGTTTATATATGGTTTATACGATCCATTTATTGTGGAGTCTATCACAATATTTAAATTTACATATGATTACCTACTGCAATAGTCACCACACACACAAAAGAACCATATAAACTAATTTTAAAGAAAGATAAAAATAGCACTAACATTTTCGCTTATACATTTTACCTTATTATTGTCATTAAATCACATATCATACAGTCTTGAACAATCTAAGTGTACTGACCTCAACATCAGGTGTCACAAGTTCCATTTGCAACTGCAGAATGGATGTCCCAATATCCAACCTTGTCCTATAGATGGTCTCTCTCAAACGCTCCTCCTCACTTGTTAAGTCATCTACGAAGTTGATGCCTCTGGCAATGAACTCGTCAATCTGAAAGAGGAAATAAATAAACAGCGTGTACAAAGGTTTCTATTTATAAATTATAATATACAGGGTGCAACAAGAAGGTACTGCAAAATTTCAGCCACCTAATGGTGTGAAATAGTCACATTCTGGTCGCTCCTTAATGTGACTCAATTTAAACTTCAATAACTCAGACTATAATTAAGCTAGAAGGATAATTTTAGTAGCAATGTGTTCCTGAAGGATGAAGCTTTCTGCCGATATGTATTTTATGAGTGTACCCCAAAGGGGAAGGAATGCCATCCCCAAAATCCTGATGCAAAAAATAAAAGAACACGTAATTGTCCTCCCTGTCAGCCGTGGTACCCCTTACATACATAAAATACATATCGGCGGAAAGCCTCGTTCTTCAGAGATACATAGATACCGAAATTGTCTTCCTAGCTTAATTAGGGTCTGAGTTATTGAGATTTAAATTGAGTCACATTAAAGAGCGACCAGAATGTAGCTATTTCACACCATTAGGCGGCTCAATGACCGTAACTCTGTAATGATGCATTTCCCGACATATGGTCGTATGAACTTTTTTGCTTGTCTACCCATAAGGAATCCACCCCTGAAATTTTGCTCTGGTGTAGTTCTGCCTCGTTCTCATTGATTGGTATCGGTTTCTATCCGAATTAAATTTATAGAACTTTGAGGTGAGTATTTTCTGCTTTTTTTTCTTTCTTCATAAAACCACTAATTTATTTCCTTTTATCTTTTAGGTCGTATTTATGCCTAACAGTTTCTGACACTATTATAACACTTAGTATCTGTGTCACTGTTAACAGAAATGACACAACAGTAGATACAGTGTATATCAGTGCTTCCCAATTACTTCAGAGTTGCGGACCCTTTTTCATTTTTACGGCAAGCTACAGACCCTGCACCAGTGACGTAACTAAGGGGGGGGGAACGGGGCTTGTGTCCCGGGAGCAGGATTGGAGGGCGCAAAACTGAGTAGATATTTATTTTCACTACAAGGCAAGGAAAGGAGTTTAGCAAACTAAAGGTCATAAAAAAAATTACCTTAGAAACTTAACAGGACAATAACGACTCACCAACCTTAGGATCATATCTATAGAGCATAAGTTACCATCAAAGCTATCTTTTGAGGTTATATATATATATATATATATATATATATATATATATATATATATATACTGCAATTTTGAAGCAGAACTTTACCACCTGAAGAAAAAATGAAATACTGTGACGCCAACTTCAAGTATAGTCGGGAAGTGTTTTGGTTTGCTTTGTCACGGGGGCGCGCTAAGGCGAATTCATGCCCTGGGCGACAACTAGCCTAATTGCGTCGCTGCCCTACACCTTTAAATTCTGGTATTTGCGTTGAAGTAATAGTCGGCAGGTGGTTCAATTACCGATCTATATTTGTTATTTCCATATGACCTACAATTATGTCCCAGAATCTAGATGTTATGAGAAAAATCATACAACTTTTTCTTTCGGACAATTCTTTCCGGATTTGGTTCAATATTTGCTACATTTACTCTCACATAAAGCTCAGCATTCAGAAGATTTCTAAGTTGGTTTTCAAGAAACAAAGCATGTAAAATGCTAATACATGAAAGTAAGTGCTACAGAATGGAACCAGATGTTTCAATGTCTTTTCACCTACAGGATTCCTACATATTTTTGTAAACTGTTTTCCCTTACTTTTTTTAACAAATGATTATCTATTTCTCTGACAAAAGTTTGTTTAATTTATCCACTTTTTCGTATCCCCAGTAGTTTAATTAGATACCTAAACTCTCAGAACTGGAAAATTCTTTTTCTACCTAAAATCAAATAATACGACATGCGAGCCAAAATTACGTGTCGTTTTGCCACAGTACAAAAACAAATAACGGCACATTAACCTAATTTACATTGTTTGACTTTGGACTTCAAGGTATAACTGTACAAAATCTCAAGCTTCTATATTCGTTTTTCATATATTCGTCTGTAAAAGAAAGTTCTTTTTAATGCTATCCTGAAATGATTGATTTCACCATAGAGGTATTTAATAAACATTTTGTTTACATGTTGTGTATTCATCTCTAGTGGAAGGATGCTCCTTTTGTAGACTCTACTATATGGAAGTGGATTGTGTGTCAACTGAAAATATGTCAACTATCTGAGAAAACTGCTCTTTGAAGATGTCCATAACCTTAAAAGTTTCACATTGTATCGTGGAAAAAAACTTTGACAAACCACGTTAGACTCTTCGACAGCTGGATGAAGGGAAGATGGTCTCTCGGATGAGAAGAAGGCTTTTCACAGGGTAAGAATATGAAGGGGTTCCTTATCCAGTGATTTCTGTCCGTTTTCGAAACTGAAAGATACGTTGCGACACAGATATTTTCAGTCCAGAAGTCCCTCTAAACTGAAATTTTTCCAGTGTCTAAAACACACCCTAGAAAAATAGTTCTCAGACGCTTTTGATAGCGATATACAAAGATTGCAACGACGTCTAGAAGTGAACGGGAATTATCCTTTGAAAACTGACAGCAGCATATATATCTCTCTCGAAAATAAACACTGCAAGAATTATGGGGAAATGGCGTGTAATATTGTACGCACCTCATATCGTAGAATTTTTATTATATGTACTCTTTTAGAGGAAGATAGACTTATGGTTTGTATCTATAAATAAATGATTTAATTACTGTCGGAGAAAATTGTACATGGAACGAGAGAAATGACTGTCAGAGTTCAGGAAGAGGCCCTATGAAACCACAATCAGTCAATATATGACGTGACAAACGTACTTTGACTCTCTCAAGGATTAGTTTACGCTGTCTTAATGGAAGATTTTTAGATGCAAGGTGTATGAGTACGTTATTCCCAAGAAGTTAACCAATGAGTAACAGGAAGAGTGATTGTAGTGGTCAATGGAGAAATAACTAGCAGGGTGAACGAGGATCCATATCTTTTGAACAGGGTGATTGATTAATTACTGGAAGTTTAATGGGAACGTCAGCAGCAACATTATTTGTTCCAATAAAGGTACGGCCAATGACTGACACTTTCTGTACATTAAAAATTCAAAATAAAACTCTGAAAACTGAAGTTTAAGTATAAAATGACAAAATAAGAGATTAAAAGAAAATATAAAAATTAAAACAGGGGAGGTGAAATGGCTAAAAGAACGAATGACAAAATTGTAAAATATACATCAAGAAAATAAGTAAAAGTAAGAATAACAATAACATGTAACAGGAAAAATTTTAAAACGGAATTATTCTACATAATCTGATTAACTCCTAAAGTTAACTGACGTCTGAGTATTCTGAACATTCTACAAGAACCTGTCAAATATTCCGTGGGACGATACGATATAGTCTACACAGTACGAAAGGTTAGCATCAGTCACTAAATAGAAATGAGTGAGATGGAAGTGTCCGATACGCAAGCGTTTCAGGCTAACTTAATCATGGTGTTTCCTGTACAATCCAAACGACAGTCATTCCTCACCCTGAGTGTTGGAAGATTTCTTCAATAGAACAGTTACTCAAAAGAATGGAGATTCACTTCAACTAACGAAATCAAGACTATGTGACACGTATTCTGAAGGAGATGACAAAGATTCCATCCGGAACTGTTGTGACAAGTGCCATGAACGTTGACAGAAGTACGTCACTGTCCAAGGTCATTACTTTGAAGGTGGTGCTCTGCAAGAAGGTGTATAGTATGTGCAACTAACTGAATGTCCATTCTTTGCACGGCGAACTGTTTCCCTTGCTTCAGAAAACACACTTTTCAATGAAAATGTAATGATCAAATAAACATAAAATGCTCCATTTTTAGCATAAATTTTGAACCACTGACATGGGGAGTTATGCTGGAACATATATACACGCACATACATCCGTTTTTATATGTAGCGAGATTACTCCCGTAACCCCTGTTATGTAGGCATTCATTACCATGTTTTAAGTTACGAAGTAATTTGTTAGGGGATGTTGTTAAATTTATGAAAGACGTAACTCCGTTCCTACCCCTTTAAATATGGTCCACGTGTTCCAGAGTTAAGCTGATACATACACACACATATTTTTTATTTATATAGATAAAGGTCTTCTTTTAATTACTGGTACTATTTTCTAAATTAATTATAATGTGAATCAGCTAACCTGACTGTGAACATTGCTGGTGCCTGGCTCGTGTCCCTCAAGCACACGCCGAAGTCTTTCTCCTTCTGCCAGGACACTTTGGGACGTCTCTTCCAGTCGTCTACGAGCAGACGAAATCTCTTGAAGCACTCGATTCATCTTCTCCATTGCTATCCTATCTGTAAAGAAAGGTGATAACACGTTAGGAAAATTATGTTCATCTTGGAACAACTTAGGAACGCAAATTAGATTTATATCTTGCGAGAGTAAAAATTATGCAATCCAATGGATCGTTAAAAAAAAAAAAAAAAATCGGAATCTTATTTGCGTTCCTGTGCTGAGTCTTATTTCTAGAGAAGTCTACCAGTATCTACAACATCCGTTAGTGACCTTTTTTTTTATTTTGCGTTATACCATTTGTTATAACAGTTACTTTTTGTACAATACAACTGCTTGGCTGATGACTCAAATGTTAATTTCATGTTGTTCTTATGACTCACCTCAAAGGTACAGCACTATACTTTAGCGTGTCAGAAAATATCTGCTACTTGACTGCCCTTTTTATTCTAAGAAGTATTTATGAAAAGTTTAAATCTCTTGTTTTGAGATTACACACATTGTTTATTATTATTATTATTATTATTATTATTATTATTATTATTATTATTATATTATTATTATTATTATTATTATTATTATTATTATTATATTATTATTATTATTATTATTATTATTATTATTATTATTATTATTATTATTATTATTATTATTATTAAAATATAAAATAAAGGTATACTATTTCAGAAATAAATATAAAAATAAATAAATAAATAAAGATAACCTGTCTTCACTTCTCTTTTAGGAATAACAGATTAAAATGTTATAGTCAAGTAACTGAAATGATGAACAATAAACTTATTTCATTTACAATTTAAAGTTTTATGGATACTAGCAAATTGGAGAGCATAAAAGATGAATTGTTAACAGTTTCTGTAGGATAACATTTTTATTTATTTAGCAGTTGTTATTAGTTGATAATGGATAACGTTTTATTGATTTAGAACTGTTATTATAATTAGATCAACTTGATCAGTAACGGAATGTTTACTACATCTACTTTCTTGATCATTTTGGTTAATTGGGCTACATCCATAATCAACTATTCACTACTCACAATCTACGTTCGTATCTAATGAATGTATGCCCTCTAGAACCTGCATTATCTACAGTACCATGAACTACTTTACTTGTCAATTTATTTTAATGCAGGCTTTGCAACGTTATCTACTTCACTCACAATGTACAACGAATTCAAGTCAAGAAACAATGTTAGAAAACTGTCTTTATAGGTATTAGTTGATTGTTCCGAAGCTATATGTTCAATTTTAGTGGTAAGGATATATATAGTTTGTGTGGGGTCCCAAAAACATGCACTAGTATACAAGAAAACGAAGTTGGGTCTTCCAACTAAAAGCGAAAACGCTTATTTGATCATGAAGCGCTTGTAATAGATTGCGGTTGCTCAGTGGTAGAGAACTCATCTCTAATGCATGAAATTCCTGGTTTGATCCCAGCTCGCGCCAATTAGGCTTATTGGTATGGTGGACAAACACCGTGTCATGGACGTTTCAGGGGTTCTCCCGTTTCCTCCTACTTTCTTCATTCCACCATCTCGTATATTATTATGATCACCGTCTAACTTTGTCTTGGAACACAATCGTGGGACATTAAATTACAAAAAAAAAAAAAAAAAGTAACAACGAAGTACCTCTAATGTCTTTTCTCAAGAATTACATTAGAATACATTTCCAGTAGAAGCTACATAAAATACTACAGTTTTCATATTGGAAACATAAATCTTTGTTTTTAATTTTGTTTCCAAAGGAAGAAAATGCACCTAAAAAATCTTCAGTGAAAACAAATTAACAACTACATAAAAAAAAAGTTTTGGTAATTTTTAGAGTTACATGTAAAGTGCATAGAGTGCTTTTGACAAATTTAACGCATTTATTTTATTCAATTAATTATGTATTTTGGAAATTAAGTTTTAAGAGTTAACATTTATCGAAGAAATAAGGATAAAATGTCCAAAAACTATCTATATTTCGATAGTATTATTTAAATATTTTATATTTATTACCACTTTATTATATTTATTATTTATTATTATATTTATTATTTTATACTATTTTATAAAAACAAGATGTTTGACTTGAATTAACTGCACATGTAAGTCTACTGAATTCTAACTACTCTACTTGGCCAAAATGAAATATGTGGAAAGTCTGGAGAACATACAGCAGATGGCACAGTGCTAAGATGGACCAGCACGACAGAACTTAACATAGTGATGGAAATCTGAGAACTGGAACAGCTTATTTCACTGAAAGCATTGATGGTTTGATTCGAAGATATCAGCGTGGACTTGTAACGGAGACATTGGCTATCGAAGGCGATGAACTGGAACAATCAGAGGTAGTAGTTTTCGACGTTTGTAATAAATACCCCCCTCCCAGCTTTCGACGATCTTGAAATGTAGCACCCTTCGGAACATTCGACGATCGCGACAATTACCCCCCTCCCATCGTTATATTTAATTTAGATAATTAATTAGAATTAAACTTATTAACTAGAATTAAGCATATTAACTTATCAGACTTTAAAAACAGTAAACAATGAAAAACAATATAAAAAATCAGATTATAAATAAAAACAGTATACAAAATTTAAAATATCTAAAAATAAGGTTATATAATAAACAATATGTAAATTGTAAAATATCAAAAAGTGTGAACAAAATTATTATAAAGAATAAATAGTCAAAAATATATAATACAGAATTCATTAAAACATCCTTCCAAACATAGGTAAATACACACAAAAAATAATCACAAATATATAAAAAAAATGAATAAAAATTATCTATAAGATGAAAAAATAAGTATCATAAATAAGTATCAAAATTGGAAACATATATAATAAAAAAAGCTGCTAAAAAGCATGGAGATTTCATTATTATACACACAATTATCAACGAAAGAAAATGTTTCATAGGAAAATTATACATACACATAAAAACACATTCAAATATTTTAAAACACACAAACAGAGTAATACGTACGTACATAAAGTATAAAATTTAAAATGTGAAAGATGTCTGAAAAAAGATTGTAAAAAAAAGGAACTATTGTAAAACAAAATTTAAAAGAATAATAGTTAAGAATATTATATAATTTTTTTTAAAAAAAACTAAAAGTCAAGATTATACAAGTATATAAGAATATTATAATTAAAAATATATAAAATTTAATTATAAAAATGTTATAAAATAGGTAAAAGGAACCAAAATAATGTCAATAAAGATAAAAAAGATTGAAATGTAAATATATATATAAATGTAAAAGAAATTATAAAAATAAAACAATAACTGAAAAGAAACAGAGAAAGGTATGTATTATACATAAAAATACACAACTTGAGAGAAATAATAAAAAGATTCAAGGTTATATTACTACACTTACTTGCATACAAACACTAAAATAATAAAACTGAAAAGCGAGAAAGTTATACATTGGATTCAACTCAAGAAAGTATATGACTTCATAGGCACTAGAATTGTTACATTAAGAGAAAAGTTCTACGTTATACACAAAATGATTTTTAAAAAAAGCACAAAAATACACAAAATTGTTATTAATGTTTGTACATACATACAATGTGGTAATTGAAGGGGGAAAAGGGGGAAATCGCCAGGCACATCTGAACACATCCCTGGAACCTCGTTCATTTTGTGTTTTCTACGAGGGGAAGGGACTTGATAATGACATCAAACTTTCATGTTTAATTACAAAATTTAAATTTATAAACAAATAAGAAATCACCAGTTTCTTAACTTACTACTAAAGAATCTGTATTGAAATGGAATCTTACTCCGAGAAGACAGAGTACAAAGTTTTAGTAAAGTGAGTTATCCGAAACGCTGAAAAGAAATATCTCCTGAGCAGTGAGCTACTTCTAATAAATATTCATAATAAATACAGTTATGCATTTTTATAACTTAAATTTAACGTGGTGTTTTAGTGATTAAAGAATATACAAATAAGATAGAAATATAATGCAAATACAATAACAAGAAATGGAAATAAAGAAAAAAATACTGTAAATGATTTAACGCAGAAAAATGGACAGTTCGAAAAATTTCTACCAGACAACATTAAAATTAATTTGGAAAAAAGATATTAAAAAGGTGGATATTCATGCCATGTTTTAAGTATTCATAGGCATGAAATGAACGGAGGACATTATTCATATAATGCCCTTCAATGGGGTCGGAAATTTATTGTTTATATAATGTAAACAAAAATGATGTTTACATTATGCATAGTCAAGAACAAAAGAAAATAGCAAAGCTTATATACAGGCTGTATGTAAACTATTATATTTTCTTTTGTTTCACGCTAGAAAGCATAGAACTTAAATCATAGGCGTTAGCCTGAAATCAAGAGGAAGAGAGAGAGACAAATTGTATTGTACAATTTAGACTATATATATATAACATAATAAATAAATATATAAAACAATGGAATAAAACAAAAATCACATGACACATAAAAACAATATAAAAAATTAATATCTAAAAGTGACGTTATATAATAAACAATACAAAAATTTTAATATACCTAAAAGAATTTTAAAAAAATTTAAAGATTTTATTACTTTTAGATTATTTCATTGCCAACCTATTTTTATTGACCCCATTTTTATATTCTTAACTTTGTACCAAAGGAAGATCTTTTTCCGTCATATCACAATATCGTGTCGTATCTAACTTCCCTCAATTCCTTTTATAATTCTTCCTGCTATCTTTAGGAGCAGTAGCAGGTATAAAAGAAACGGTCAAATGAAAGAAGAATTTCTTAAAAAAACATCACGGTCAGGATATGGAAAAGCTGAAGAAAATATCAACGATAACTTATAGGAATTAATGCGGGCATGTGTACCTCATGTTACATAACGAAAAAGCTCTAGCAGAGATAGAGGGAGACGTCAGTTATATCGTTATTCAATAGAGAACTGGCAGCCGTGTTGGAACTCATGAAGGTGCCACGATATTCTACGACGGGAAAGAAAGTAAAGGGACACTTGCAGTTTCTCGCACTAGGATTTGGTATCCTGCTAGTATCCAGCGCTGAATTAGTGTCGACTGCAACACTTCTATGCAACATGTCACTTTTATTCCCGTGTTAGTCGTTGGAGTGTAGCAGACATTTAAACATGGCAGCTCCATTGTCGATATGCTGCACAAAAGGAAGAAATGAGGGCAGTGATTCGCTTTTTGTTTGCAGAAGTTGTTGAACCTGCGGAAATTATTCGTTGAATGCAAGCACAGAATGGTGATAGCTGTTTATCGTGAAGCAAAATCTACAAATGGGTAGAGTATTTCAAACAGGGAAGAACTTCTTTATGTGACGAAGAAAGATCAAGCAGGCCATCGACGTCAACGACTGGCGATGAATCGATAGGCTAAAGTTTCGGAAAGCGTGTGCAAGGTGGGTCCCGAAAGAATTGTCAGCGCAGCATAAGGCACAAATATTGGAGATCTCTCGTAAACATAAATCAATCGAATCATTGTCTGTATCGAGGGCACCTACGATCCTTCAGATTAACATTTTAGCATCAGAAACAAACCAAAGTTGCTAGAACATTGGAATACAAGAAAATAGGTTAGGATGTGCCTAGACCATTATCATATTCCGTTCTATTTTCTATAATCTCATTTAAAATCCTACATTACTTAAGTTCACAAGAATTACGGAGGAAATGAAGAACAATTATTATACAATAATGCGAGAAAGTGAAATGTTCACGTTGTGTTTTTTAGAATTAATTTTGACTATTTCGTTTGTTAAGGTATCGGAAATTTTAATGTCTATCGTCAAAGAATTCTTGAAAGATATAAATAGTTCACAACGTGTGTTATGCAATATACGAGACATCTAACTTCCAATGAACTTGAATGATTTAAAAATATTAGGACTCTAAACTGGATTTCATCAATGACTAATACGAAAAATGTTACTCGGGGAAATCTCATAAGTGTATGCTATTTATTTTTTATATTTGAAAACAAAATCGAAAGTTTTCTTGTAATGAAAGTCAACACTAATGCTCGAAATAATTCCTACTAAAATATTAACAGGAGTAAACCTAAAATACGAAAATTTCACTTTTTTGTTTTTAAATTATTAAATTTTATCATTCATGAGTACAAGTGTGTACTTTTTTCTATAGATAAAAAAATATTAAACCAGCTTTATTGTTTCTGAAATAGTTCAAATAAATGGCTTTTACCTCTCTCTCCAATTTTCTAACTTCAGAAACGTGAATACGCGTTTTGATTCACATTACATACAGATTGAACACTATGCCTTGATTTCTGAGATACTAAAGTCAAGGAAATTTATAAGATTTTCATATGAGCTAACACAGCTTGATCGAAAATAAATAATAATCCCTAAATACTGTCCTATTAATTTGGTTGATATTTCAGGTATAATTTCTACCTTTTTCAGCAACCAAGATACTACGGCTGGGCTGTATAAAATGGAATGTATTAAACGAGATGACAATTTAAGACTACATAATATTGGAGAATTAAAATTTATTAAACAATAACAAGTATAAAAATATTTGAAACTAAACTAAAAATATATTACACAATATCAAATTTAAGATATAAAAAAGAATGAAAAAGAAAAACAAATGAAATTACAGGCCATATTCTAACAGTAATTATCAATCTGTGAATAAAATACTCTAAAATAAAAATAAATAAATAAATAACTTATTAGAGGAAATAAAATCAAAACAATCTATATAAATTATATAAATTGGAAATCGAAAATTTTAAGTTACAAGTCATATCCAATCTGTTGATTAGTGTTTACACTTAAAGGAACAAACCAGGGCGCAAAATTTCAAATCAGACGCATCGCCAATCCAAAAATGATGGTCGCTAGTATCTCTCACATACACATAATGAGAGGTTCCCTCCACCCCCACCCAACGGCCTTTGGTTTGACAAATAAATAAATTACATCAGGGCATAAAATTTCAAAACCAGACAATTAGATTCAGGATAATCAATTTTGAACTGGGAAATTCACATACATGTTAAAAAAATATCTTACCTTAAGACTTCACGTTTGTGTAATGCTCTCTCTCTGCACTGAAGTACGAGTTGTCGATTGCAGTGATAATGGTATCCCACGCAAATATCTATTTTTTAATAATATTTTATATATTTATTTTGCTATTTATTTATTTATTTATCACTGACATCGTGACGTGATTGGTTGATGTATTCTGTCCCCGCAGCTGTTCTAGCTTCAAACAGTGGAAAAAACTATTTCTCGCGTTGACGTACCAGGAGGCAATCCTTCGGTTGAGGGTGGGAAAGGAGGGGCAAACTATAACGTTGTGAAGACTTTACTTTGCATGTCCGTTGTGAACATTTCATATTTCCTGTTTTCTCTCACTCAGTGACAATTATTTTCGTGCTTCACTGAAACTGCGCAACCCTGCGAGTTTAGGCAGAAATCATTCCTACTGAATGCTGATCGCCAGCTCTAAATTCCTAGTCGCCAATGGCGATCTGGGGACCGGAAAGTTTGCGCCCTGAACAAAGTTAATACTATTACGGAGAGGAATGTGCGTACGGTTTCCTGGATTCTTTAAAAATTACGATATTTACCATTATTTAACGTAGATATTAAAGCTGTAGAGCCCTTACAGAGCCCATAGACGATCCACGGTTTGTGCAAACATCATGTTTGTGCAAACATCGTGTTTGCGCAATCACTCGGCCATACACGATTCAACTGTTTGCACAAACTTCAGTTCAATTTTGAGTTTAATCGCGTAAGCATGTCCACTGAAGCAGCTTGTTTAGCGATAGTACTTGCTTGTGCTTTGGAAGCGGAAATACCCGCGAAACCAAAAAGAAAGAAGAGGGTGTGGATGAAAGAGTGGTTCAAGAAACGATCTATTTCCTTCATTTTATTCACTAACTTCTCATATGTCGCATTTTTCAAATTCCTGTTTTTATAATCTTTACTCTTTACCTTCCACAGTTCAGGTAAATTTCGATAAAGGTCAATAAATTCTTGCCAGAATTCTTGATTCCTATTCATTGACGCCATAGCGCAAGAAATAAGCGTCTGTACACTAGGCTTCCTACTCGGAAATAAAGCTCGTGTTTGCACAAACATACCCATACACGGTCGACGTGTTTGCGCAAACATCATGTTCGTGTAAACAATTTTCGAACGAGTTCGATGTGGAAAATGTTTGCACAAACGTTTGCGCAAACAGTTCATACAGCGCCACACACAGTCAAACTGTTTGCACAAACAGCCTTGTTTGCACAAACCGTGGACCGTGTATGGGCCCTGTTACGGAATCACAGGTCTGTGGGAAACATACTTTGTGAATTGACTCCTATGAACAGACTTGAGAAGCAGTTGCAAATTCGAAAAACACCTATATACTTGTACATAAGTTCCGTATGTGCACAGGTTGTTTGTTATAAAGGGAAAAGTCTATTACATTTTGTTTTATGTAGCAGCGGTTACATGTTGGTAGCGTCGTCAAACGTATTTCAAAGGACAGTAGCTTCCAAGTAGTACAACCAAGGATGATCTATGCTACTACCTTTGTGGATAATCATCATTTCGAGCGTTTGCAAGTATAATAATACTAATAGGCTTGAACTTGGTACGAGGGGCCTCGGAATAAGTTGCTACCGTCGGCGGCGTTGTCTGCTACAGTCTATCTCGAAATTGATTCTAATTGGTTCATTAAATTCTAAAACTTCATGACACACGCTATGAGAGTGCGCGACAGACCGGTTGGAAACCACTGCACTATACAATGAATTGGATAATGCTAAGATTACCTATTGTATTACTGTCCATCTTATCCACTGGATACGTATGCACATAATGTGTATACATATACATAATAAACAGATAGAACACTTTTACTCGCTCCTAGGATCATTGTAAAACCGAAGTTGTACATTAGTAGCACATCAATCATTTAATATTTCATTGGAGAAGTACACCCTGTCCACTACGCACCAAACACACGAGAAAGTCAATTAAGTACAGGAATGCATAGTCACTATACAATCAAATACGGTCGCTTGGGACCTATTACAAAATCTACATCGTTCCGGCTTTTCTTGGTGAAGTTTTAAAATGATTATCCTTCATCCGCTATTTAACTGAAACGCCACTCGCAATTTCTGATGTTACCTAATTCTACTATCACCCTACATTTATAAAAACTGGAATACGTGACACCAACAATACTGATATATGTACACTACACGGAAAGGGGCCGCGATGGCTCAATGGTAGAGCGTTTACCTCTGGTGCACGTCCTTGGTTCGATCCCAGCTCGTCAAGTGAGTTTTGTGGTGGACAAATACCGTGTGCGTGGGGTTTCTCGGGGTTCTCCCGCTTCCTCTCACTTTCTTCATACCAGCATTTCATTCATTTCTCATCATCACCGTCTCCTTCAGCCTGTGGGACGTAAAACTTACGGATTCCATTTTCATTTTTCACTTGCTGGGGAAGCAATAAATTATACCCTTTGCTTTTGAAATAAGCTCTCAAATCTGCAATTGAGGAGGGCAAGAAGAAATAGTAGTGATATTGTTTTACGTCACACACTTTAATACTCACAAATCGCGAGGCCTACATTTTCCGTCAGTACTGCTTTTGTATTATTACGAAATCAAGCATGAATATTGATTTATTGGGCCTAATTATGAAAAGGCGAAAAATGATTGAAGAGTAAACTAAGACCATCGACTATGCAACCTTTCCTTAAATTTAACATTACGTTCTCTCTGCAAGGATCCTTCCGTCTGGAAATCACTGGAAACTTCCCAGTGTTTCGGAGACAGTTTTCACCTTGTCCACCGAGAACAAAAAATCAAAAACATAAACAAGAGAAATAATTATTATATAACTAATCATTAAGATCACTAACATTTTATTTGATCTACAGGATTACTTTATGGAAACAAACATAAAACTAATTGAACTATAAACATACTGGCTACTTAGTAGTTGTCTATCTAATAGCAAAGGAACTACAGACATCTACAACTTCAATAATCCTAATTTATACACCTAATGTATATATAAGTTCAAGCTTGTAACATACACCTATGAGTTTGGGTTTCCGGCAATGACGGTGCCAGTTTTAATTTCTTAGGGCGGCAAACGGCGGGCAGAGAAAAGTTTTGGAGGGCAGCTATTTTTTTGTATACCGAAAAGGGTAGTTTCATATTAACGTAACCTACATTACAATACAACATATCCGGGGAGCAGTCGGGGCAGATGTAATCACAAGGGAAGCGCCCGACTCAATTGCCTTCTTCTGCATCACCACTAGTTCTGGACTTTTCGAAAGAAAAATCGGATATTTGCATTCTTCTAACATAATCAACAATTTAAAATATTTAATTCTTGGAATTCAACATGATCGTTTTTATTCTATCTACAATTTAACAAATCGTAAGTTTCTTCATTAAAAAAAAAAAAAAAAAAAAAACGAACGCGGTTAAAAGGAAGTTACCGTGGCCCCGTATTTTTAAACATTTTTGTGTTTAAAATGTAGATTTAGATCAAGTTGTGTCCAATGGCACCACTTTTGATTTCTGAAACCGACCACTTCAACGCCAAACTAAGAGTCAAAAATAAGAAGTGGGACCATTTGGGCAATGCGAACCAGTGATTGATTGGGACGAAATGGGTGTCACTTGATTCGATTTACACATATATGAATAATTGATATGCTAATTTCCGGAAAATTCAATTTTGATCCGGAAAATTAACGAAAATCCAAGGTCCAAAAGTCCAGATTTTCGTTAATTTTTGGGGTCAAAATAACATTTTCGGGAAAATGGAATATCAGTTATCCATGTACATGTAAATACTAATCGAATGACACCCATTTCGTCCCAATCGGTCACTGGTTCTCATTGCCCAAATGGTCCCACTTTTTATTTTTGACCCCTAATTTGACCTTGAAGCGGTCGGTTCCAGAAATCAAAAGTGGTGCCATTGGACATACCTAATCGAAATCTACATTTTAAACCCAAAAATGTTGAAAAATACGAGGCCACGATAATTTCCTTTTAACCGAACTTGGTGTAGGCCCTATGCTAACCGCTTCGCTACGACAGAGCTCACTGTTTTGTACGAATGCAAGAGTACTAAGCAATTGAGCCTTTTCTATACCTCAAAAACTTTAGATCTCAACAGTTATGGCTATAATTACAATGGTCAGCATTTTTTAATTACCCTCCATTCATCTTCTATTGTGTCTTGTAGCCGGCGTCCCTAACTGCATAAGTAACTATCTTGCTTTTCTCAATTTATTCTTAATTTTTTATAAAATAACCTAATTTTTTATTTTTTTACCTTCCATATTGTTTTCCTACGCGTGTTTTGCAATCCTAACGTTGAAGAAATCTTGATTTAACCTATTCTATGTTAAACCTATTCACCTATTCACCTATTTAACCTATTCACCTATTTGATGTAAATTGCCACCGAAACGAAAAATAAAAGAACCACCGCATCACACTAAAAACCATAAATTAGGCCTAAATCTACAAATTAACATGTAAAGAACACTAAGAAAATACGCAATGCATTTTCTGCTGAGTTATAGTTGTAAGCCTACAGCTAAGTTTTAATCTACAAAACTACTTAATCGACTATTAGCTGATTAAATAAAGCTTTACTAGCAGAAAAGTCGGACTTGAGGTGTTACACTAATGTACAAGATGTTCATCATCTATATATTAGGCCTAAACTACCATGTAAGCCTAAGTTCAATACATATAATCTATACCATTTTTTACTACTCAGTTAGCTCAACGTGACTTTTTTCAATTAACTAAACCTTTTTTCTTACCTTAATCTGAAGTCAAATTCACTTTTTAAAAAAAACACACAAAAAATATAATATACTTCACTCATTGTCTTCACTCCGCTTCCACATCGTTTCACGCCGTCTTGCAATCGCGAATGTTGGTTTCTATGGTGTTGTAAATAAAAGAAAAACGATATCCGATATGTCCATTCTTGAATAATAACCGAAAGCTATCGAACAACAATGAAGCGCATTTTTTTAAAATAAAAAGAGTTAAAACCAATTGTAAACTAGCAAAGTATATAAATTAAGACTTTATTTCTTTTGCTGGAGGTTGCTTATGTAGAAAGAACATGATCACAGTTTCTATTCATATATGTAAAAAATCTTATTAAAGGGACATTCATATACCGGGTGTATCAAAAGTCCAGAGCCATTGACCAACTGCGTTATGAGTAAAGATAGGAAAAAAATGGAAGGAAAGTTGTTGGAAATAGATGGTTTACAATGTAAAATGGTGGAATTTTTCTAATTGCACGAGTCGTTTCGGCGTAACGTGAAGTTTTAAAATGGGTAGGCTGAAATACTTTTCGGAAAGTGCTTATTCACACAATAAAGGTATCATTTTGCAGTTGACTGTACAATGCAAGAAAAAATATAACACTGCTTCTGTTTCACTTTGAGTATTATTCCTTTAAATAAACAAGCTTATTTTGTATTAACTGTTCATCAATCAAACAGAAACTCAAGTAATCTATTTCACTCATGATAACAAATACCAAAACGCTAATACGAAACATTACAATTACAGAGTCGTGCACAGTACATTATACTATTACGAGCACAAATGTACGTCCTACACACGTGAAGAATAGTTTAATGCAGGGTTTCTCAACCTGGAAGTCGCGACTCCTAAGAAGGTCGCGAGAGGGTTTAATGGAGGTCGCAAAGATAAGCGGAAGAGAAATATAATCAGAATGTTGTTCTAATAGGTATATTTTTATTTTTACACAAACTGTTACGAACAACAAAAAATAGCTCTACTAAACATTTTCAACAGTGCAGTGGTGTTTTAAAACCAGTTTAAATGAAAGAGGTACGATATGAAACTAATGAGAACTGCACATTAAAATACCAGAAAAATATAAATGCAACCAAAACCTGTATATTGAAATATAATTAAAGTTGGAAGCTAATGAGATATCTGAGCCTGGTTTCATTTCGTTAGTGTGGCAATGTCCGGTTCAATTCTCTTGACACACATTATCAAGTCATTTAAAATACTCAATAACTTTTTTAAAAACTTTAAGTCTTTTGAACCAAAATTAGAAAGCATTTTATTTTTTATTATACGACCCAAAATTAAGGGAGTCATGAAGTTTAAAATTTTCAAAAGGTCTCCATTTTCAAACAGTATGACGGATCGGATTCGAAATTTGTAATATGTAGAGACCGGATGTTTAGGCATTAAAAACCTAGAAAATAGGCAGGCAAATAGGCACTTAAAATTTAAAAATAGGCACTAAAGTGTAACTCGAAATAACGAAGATAAATACTCAATACAATTTAAAAATAAATTCAACTCATAGATATTGTTCAAAGAATATAGAAACACCTGTTTTTTAATATTTTTTAATGTATATATAAAAACGAAGGTTGACATGTATTCCATGTGTATTTTGTAAATAAATTCTATACAGCGCTTTATCACTACATATAACAGTCCAAATTCTATACATTTTAATCAGTACACACAGCAGTCCAAAGTTTTACAGCACTTTATTAGTACACATAGCAGTCCAAAGTTTTATTGCATCTTATTACTACACACAACACTTATTTCTCGAAGAGGCAGAATCCTTTCTTGAGATACTAGATTATATATTTTTACCAATAAAGCCTTATTTCGAAGAAAATTCATAAAATAGGCAACATTAGGCACTGTAGCAATTATTTAGGCAGGAAGGGGCCAAATAGGCAAAATAGGCAAAATAAAATTGGCTTAAATTGAAACTATAACAACCTATAAAAACTTTAAAACGTTATTTTTGACCATATCTTTAATATTAAAGAATAGGCATTTTGCCTAACATCCGGTCTCGAGTAATATGAATGATCTGGCCAAATTTAGTTTTAATCCATTTGCTTTTAGGATAGTTAACGTGTCTACTATATACAAGAAATGGATTCTACTATTATAGAAAGAAATGGATATCGTTAGATCTGCGCAAGAGATATGTTAAAAATCCAACACAAGCTTATTACAAACCAGAAACTATAAGGCGAGAGGATGTGATAAAATGTAGATCGTGATAGGAATTAGGTTGAGAACCACTAGTTTAATGAATACAAATCGGAATTTTGAATGTTACAGAAATTTCCCTTTAGAAGAGAAGTTGCCAAGCACAATGAAACACTTCTTCCCTTATTTCTAATGAAAAGTTTAAATAGCGAATCCAAAGAAACGGAAATTATAATATTATAAAAATAGCCAATCTGCCCTCTTTAGATAATGAAACTATGTATTTCCGTATTGTTCCCTTGGGCCTTCACCATAACAACAAAACAACATTATTCGGTAACTGGTAACCTGTTAGCCTCCCCATGAAAGAAAAAGTAATCGGAATTGCACCAGATCATTTGGTCGTTGTTTCTTGTTTGATCGCCAAGCGTAGTGACGTAGGCTAATACTCATAATTTTGTAGTGGGTCTAACAGGTTAACCTGTAAGCCCCCCCTCCTCATGGAAGCAAAATCGGGCCTAATCGTCTGATCTCCAATCGTAGTCATATAATAGGCATCAGAGCCCTGCACGGTCCGGGCTCCCCGGATTACCCGACCCGGCGGATTACCCGACCCGGAACTGCCCGTTTCAAGTAATATGAAACTGGACCGGGCCCGAACTGGGCAAGGCACATTCCGGGCCGGACACAAATGTAGGGATGCGCACGAGACGAGTCGAGACAGGATTTTCCTGACAAAATTCGAGTCGAGACACGGCTCTTCCAAAAGAGAAATATACATTTTTCGAGTCGAGACATCACTTTTACAGCACATTTTCGAGACGAGACAGCCACAAATCTTGTCTCGTGCGCATCCCTACACAAATGCTATAGGGCCGAATCGGACACACGTATATTCGGGCCGGGCCATCCCGGCTCGGTCCGGAAACTGTGAAGGATGGATCGGAAACTAATGTTGGCAGTCTACACCGTGTATGTGTTTGGGAAACTAACTCTTTATTTATTCAAGACTCTAAAGTACTGTACTACTACTACTACTATTACTACATCTACTACTACGACGACTACTGCTAATAGGCCTACTACTACAACTGCTACGACTTCGCGTCAGAGTTGACATGTCTGGTGGTACCGAATTTACCTTCTAAGTACAGAAGAAAGAGAGAAATACTAGTTACTATGGCCGGTCTGCGTAGAATGTGAACCGATGCTTGATCTACGAGGGACAACGGCGGCTCATTAGGAAAAACACTCACATCTGGTGCTAGAGGTCGTCGGATTAATCCCTGCTCGTGCTATGTGAGCTTTGTGGTGGACAAACTACGTGTGCGTGGGAGTTTCCGGGGTGGTCCCGCTTCCTCCCACTGTTTTCATTCCACCAATTCATCCCATCATCATCCATACGGGCTCAGCCGTAGTTACCTAAAGAACGTGTGATAAAGTCAAGTACTTGACCTACTAAGTAGAATTTAATATGCTACCATTAGAAGGGGACGAGGTAGCCCAGTGGTAGAGCGTTCACCTCACTGGCATTTCCGGAACAAAATTTTGAATTTTTATAAAGATCCATCATCTAATGCTTCGCCCCCTGTGCCCCCTAAAATGGTGCGTTACCAAAATAACATTCCAGATTTGAAAAACGCATACTCATTTGCTACAATGACGCCTAATTTCACATTAATTTGTAAGGACGAGTGTTCGCCCTTACTGTGTTTTATTTTTGGAATAAAGGATTAGTATAAAAGTGTAAATAATTCTGTTACTGATAAAGGTAAGTCTGGCCAGACATATATTTAATTACACATATACGTATTATGTGTTATATATTTATAATTTCATCTTGGTTATTGCCTATTTATTTGTATGTGTATATCTGTTTAAACTGTGTATTTCTTACTTGGATTTCTTCCAGCTTTATTTAACGAACTCAACATTCAAGTTTTTTCTATATAGTTTTTTCTTATAGTGATCGATGGAATTTTTCGGAGGCTTGTGACGGTTGCTCGCATTCAAAAGACGTTTTTGCGGATTTTTAAGCGAAAATAAAATTAAGTAAACTAAAAAACAGAAGGGTCTTCGACCATATAAAAGGAAGCCTCTCGGAGCATAGGGGGCTGGATGACTATGGTTGTTAGAGCCGTTCTACGTTGAAGGTCCTGCCTCGCCTTTTAAAAAAACTTTCCTATCTTGTAGGGAACGGTCTGAATGATGACCGATGACATAGAATAAATGATTTCTCTGGAGCCTGAGTGATGGCGTAAGAATTTCTGATTTTATAAGGAAATAAGTAGGGACTGGCCTAAGTGATGGCTAGAGCAAGGAATGAATGATTTCCTTCGGTCTGAGTGATGACCAAGTTCTGATAACATTTAGCTAGCCAGGTGATAAGTTTGAATGATAGCTTATTGGAATAAGTGATTCCCATTATCTTCTGCTTAGGAGAAGTAGGTTATAAACTTTTTTAACCTCAGAGGCAGAAAACACTTTAAGGTTTCTTATATACTTTTTTATTACTAGGCCAGAGACACCTGAGTGATGGTCTTCTCTTTGGAGAAAGAGAAACAGTCTTTGGACTAAGTGATGTCCATTGACAACAAGGTCTCTTACATTCATAGACGGGAAGTTGTAGTCAGGCTTTCCTGATAGAGGTAGGCGTCAGAAAAAACTGTGAGGGAGTGACGGATCGGTGGAGTATGACTAAGAAAATTTGTAGGAGTCTGTTGGTCTGAGTGATGATCATCTGACTTAAGGAATAGGGCTCTGAAGTGAAAGAGTTCCGGATTTTTTTTTAACCTTAACGGGATGATCTACCTTTTCTCGGCACAAAAATTTTTATATTGGACCTTATGGGGAGAACATGGCTACCGAATTTCCTCAGTTTCTAAGGAACTAGGTATCTCTAATGGGAAAGAAAAATTTTGCAGCATTCTACAGAAGTTTATTAACGGGTTGAAATACTTAAATTGTACATTTGTCTGCTAGTTTAGCATAAATAAATTATTAAAAAATAAATTAATTAGTTTCTTTTTATACAAATTATAATATGTCTAACTTTGGAACCAATTATGGTAGAAAGATCAACTTTTTTTTTGTTTTATTCCTTGAGAAGAAACGACTCTAATAGTTTTAATCACAACCATATCTGATACGCCAATTAAAAAATAGTATTTTAATATAAGTATTAAAGTCCACCTGTCCAAATTTTTCGAGGGTAAGTCACGCCCTACTCTAAGCTTGGCCGCGGAAAGGGTGGGGGTTGCTGAAATGGAGAGGGAAGGGGGTGGATGTCTGAATGAAACAGGTTCTCGACCAGTTTCTGAGATTACCTGTCAGCTGCCAAATACTGTTAGCTTTATAGAGTTTGTCTCCCTCAATGGTTCCATACTAAGAGACTGGACGATGTGGTGTGAAGTATCCTCTTTTCCCCGTTACCTCTGGAAGTTCATCACGATGCATTCTAGAGTGCGCGGGAAGAACAGTATATATCAGAAAACCTGTTATTTTGGAATTTTTCCCCTTCCGGACAAATATTATAACATGGAAGGGAAGGAGGGCAGAGGGGTGCCCCCACAGGATTCCGACAATGTAAAGTCCTGGCCCCCATATATAAGTGTCCGTAAAAAAATGTCCTCTAAGTTCTTTTTAAAATAATGTCTTGGGAATATATTTCAAATTTGAGGTGTTTTCCTGGTAGCCGTCATTTTCCAATATGGCCGCCGCCCTACATAAATCTCTCTCTCTCTCTCTCTCTCTCTCTCTCTATATATATATATATATATATATATATATATATATATATATATATATATAGTCTCTCTCTCTCTCTCTCTCTCTCTCTCTCTCTCTATATATATATATATATATATATATATATATATATAGAGAGAGAGAGAGAGAGAGAGAGAGAGAGAGATCGTGAACCAAGGCACTTAGAAAGATAATTTTGGTTTCAAACTATAGGTTTCTGAGGCCGATGAATTTAAATATGACATTGTTTATTGCCACTTAGAAACCTTACAACCTGGCAACACTGTTGTCTAACGATTAACTGTACAAAGTTACAAATGCGTATATGCACGCATTACTCTAGGATGTAGCGTACTTCCTTAGGACTAAACGAAACCTACTTTTTCTGGTAGCTTTCATCACGACAAGACATATTTTACATGGTAACATGAGAGAACATTTGTCTAAATCCAATATGGCAATATGATGGCTAATTACTAGGCAACCAAGTAATGGACTTATTCAAATATCTGTAAGTCCTAATTGGCCTAAAGCCTAGAGAATGGGAGAAAGAGGCAGGATACGGTCTCATTTGAGAAGCGTCTCCTGAGGGGGCGAGGGAAATTTAAGATACTCCATTTTTTAATGAAATACACGGTTTTGCCTCTTGTCCGCAGACAACACTGCACACCAAATGTTCTATAAGACGTTCTCTAAATAGTCCTGTTAGATCCAACGTGTATTGTGTGTAAACCATGAATTTTCACGGGGGAACAGTGGAGCAAAATCCCTGTTTTTTGTGCTATTTCTGGTTTCTCGTGCTTACTTCGCTAAGACTAAGCACTGTAAGCCAATCTTCAATTATCCTATAGCAGTATTAATTTCATATCATTTCCCCCGGAGGCACCACGCACAGGGGGGAAAGCGACTAAAAATTGCGTGCTCCACATAAATTTCTGCGAAGATCTCAAGCACTCGAGGGTGAATTTCGTAGCTCTTGGGAGAATCCCCCCCCGGAATCCCCCCTGAAATCATCACTGTCCTAGGGAGTTGAAAGAAGAAGCGGGATACGCAAAAAAGAACAAACTTTTAAAGCATTTAAAGTTTAGGCTCGTTGCGCTAAGCGCCTTCTTAGGACGTGGGTATGGGAATTGAAAAATGCACGTTTTCTTTCTTTTATTTATTTATTTATTTATTTATTTATTTATTTATTTATTGAAAAACACGCCGAGTTCTTTTATACAGTCCGCGAAATTGTCCGTTATTAAATTATCCGATAATTATTTCTTGTGAAAATGTCATATATTACCTTTTACAGCCCGTGACGACAGTAAGATTTCTGTGATTCGGCCAATCCCTGTTCTTACTTGCAAATGCCTGATTTATAGCATTTACGCTATTAGTAAGCGCTACTGAGGTCAATAAGAGTTGAATTAGATTTTTGCGAGGGGCGCAGTGTTATAGCATGCTTTCTAACGCACAAAGGATTGTTCTGAATGGGTGCAGCTATGTGTATGTTTAGCCAATGGAGCCATTTGTATCTTCGTGGCTTTGCACTCTAACTCCAAATAATAATAATAATAATAATAATAATAATAATAATAATAATAATAATAATAATAATAATAATAATAATAATAATAATAATAATAATAATAATGTAACTTTTGCCTCCTGAAAATAACCAGATGGTAAAGTTATAGTCGATACATTTTTGGAATTCGAAGGGATTTTAGAATGCTTGTCTATCATCTGGCTATCAGAAATAATTGATCACCATTTTCTCTACATATCTATAATTTTCTTACAGGGTAGAAACACCTCCTCGGAAGAGAGAGAGAAAAAAAAGAGAGAGAAAGTGGCCGAACTTGGGCTATTGAACGTGAAGACAGGATGTTTACATTCGCATTGACACCTGCTGTGAAAACGGTCCCTTCATATCTCTCGAGACGAAAACAGAAGAAAAGGGTGGGCGTGGATGCCTTACCTCGTCAAACTTCTTGACAGGTGGACTTTAATACTTATATTAAAATACTGTTTTTTAATTGGCGCATCAGATATGGTTGTGATTAAAACTATTAGAGTCGTTTCTTCTCAAGGAATAAAACAAAAAAAAGTTGATCTTTCTACCATAATTGGTTCCAAAGTTAGACATATTATAATTTGTATAAAAAGAAACTAATTAATTTATTTTTTAATAATTTATTTCTGCTAAACCAGCAGACAAATATACAATTTAAGTATTTCAACCCGTTAATAAACTTCTGTAGAATGCTGCAAATTTTTCTTTCCCATTAGAGATACCTAGTTCCTTAGAAACTGAGGAAATTCGGTAGCCATGTTCTCCCCATAAGGTCCAATATAAAAATTTTTGTGCCGAGAAAAGGTAGATCATCCCGTTAAGGAATTTCGTCGAATCACTTCAATTTATTTATTTCCTGAATAAATATTTATTTACCCTGATAAGACTAATTTTCATTTGAGAATAAGACAACCCATAATATTTGATGGTAATTTTAATAATTTGTTTGTGGTTTATTGTGATTGGATACCCTTAGAGAGCCGAAACAGTCTGGAAGGAATGAACCGCAACAAATTAACAAAAAATACCTTCTTCTCGAATGTCCCTACTAAGGATATTTATGGTGATTTTTTTTATTTTTGAAACGGGGCTGAGCATTGGAGCATTAATTCTGTGACATTTGTGATTAATGTGACGCTTACTGGCATTCCGAAAATAAATTTTGGGATTTTCCTAACACATCACTCACCACCTTTTTACACCCCTTGACAAGGGCGCCGATTCTGGGGGTCCCAAAGCTCGTGTGGGCCCCATATGTTTTTATGAATATATACGTATTTTTATATGTATTTTTTATTGTTATAAATATTTTTTATGAATGAGCTCCCCAAAGTTACAGAGAAATCGGCGCCCTTTCCCCCAAAAGGGGGGCCTTCCCAAAATAATGTTTAAGGCGGCTTTACTAGCTTTAGTAGGTGTTTTTGCGTTTTGTAACAAATATAATTCATTTGCCCCAAAATCTTTACGAATAATTATTGGAGAAAACTGGTTCCAAAATTTAACATTGAATCTCCCATAAGGAAAATGAACTCTTGTGTTTACACCAGGGAGTAATCTACACCCCCCAACACCCCCCCAAATTTCTTTACACACACCCCTGGATGGAAAAGGAATACTCCCCCAAATCCAATTATATCAATCAGTATCGTATAGGTTATTTATTACATCAAGTTAAAAAAGGTTTAGCGTTTAGGAAAGAAGGCAATATTCTTATTTATTTATTTCACTCAAAAATACGAAGCAACCTCGTTCTCATGTACGGCTTCAAGAACCACATGACCTCATTCTTTCGGGCGGTGTTTCGATCGAAACAATTGACAAAACAGACCGCTGATACCTACCCTCCTGGGCTCCGCGGTCGTTTCCGAGAAAAGAGATTGATGGACAGATGCAGATTACTGAAATTGGCAACATGTTGAGTGGCCATTCACCTACCTCCTCCTCAATAAGGAAAAATATGACAATATAGTAATAAGCCTACACCAGATTCAGTTGGTAAGTGCTACTCTGGAACAGGCTCGCAACCAGAAGGGGACTAAGGAGGGCCTGGCCCTCCCTAAATTTTTAATGTCCAGTCTAGAGCTCAATACAAAGTGCACAATTTAGATATTTATAAGAGAATTTTTAATGTCTTGACCCCTCTTAACATATTCATGGACCCCAAAGCTCTGTGGCTGGTTTCGAGCCTGCTCTACAAGTGGTGTATCAACGGACGGACGTTACATGGGTGTATTCAAGACGTTTTTAGAAATGAAGAGATCGATCGAAGTAAGAATTATATATATTTTTAGACTGAGTCTAGTGTTATGCAGGAACGCATTTGGCGCTAGCTTAATTTTTGTAAAGTATATTTTTATTCACGTAAATTCATTGAGCGGAACAGAGCTCATAGCGAGTCACTTTTTTAAAACTAAAATTTACTTTTTTTCAAGTTGGTCACTAAAAGTTACTTTTTTTCAAATTTGTTACTAAAAGTTACTTTTTGAGAGGTAAAGTGACTTTTTCGTGTGATTTATGTTTTGCATTGGCAGTTTTCGAAGAAAAATATAAAAACAAATGGAAAAAGGCAGAAATTTGTTACTCATTACTCTTCTGAAAACTTCAGAACTTGCTGCCACATTTGAAATAGTCAGCTGTTATTCTTTCTAAAGCACAGTGGACGGTTGGTGGATGCTTAAGCTCTCAAGGTGGGGTTGAGAACCCTTCTGTGTCTATTCTTTCTTCTATCATAATAATCTTTTAGTTTTCTCTCATAATAGTTAACGCTCCGTTCAACGTTGTGTGTGTGTGTGTGTTTGTATGATTCATCTTGTTCGTCTTGTGTTATGCTTCTTGTATGTTCTTCTCTTAGTAGGTGATGAATTTGAATATTTCACGTTTTTGAGTACTCTTAGAGGAGAAGGTCTAAATACGGGCTACCATTTTTATTTTTCGAATATCAATAAAATGTTCTAAGCAATGTACGAAATAACAACTCCAAATATGTTGAGAGATGTTAACTTTATAACAGAGTTACAAATATAGCTGAAAATTTCAAGACTAACAATAATAAACACAATTTTCTGAGAGAGGCCATAATGTTAAGTTTTGAAAGTATGGTCCAAATATGGGCTAGCATCGAAATTTGCCACAAAGAAGTAAGAAAATGCTTGAAGGTGCAAAATAAGGTGAAAGAATAATGTAGAAGTGATGACTGGCTATTTACAAAAGTCACATATATAGTCTTCATTTTTCGCACCAGAACATTCGTTATGTGCCCACATTGAACACATTATACATCTAACCCATTGCTCCCCTTCTGTATCTTCAGAGAATTTCCTATCGCAGAATATACAATTTGCATCTTCGTCATCAGGCTTTTCGTGTCCAACAGGCATATCTAAGTTAGTATCTTCATCATCACAAAGATCTAAATCAGAAATCACCATCGTACATTCTTCTGGAACTGATTCTTGTCTTGCAAATTCCAGAGATTCTTGTCTTCTTTTCTGTCCAGATGTATTCCTTTTTACATTTGCTGATTTGTGGTCAACGGTAGTCAACGATAATGACTTCTTGCATTTACGTTACGTTTGTAAGGAAGTAAGAACTGTTTCTTGGTGAGGAGTATTCGTTGTAACAGTAGCACTTGGTGGTTTTCTACCTCGATTGCTCAGCCTTTTTTTTAATTATAGGAACTGTTGAAATATGAAATCGACTTACTAGATTTGAAGTACGAGGTACTGTGTTGTGAGTATCTTGAGACGTAAGGCAGGTAAACTCTTCAAACGATGCTGTAGAAGGAAAAGGATCTTGGGCATTATTGTTTTCGCTTGGATCTTGGGCCGCAGTAGGTTTAAGGGTTGGATTACATGTCTTTTGTGCTTCAATTTCAGAAGTTATGAAATTTGCATCACTAATAATATTTGGATTCAGAGGGAAAATTCCTGTGGACTTAAAACCATTTACAGCTATTTCCCCAGTTTGGACTTTAAGGTATGCTCTTCCAAATATCTCCATGATGTCATTAGATGTAACTGGTCGTTGCGAATGACGAAGCCATTGCCTTAATTCCTCACTATAATAAGCCTTTAGGGCACCCATAAAGGTCTTGTCTAGTGGCTGAAATTTGTGAGTTGTGTGTGGTGGCAATGAAATTATGGTAACGTGATGATTACGCGTCATCTCAATGGCGTCAATATTTCGAACGTGACGATAGTGTTCATCAAGAATCAGCAGAACCCGTGATTCTTCAGTCGGACGAACTTTCTCAACAAAATGAGAAAACCACTTGGTGAATAAACCCACACAGCAAGGAATATTTTCTCAACCAAAAGAAAATATTTTCCTTGGTTTCCAAAAGGTTTTCCTTCTCTGGAGATTTCCATGCTGGTTTCCCTAATGTATTCCGAATATTTCCGGAAAATATTTTCCGAAAAATGTTTAGAAAACATTTTAGAAATTACCGAAAGTACATTTTGAGAATGTTAGCCGGAAAGTATATCCAGGAAAATATTCACAAAATGTATTAGAAATATTTTATTGGATATAATCTAATATGTTTTCATTGTTGAGAAGGAAAATATTTTCGAAATGATAATAAAAATGTTTTCAATATATGATATGGGAAACAATGAAAGGAAATATATTCCATATATTTGAAAAATGTTTTCTAATAGGTTATTTGAAATATTTTCTATTTTTACAAGAAAACATATTGAACATATATTTTTAAAACGTTTAGAATGTTTTAAAAATAAATTCTTTCGTAATATAAGAAATATTTTTCAGAAATGTTTTAAAAAGGTTTACTTAATTTTAACAAAAGTATTTTGGTAACCTTCTGTTATAACTTAAACGGAACATTTTCGTACAATATTTTAGTCTTATTTCCAGAATATTTTATCGAATTTTGAATATAAAACTTTAAAACAGGAAAAAGAAAACATATTAGAAATGAATAGAAAATGTTTTCCGTTATGTTTTAGAAAATATTTTGTGTTTTTAGTGAACAACATTTTCTGATATATTATAGAAATATTTTTACATTGTTTTCAGAATATACTCTTCCGTTACTGGAGAAAATATATTCCTTGTTATATCTGAGAAATATCCCAAATATTTACCGGAAATATTTTTTAAAAATGTTTGGAAAACATTTTATGAAGTACAATAAGTATATTTTTAGAACGATAGAAGGAAAATAATCTAAGGAAAATTTTCACAAATTCTACTATTGTGTTGAATATAATGTAATATGTTTTCAATGTTGAGAGAGAAAATGTTTTCAAAGTAATACTGAAAATGTTTTACATATATATATATATAAAGAGAGAGAGAGAGAGAGAGAGAGGAAAGTTACCAATATCAGCCCCCTATCCCTAATCCGGCGCCCCAGTCTCTAGCGTCTCTGTGAAGCGTAAACAGCCAAGTGTTGTGCTGGGCACATTACTTACTCCGATTAAGAAAAGGCGCTGATATTAGAAACTAATCCTACACAGTTTGGGGGCTGAGAATCAGTAGGCATTGTGATTTGAGTGACTTGCAAGTTTTGGTAGTGTCAGAGAAATCTGAAGTTTCACGATAAATGAGTATGAGTAGGCAAAATTTTCATTATAGTAGCTAATTAAGGAACTACAAAGTAAGTAAATACGTGTTTAGTAATGCATTATAAGCTTTAATTGCGAAACTATTACGTTTGTTTCCGCCATGTGCTGAAACCCTAATCCGGCACCCCTTTTGGAGTCCTAAACCGGCACCCTCTTTAATGGCATATGTGTCATTAGTAGACCCTATAGCTTCTAATCTTTATAGGCTATAGTCCTATATAAAATGAAATAGAGTTGCTCGAGTTCTGAGAAAGTTTTTCATTGTTGCAGCGCGGAAAAGAAGCCGCCTTAATTAGGGAAACGGAAAGAAAACCACGCACTATAATCACAATTGGCCAAAAGAAAATATGACTGAGGCCATAACTGCTGTGAGATCGAAGGAAATGTGATGAAAGAACGCTAAGTATCTCAGAATTCAGCTCTCTTTTCAACACTTGAAATTCTCATTGAATACACTGCTTCACCAGAAAATGATGTTTCATGTATGTTCTGTTCAGACAATGATGAAGTGTGAGTTATGGGTCTTATGTGTTCAGACTGGGCACATGCTGAATGTATTGGAGCTGAAAAATACGATTACATATGTGACGTTTGCCGATGATTGTGATTGGTGCTTTTTGTTTATTTGTTTATTGAACAGTTTTCATAATTATATTAAACGTTTACGCAAGAAGCGCATACATACAATGAAAATACAAATGTTTATATTTCTTCAAAATTTTTATGTTTCATCAGTCAAATTATTTATATTTTCTGAAATAAAGTCATGGTACGCAATTATTTGGTCATATTTAATTTTCTTCAGTTTATTTGGTAATTTTTAGGTAACTCACTGCTAGTAATATACGAGGATGCTGATTTAGGCTACCTTTTTCAGACTCATGAATTTGATAGGTTTCAGAAAAACCTTTATAGCTTCAACCACGTTAGGCTTATCAACTTTGTACTGCAGCTGAACATAAGAAACTTGTTTAACTTTTTATATTGAATACTTAAAAATGACAAATTCTAATTCTATCAATTATAGGACTGAAAAACAAACTGGGGTGCCGGATTTGGCTACTTTCCTCTATATATATTAGTGCACTGCATGGTTCGGGCTCAGGCGGTCCAGCTCTGCTGTTTCCTTAGCCCAGGCTGGGCTAGGGCAGGCCGGCGCTTCAAGTAGGGCTGGGTTCGGGCGATTATTTGTAGTTCTTTAATATTTATTGACTCTAGTTAAATGATAATTGCAATAAAACTAACGAGGAGTGAAAGGTATTACAGACAATGCACGTTTACAGTTTGTGTTGCTTAGCGGCTCAACTTTTTCTACATAGAGAATTAATTGTTCATTAATTGTTCACCGGGCTTGGGCGAGTTGGCTCCACTATTAATTTGGGCCGGGCCGGGCTTGGGACAAAAATTTCCAAAATTTTCCGAGCCTGCATGGGGCTGGGTTGGGCCTAGCTACATTCGAGCCGGATTAGGCTCGGGCCGAAAAATTCGGCTCTTGCAGATCTCTAATGTATATATATATATATATATATACAGGGTGCACTGTTCACAGCGTTTGGAAGGTGAATCTACTCATCGAAACATGAAAAACTGTTTATGAACATGTGGTCAAAAGCAGGGATGCCACATTTTGTAATTTCGTACTAGATTTAGTGATTTGCTATTGAACTAGTGATCTAGTACGTAGTTCGGGTAAATTTGCACATTCTAGTGATTTTTGGCGTTTCCTTTCTGATGCAGACAAATGGCAAGGAAATGGTTCTTAAAATAATAGGAGGAAGTATATCGCAGTTCAAACGAATATAGAAACTTCCAATTATTCTTTTTTTTTCCCCTCTGACTGAATGAAACCCCTGTTGTTAACGACGTTTAATAAACAGCAGCTATCTTTGGTCCGCTACCTCCTTTTGTTAGCCGATATGGGATGGACTAAAATTGTAGTTTTTATTTTAAGAAAGTAAAAAAATCCCTTAATTATACGGTACATTTACACACACACACAGGCACAGTCTTTACTTGCTTCCCAATGAATATGAGGAACATAAATAAATAAAACGTAAGTACCAGAAAATAGAGTCAATACAGACATTTTCATCTGTAACACATTTGTTGAGAACTATAATTGGATGTCACGTGCAAGTCCTCTAAACATGTTCCATCCTTTAATTTTATCCGTATAACAATTCCTGATTTCAGGAAAAATTCCGTTAACGATGTCATATGAAGTTCTACACTCTTGTACTTTATGTATGTGATACAACATGAGAAACCAAGAGACAATACTAACAGGTTTTCTTCCAGGATCAAAGTCTAATGTGAATGTGCTGAACTGGGACTTTAATTGCGTCCCTTGTACAAAAATAACAGGTAATCCCAATGTTTAACGATGTCATATGAAGTTCTACACTCTTGTACTTTATGTATGTGAGACCACATGAGAAACCAAGAGACAATACTAACAGGTTTTCTTCCAGGATCAAAGTCTAAATGTGAATGTGCTGAACTGGGACTTTAATTGCGTCCCTTGTACAAAAATAACAAGTAATCCCAATGTTTATTTATTTTAGTCCTTGGGGGGAGGGGGAGATGGAATCTAACCCTCGGAAGGATTTCTAAAAAAAAAAAAAAAAAAAAAACACCGGATTCTAACTGCCACTGTTTGTTATATTTCACAAAATATGGTTGTGGTGATATGTAAATGATATTGCGTTTTCGTCAGGGCTTTCATTCTGCAGGAGAGGAGGATAATGATGCTGGAGAATATTTTCTATTATCAGAGTATTGAAGGTGATTACATTTCCTCCATTCTAACTAGGCCAAGCTAGGTAACTTACATTATATATAAGGATTAACATAACCTAAAAAGCTTTTTCCATGGCAGTTTTATACTGTACCCATGCTTCTTACTTTTCGGTCTACGGGACTCTGTATTCCGAAATTTTCGACGGCTCCCAAGTAAGAACATAAGTGTACCAAACGCATAGCCTGAAAAACCTTTATATGTGTGCGCATTTGAGACATGGGTCTACAGTTTAAAGTGGTATAACAACTACATGAGCTCCCAGCGGAAATCAAACCATGGGGTCCCGTGCTCAAGGCGTATATGCTAACCATACAAACGTGAACAAATTCACAAACACACACACACACACACACACACACATATATATATATATATATATATATATATATATATATATATATATATATATATATATATATATATATATATTGTTGAGTTGATATTGAGTTTATCGTCCCTTTTAGCAGCGAGGCATGGACCTACTGATTAACGTGGAATCCGAACTAAATGAGCTCCCGCTGGGAATCGAACCCGGCCCAAGTAGCACACTTATGTCATAACAACGTCAAATGTTGGTCCTTAAATTCCAAAAGACGTCAAGCGAAGAAATATGGCGTCATTTGTTACGTTAAATAATGGTAATAAATATAACGGAGATATGACATGTGGACGTGTTTTAGGCCGCTTCTCTATTACTTCCGAATGCGATTGCGAATGCGAATTTCCCAGCACGTGTAAATAAATTAGAGAGGCCTCGACTAGTTCCGAACAGCAAATTGCGAAAACCGACGAAAAGATTCGAATGATCCCAACCTTGGGATTGTTCGTCCGAATACGTGCGAAGGAGAGTTGTCTGTAGAGGACAGCGTTGCCAGATCTAGCATAATGATGCTAGACCTAGCATAATTTGTATGTCTTTAGCATCTAGCATCTTGCTTTTAGCATCCTGCCCAAATCTAGCATAATTTCAGCAAGTTTATCAAAAAACCGTAAAACCTGGAGATGAAAAAGAAGTTGGTCCTGGGTTTTCTAATCCTTTAACTGCGAGGCATGGGCGGAGCTATGGGGGCCATTCTCCTCTCAATTTTTTGACAACTTCACCATCTTTATTTCTGACTTCATTACCATCTTTATTCCTGAAATTAAAGGTCCGAGACCGACCAAAAATCTGCCCCCCAGGCAGACAATTCCAAACTCCGCTTATGCTGCGAGGTAATTTTCTTTCAAAATATGTAAAAAAAAAAAAAAAAAAAAAAAAAAACACTTTGCATTCATTTATACGATATATACGCCATTGAGTCTGGCAACGACTGCACTAGTTTAGTTGAGTTAAAGTTTTGGTGCGTGAAGTATTGAGTTCTATCCACACATTCTTGCGCACTGCATGTTTTAAGTTACGTTATCGTATCTCAGCTTCGTTTTTTTTTAAACTCCTGAATTAGTAATTATGAGGATCTAGCATAATTTGACCGAATCTAGCATAATTTCGATCAGGTTTTGGAATAATTCCGAGCTGTGAGTCTGGCAACGCTGGTAGAGGAATTGAGCGCTACGAGAGAAATCAATTTTGTTTTGCGTGAAAGCAGACGACGTTGCAAGGTGCGGAGATAAAATAAAAATGAAGATAGAAGTAGATGCTTGTTCATGCTTTAATGAATTGTGCTTTTGATAAAGTTGTGGAATCAAGCTTATCCAGACAAACGACAGGTCGCGAACAAATTATGGGCAGATGTAAGCAAGGAACTTGGCGTGGAAGGTATGTATATTTTCTTTGTTTTGTCTTTAAATATGAAGATTTAATTAATACATGAACCCCAACTTTTTTTTTCAATTTATATTTCCTTTTTGTACCTCAAGTGATGATTTTAGGAATATACGTAATTATTGACAAATATGATTGAAATAGCAAAAACGGGTTTCTTTTACTCATGCAGAAAAGATTCTTAGAAAGTTGATTGTTTCTGTAATCTCTAATTAGGTTATAGTTAATGAGCCGTACTTCCCATTTAGGGGAGGACGAGAAACGCCATACTTTCAGGAATTATTCATTGAGTATCTAGTATGTTAAAAAGTAGGTAACAGACTGAGTTCTTGCCCTTGTACTTAGGGTGTTTAGGTAGTGCAACAGTAAGATGTATCCTCGTGCATGGGAGATGAGAAGTAGCTGTTCTTAACTATTACCGTAATTTCTCCTTTCTGAGTGAGTATACCTGCTGGAGCGGGCGTTGTAAATTAACCCGTGCATAAAACACAAACCAGGTTGTGCTAGGTGGCCACTGAAAAGCACAAGTGCTATCTAACTGAGACAGGGCAGGAGTGCAGCACGAAAACCCGAGTGACAAGAGTGCGTCCGTAGGGAGCAGGCGCGTCAGCGACGGGGGTTATGCGCATAAACGATGATAGTGGAATAACACACTAACAGGCAGTTATTCCGAAGTTGGTCGTCCGCCTAGGTTTTGGCTAAAAGTGTAATAATTGGTTCCTTTCTTTACCAAAATTATACATTTAATTCACATAATAATGCCGAGTGACCGTTAGCGAGTGGAGACGGATTAGTGCCCCGCAGGGCACGTTGTTTTCTGTTTTTATTACAGTTAAATGGGAAGAGGGGCCTGTGTTCTAGAAAATTGCTGCCTTGTTCATTATGTCACTTACCGTTACAGTGACCAATATATCTTTCTCCACGTTTCTTTATAGTTATTTGCTTACCACATTCTCTACAATTTATTTTTAGGTTTATTGAGCCATGACTTACTTACTTTTAATGACTTTTCCTGATTATCACCAGCAATGTTTTCAAAAACAAATGCTCATTACATTCCCATAATCCTACCATGAAGTAACCTTGTGCCAAGTAGTTCCCTCCGCTTGACAAATAGTTCCATGCTTAAAACCGTTTATATAAGAAAATAAACACAACTTTCGCTTTCCTTATACATTATGAAGCACACGAACAAGCAAATTTATTTCTTGCCGGTACATTTTCAAAATTTTACTAGATACGGACGACCAACTTTGGAACTTAACCCCACTAACACATACAATGCTTTCACTGTTACTCAAGATTCATTTCAATATGCTGTGCAGTGTGCACTGACAGTAATTACTTATATTCACACTGTCATTCCGTATGGAGCGGGCATGTAAGCGACGGTGGATATGCACGTAACCGAGGGTAGTGCAAAGATTTTATATCCCATACAACTATGCCTTACATCTAATATAGCTTTACTTCACTCCTGTGGTTATGAGAAATGAGTGATTATGAGAAATGAGTGAAATAGTGGAATGAAGAAAGTGGGAGGAAACGGGAGAAACAATAGAAAACCCATGAGCACGGTGTTTGTCCACCACAAAGTCCACACGGCGCGAGCTGGGATCGAACCAAGGACTCCAAGCATTGGAGGTGAACGCTCTACCACTGAGCCACCGCGCCTCCTGGAAACATAAAGAACACTTCAATTTCATGTAATTTATGATTTATTGATAATATTTCTGCTATCCATCACTGGTTATCATATATGCATGTAACAAAAGTTCATTTTTGCAGATTTCTTAAATCTACACTTTGAATTGCAGAAGCTCGATTTTGGGAAAAGCTTGAAGTTAGTCCATGATGACCCGTTACTGCAATAAAAGCCAAAGATGACTTCGGTAAATACCAGTTACCGGTCGCACACTTTCCCACTTTTTTTGGGGGGGGGGTTAATTGTCGAATTCGGTTCTTGACAACAAGACGAGAGTAATACCCGGAGTTGGTACTTGCAGTATACTCACGAATTCTTCTGCAGGTTTAGAGGCCGCGGTGGCTCAGTGGTAGAGCGTTCACCTCTGGTGCTTGGGGTCCTGGGTTCGATCCCAGCCCCCGCCAAGTGAACTTTGTGGTGGACAAACACCGTGTGCGTATGTTTTCTCGTGGTTCTCTCGTTTCGTCCCACTTTCTTACTTCCACCATTTCATTCATTAGTCATCATCACCGTCTCCTTTAGCCTAACCGGCATAAACGTGGGACGTAAAACTCCAATATTTCATTTCATTTTTTTCCCTTTGTTTTCACATGGTTCTTCAACAGGGTACAGGTTTCCAGAAGTGAATATAAATGTTTTTTGACTATCGACGAGATTTCATTTCATTTCTCTTCTGCAGGTTTAATACTGTGAATGTGTTTTTCGTTTTGCCATGTTGCCATATCCTTATCCCCCCTCTCCCCAATACGTCGCAGAGACCCTTACCACGGCCGGTTTCACTGAAAAGCCACTGCTTTATCGGACCTGTCTGCGTTTTGGACATCTGAAAGCAATTTTTAAATTGGAATCCAGCACCATCAGAAATCACTCAAACGGTTTGGTAAAATGTAGACACTTATTTTCACGTATTCGAACCTTTTTCTATAACTTATATTTTCGCTTTTCTTCGACTATTTTTAGAATCTTATTCATGGCTATGAGTACGGGCCGAATCGTGTGTTTTGTCGTCGCTTATTACAGCAAATTCTCAGTTGTTTCATAATAATATATCACTCCCGTAAAGAAGGAGATTTGCTCGTTTCTCCAGCGATCACTCTGAACTTCCCTTTGCAGAATAACAGTCCAGTTTAAGCGAAGTCCACATGCAGTAAAATAGAATTTGTATCTTGAAATTTTACACGATGCTTTGCGGTAGCATTTTTTTATACTTTCTTTGTTGCACTTTCATTGTTTTCACTATTGCCAACTGTGACTTCAAAGTTAACGAAAGTTCGCTAACTTCAAATGGCAGTAGTTCGTTCATGAAGCATTGGTCGAGAATGCTATTTGGTGTGTTTATTATTCATGCACAGTTGAATCATCTGACAAAATTTAAGAATTTTAAATTATGATGTTTTTGAGAAAATGGCGATTTTTGAAAATTTGTCGATTTCTCAAATTTTTTGCGATAAAACGGTTGCACACAGAAGCGATACTTTTTTTGGGGGGGGGAAAGCGGGTTACTACGTCTTACCAACCGTGAAAACGGAATTTAAAATTCGAACCGGAAGTGCTTAAATAAAAGCACAAACTTCGACTTTTCACATAAACTTACGTTCATTTGTTAATTTATGTACAAAAAGATACGCATGCGCAAAACAAACTGAAATAAACTATAGTTTATTCATATCCCTATGTACATACCACAACAAGAATTATAACTCTACATGTCTCCATAGCTGAATTGTGGGGCTCCGAATTTGACCATTTTCCATGTTTTCTACAATTCATGAATTGTACTCCCCGTCTTTGATGGCCCATTACTTGGCGGGAATTTTTTTCCGACAAAAAAAAAGTCCCAAAATCAAAACATGTTTAGTTCCTATAAATAAAAGTTTGAACAATATCTGAGATGGTGATGGTACAATTTTATTTTTTATTTAATTATTTATTTTTTTGCCTGAATTGAAATGGAAGGCACCAGATATCTAATAAGGACATCTAATTTAAGTTAAAAACAACTGAAGTTTCTCATTAATTTTTACTTACTATAAAGATGTGACTTAAAATTTGTAAAATACTGTACATATTTTATTTTTTTCATTTTCTTTTTCTATAATAGATTATTAAAACACATGGTACAAAACATAAGAAATTGACCTGTTCCGAGAGATCAGAAAAAATGAATACGAGCTGGTTTTGGAATGAAAATGGTGTTCTTTATGCTATGTATTGGGTAGTTCAGGAAGTGAGTTTTTATTGAATGTTTTATTATTATTATTATTATTATTCGATATGCCCATTAAATCATATAGTTGAGACTATTGTATTAATAGAAAGTTGAGACTATAATATTAATAAACTTTCATAGAAATAGGCACTAACTATACATTTAAATAATGGGTCAAATAAAATTTACTGTAGGCAGCCAATGACACCCCAAAATAAACAAACTTTTGTTTTTTATAATATATCGAACGTAAAGGAACGACATTGGTTGATTTGGCGCTTTATTGATGCATTTCGAAGGAAAAAAGAGAAGCAGGACACGAGGCAATGCTTCGAGAAGATGATCCGCCCAAGAAAAGGAGAAAATTCCCGACGAGAGCTCACGTCGTGGTTCGGATTCCCCGTTAATCAGTAGGTTCACGTTTTGTATAGCCTCGCTGTTTACGGGACGTTAAACTCAAAATCAACTGAACTGAAAGAAGAAAATATATTTAAGCTGATGAAAGAATTCGCCGTGCAGAATTTTGAAACTGTTGACATTGCAGAATAATGCTGGGTTTGGCCCATAATTCCGTCATGGTAATTGTAACATAAGACAAAGTAAATTATTCAATAGGTATATTAGATTTCACTGTTTACTTCTTGTTTCACTGTTGTTTCTTTTCCAATTATCTGTGTTGCAAATACGTAGTAATAAGCAGTAATGCAGTGTTATGAATTGCTATGAAGTTATGAATATCCTTTACGTTAGAGATATTGTAAAGATAACTTCACAGAAGTTTACTTTGGGGTGTTGTAGGATGCCTACAGCAAATTTTATTTTAGCCCAATACAGATTAATGCTGAAAAAAAGTTCTGCAGTCCATTATCTCCGATTTTCCTGAAATTAGGATATATCATTCTAAAAACAAAATAATTAGACCCATTTTTTCTGCACTATACAAAAAATAGAACTAAATTAAGCATTTGTTGCAACTGAGACTTTTAGTGACTGCCATAGGACTATAACGTAAGGAAAATTTAGAGTTTTGAAGATGACATTTTAAAGAAAATTTGCATCAAATTTAACCTTTCCGAACTTCTTAATTTTATAGGTTGTGCAGTTTTTTTTTGTTTTTTTTTTAAGTTTTAGTGATATTAGTGCCTATTTTTAAGGCTTTTAGTACGTAATCATCCGGTTTTTATTTTTGAAATGCATTATAACCCATTTAAGTAGATTAACCTATTTAGATATACGGCTTTGCGTCCAAACGTCCTGCTCCGGTATCACAAGGTGGTATAGGAGCAGAGGGCTGGTGTTATTTATCACTAGCCTTTAAGATATATATAAGTGAGCATAGTGAGAAGGACCACATATAGTTCTACCTTATTAATTTATACAGTATGGTGCTAAATTCGGTGTACAAAAGCAGAGGGGTGATTCCTTAGGATTCTAAAACATATTTTTAGATAGAGCACATACTAGTTCCTAAGTGAAGTCTTGACCCGACTTTGGTAGGTCCCATAGTTTTGGAGCTGTGGACCTTTAGAATTGATTTTTTTTTTTCATGTTTTCGGCAGCCTATAACACGTGAACGATGGGCTTTTCGCCCTAAGTTTATTGGAACTTTTTTGTTTGTTTTACTCTCAGGAAACACTCCTCTGCTTTTGTACGACGAATTTAGCGCCATACTGTAAGTATCGTTAAAAAAATGTAAATATTAAGCTATCCTTAATCTGCACTTATCTCTATTATTTTATGGCAGGCATGCAAATAGCGGAGTTGGGATTAGGGCGCCAGAGTCCAGCGGGCAAGCTCTGTGTCGGTTTTCTACATTATTTATTTACAAATACTGAACAAAAATTCAGAATAAATTAAATCTTTTAAAAGTTTTTTTTCTTTTTAACTGTTTAAAGTGAGCTTATCTTCTTTATCTCTTAAGTCGAAGCTGGAAATATAAACCACCGAATGATTTCTGTGTATGAACTCTGTCAAACTCGTAACCCAGCTGAGTTACTTTCCTTCCTTCGCTCAGTAATACTCATGCATCTACAGTTTCCATTTCCATCCTAAGTTAAGTTTATTGTGTTCTGTAATATCATTATTTTAAGTTTGGATCATAGTTTCAATTCTATATCTACACTATAACTTTATTCAGCGTACCAAATTTGAGTAACAGTTATTAAGATATTTAGTATATAACTTCCAAAAGTATAGGAAACAATGTTTTAGTATTTTGGATAGCCTGAGGTAAGATATATATATATTAAAAAAACGCATAAAACGCTTCGTTTGACTTAACCTTGATTCTGAGATAACTTTCGTTTTTAAATTTTGCCACACATGCTACAAATAGTAATTTTACAACAATTGCTTTATTTTAGGAGTCCACTTCGTTTGGAGGCTATCAACCGAGATGATTTCAAGATACGCCACACACAGGTACTACATAGACGGTACCAAATTTGATTGTAAGTAAGGATGAATCCCAGAAAAAGGAAGAAAGTGTTGTGACTCACCTAGCATTTCAAAGTGTCTTCCTATGTGATGAACTATCATCAGCCTTCCATTATTAGCGCGCGGCTTGCTCAATTTGCAGATTCGACGAAAAACGTTTTATATATAGAGAGTTTGGCATAGAGACATTTAGTGTAGGAAGCCCAAAATTCATAGCGTCAACATAACACCAATTTAAAAATCTAGACTGAAGGTGTAATTAATTCTTATTGACTGTGATTTTTTTTTATTGGCGTAGCTCGCTTCGTGTGATGCGTATGGTACTCATTTAAGTTAATTTGTGTGCATATTATGTTTACTTTTAATTTATGGCAGTTAAGTCACACTTCAGACTCTAAAGTAATGTATAATATACCTACTTCGTATCGTTAAATATATTCTTAGATGAAGGTGACAGTGAACTTTTCAAGAAATAGTTTAACTTATTTTGTATGTGTTGAGGGGAGGGGGGACGTAAGTACACGCATGATTCTGCTGCTTGGTTTTCGGTGATTGGTACAGTCATCTTCTGAACTACAATACTAGGGTGTGGGGAAGAGTTTGTAAGGTGCAACTCTGTTCGAGCTTTTCTTACAAAGTAAGAGTTTTTTTTAAAATGTTATATAACACTTGTTAAAATTGATATACTGATGAGGTGTATATACTTTTCAAACTATTATAATGTACGGTATGCAATTAGTAGACTTAAATTAATATAGACTTTTTGTTTATGTATTCACATTAAATATATTGTGTACTACAAATGTATACTTAATGTAAAATTAAGTTATTAAATTTATTACTGTAATTATTCTCAATAAATCTACAGGATTTTATTTTATGTATTCTCTTTTAAAGGTTCATTCCTTTATTTGGCTTTCGGTTTGTTATGTAATCATAAGTAATGTAGGATGGTGGAATTTAGATCATTTTAAGGATAATTTCTCTATTATATACGATAACTCAAGGAAATAATCGATTGTATATCGCATTAAATATTTACATGATATAAAATAAGTTATTTTCCCCATTTATCATCTATAAATCTTACCACCAGTGGGGTTCTGTAGTATAGACACTGGTTGCCCAAGTACTTCACAAGTTGCGGTATAGTCAATGCGGTCTTGTTGCTTGAGCACTGACTTCAGGAGTGGTAGAATGAATGACTATTCGGAAACAGGGAGTAGCCTAGTGGTTAATGCATCGACACGGTAAGTTGAAGTTACAGGTTCAAATCTTAGTCCAGTCTTGCATTTTCTTTCCTTTTGTAATTATGTACTTTAACTTAGTAGAGCTGATTTCTTTATATTCAAGTTATTTCATCACGACTTTTAACACAAGAACGACATGAACTACTCACATGTTGATACCTGGGATGTCTTTCTTGTGCTCTGTCATTTATTCTACGCACTACAATAGCTGTTTTAGTGTTGTGTAAAACATACAACGAAGAGCACAATTAAGACACCTCGACTGTGAACATCTGAGTGGTCCACGTCGTCCTTGTGTTAAGAGTCATGGTGCAATAAATTGGTTTCATGGTGATATGATCACGTTTTATAGTCATTCTTTATAAGAAAAACTCACTATATACACGTGTTTCTAAGTTTCGTATATTTTTAATACTTTTGTAAGAAACTGTACTATAGCACTTTTTTTTTAGGAGTTCCATTAAGAATACTTTTCACAAAATGCATGTGATTTGTTCCGATTGTTATTGTTCCTCCATATCATTTTTCAATGAATATTGGCATTGATATAATGTAGTGTCTCCGAGATAATTTATTTTTCTCCACTTGTACAGCACAGTGCCCCCTGTGGTGTCGCCTTGTAATATTAAGGGATTCCGGGTACATGACAAAATATTTAGAAAATATTTTCTGTACATGATAGAACATATTCAGAGAATATAAGGTAGACATATCAAAAACATTTTCAAATTACTTTTCTTGGTGTTTTGTAGCAGTAGCAAATGTTAAGAAAATATTAAACTAGTTTCAGACGAATTTGTGCTAACAAAGAAAATATTTACGATTTATTTTTCAAAAATTGATGTTTTTGATTTGTTATTGTATGTAGTTTCAGAACGTACTTAAAATATTTTTTAACATATTCTGGTTTTCGCAGAGAAATATTTTAAATTCTTTCTGAATATTTTTTCGTCATTACCACCATAACACCTACAGTTTGAAATACATTTCTTTCTTCAACCTATAAATTAGAATACTAGAATTTATTTCCACAAATTTATGTGATGATAGAAGTTTCCGTGTGTTCTAAACCGGTTCCAACATACACAGACTTCTACCACCCCATTAATTTGTAAAAATGAAATCCAGATATTTTAACTCACAAGAGTTGGAAAACTGTTCAGTATGCAGCTCTGAAGAAAGAAATGTATTTCAAACTGTAGGTGTTATCGTGGTAATGACGAAAAAATATTCAGAAAAAAATTAAAATATTCTGTGAAAACCAGAATTCGTTAGAAAGTATTTTAAGTACTTTCTGAAACTACGTACAATAACAAATGAAAAACATATCAATTGCTATTTGAAAAATGAATCGTAAATATTTTCTTTCTTAGCACTAATTCATATTTGAAACTAGTTTAATATTTTCTAAACATTTTCTACTGTTACAAAACACCAAGGAAACTAATTTGAAAATGTTTTTGATATGTCTACCTTATATTCTCTAAATATTTTCTGTCTTGTACAGAAAATATTCTCTAAATATTTTGTCATGTACAGAAAATGTTCTCTAAATATTTTCTGTCATGCACAGAAAATTTTCTCTAAATATTTTCTGTGATGTACAGAAAATATTCACTAAACATTTTTTGTCATGTATAGAAAATATTTTTTGGTATGAGTGGAAAATATTTTAAAATTATTATTTTACAGAACATTAATTTTTGTTAAAAATGGATTAGAAATCTTCAGAAAACATTTCAACTAAGTACCCAATACATTGTAAAAATATTTAGAAAACATTTCTTTATTTTAGACAAATGATTTTCAGTGTTATTGGCAAATGATTTTAAAATATTCCATGCGAAACATTTTAAAAACCATCCCGTTAACATTGTATAAAACGTTTCAAATACATTTTCAGTAATGTGTGGAAATGGTACAGAAAACATTTTTTGGAAAACTTTTCTAACGGCGTATAAAATATTTCTACAACGTTTTTAAGTATATTGCGAAAATATTTTCAGTATTATTTGGAAAATGTTTTCAACAACATATGGAATATATTTCCTTAAGGGAAGTAGGATACATTTTCTGAAGGAAAATGATGGTACGTTTTAGAAACGTTTTGAAAATATTTCATTGCTGTGTGGGAATTGTCTTCTACCCACCCACTAGGATACGCTACGCCAAGGAACCTGGAGGACTTCCTTTCATTAACTGACTACTCATGTTCGTTCGCGGAAATATTACCATGGGAGGCACAAATTGTCCAGTGGCACTCATGCAGGCAATAATTGTGATTGTTTCACCTTTCTCTGCAGAAGTTAGAGCTGCTATTTGTCTTTTACTTTTCCTTCCATTTATAGATGGGAATTTGCTTTGAACAATTGTAAGGGCCGTCTCATCCACATTATAGACATTCTCTGCAGGATATTTGTATTTTTCATAAGCATCATCAAGCAGACGAGAAATACTTTCCTTGTTGAATGCAAAAGCGCGAGCAAAAGACGTTACACATGATTTACGAAGCGAAATAACTTTTTTGTGCCGACAAAGGAAACGATCAAACCACGATCTTCCAGCCTCTGTGTTCCTAAATGGATGTTGAAGACCATTTCGTGATGCTAGTTGATAGGCCATACATTGCAAGTCGCTCCTGGTGTATCCAAAGAAATTTTGCTCCATGAGGAGTAGATATTCTACCAATTGCTTTTCAAGTTCGTCCCCTAACATCGGTTTCCATGCAAGTTTTGTCGTTGTTGCTTCAATGGTAGTTAGATTGTGCTTCTTGCTTAACGTTTGCAGAGTTGTACATGGCACATTAAAAGTCTTTGCTGCTTTCAGCGTCAGCATGCGGTTTTCTCTTACGGCGCAAATAGCACTCGCCATGTCCTCTTGCTTCCACATCTTTCTCTTGCCTTTTGTAGTGTCCTTGGGTTCCGATCTTGACTTGCTGAAACAAAAGACATAGTTTTGAGAATTTTACAATGATGGTCCAAATATAGGCTACTAGCTTATATTTAGACCTAGCAAGGTAGCCTATATTTAGACCGTTCGTAGATTGTGCTTTGTCACGCAACAGTACTCATATACAATATTATTTACATTTTGTTTTCTACTAACTACAAATGCTATCCATGCAGAATACAACTTACCTGTTAAAATTTTTCAAACTTTGTTTTCTAACGGTCAAAAATAACACAAAACACATACCTGATAAAACTTTTTCAGGATTGCACACAGGCAAAACACACAAGTTGATCAACCAGACCCAACTGTACGTCGCCAATTAAATCACGCCACCACCATCGACCTTGAATAATGCTTTCACACATTTGTCACTAAGTGGTAGTACTACACTAGCATACAGAAGTCTAGAACGTCACCTAGCCCATATTTAGACCACAGCCCGTATTTAGACCTTCTCCTCTAATGCGAAGTTAAATATAATGTCTGGGATGAAGAAATTCGGAAATAGGCCAGAACTGGTTCCACTTACTCAGAAGCTTTTTACATCTGCTAAGTCTGCTTACCGTAACTACAAAGCATACTTTGAAAACCTAAGAAAGGAGGAAGCTCAAAAAGAAGTAAAGAAGAAACAAAAGAACAAACAAAGAGAGAGGTGATTGAGAAATTGACAAAGGGAAAAAGGCGCATGATGAGATTTTGGTCACTTTTTGTGTGCTTTTGGCCATTTTTGGTCACTTTTCCACTATTTACAGGAGAGCAGACCACTATGTGCCCTGGGATTATTAAAATTAGGGTATATTAAAGAAGACAAAACAGAAAGATACAAAATATTTGTAAATTGAAAAACTGGATTTCTGGAAAACAACTAAATCAATGAATAATTTTCTTATGAAAGATATTCAGAGCGAAAAACGTAGCCAGGAAGGGGCAGGAACGGAGATTAAAAGATCAAATAATATTACAATTAACGTTAACAACAGGGTTAGAATATTAAATGAAATGAAATTGGAACTATGTTCAGTATTAATTACTAAACGAATGTGATTTCAGCATGTGACGAGGGAATTTTTTCCCAATTAATATTAAAAAAATCACCCACTAAAACTTGCTGGGGTGAATTAATTGAAATAAAAAATAGCAGAATTTTGCGAAATAATTAGACTACAATAATTTGTATGTAATCAATTCACATGTAATTACTAGGTAAAATAGTGGAGGTTAATTCCTAATACAGTGAAACATCTCTTAACGGGCATCTCTCAATAGTGGACATCTTCGTAAGAGAACAAACTTTCTTATTTTTCCATACCATAAATATCTGTGATGTGGTGTTATGAGAAAGAACCCTTCCTTTTAGGGACACCTCTCATTTACGGACAAATAATCGGTTCCACCGATGTCCGTTTTGAGAGGTTTCACTGTATTTCTTAGTTTAATAATAATAGGTCTACTAAATGCTCAAATGAGTGAACTTACTTTATTGAACCTACCACTGCAAAGAGTTGATATTATTATTATTATTATTATTATTATTATTATTATTATTAATAATAATAATAATAATAATAATAATAATATTGCAATAGTTGCGTAACAAAATATACTGTTTTCTTGTTTGAGTTTGTTTAAAAATTATATCACTATTCTGAGAGCACACCCCCCTTTTATTTTGAACACCCCCTAAGTAAAAATTTCTGGCGTACTTACTGGTTTACACCCCCAAAAGGGGGGCTTAAACAGCAATTTTCTCTTATTTCCTTTAGGAAATTGAAAAATTCAAGATATTTCTCAATAAAAGTGCCAAATTGTACATTAATAGTGTGAAAAGTTCATCTTTTCCCAGTGCTGTAGAAAATTATAGGAATATGGAACAGTCTCCATGTCTCCATATACATATATATATATATATATATATATATATATATATATATATATATATATATATATATATATATATATATATATATAGCGTGATTTAAAATGATGTGAACGATTGCAACTCCTTATAACTTTTTATTAATCATCCAAATAGCTTCAAATCTTATAGATAAATGCTAAAACTCCAAGTTTTTGTGATAAAAAAAATGAAAATAGTACATCACAAATGTTCTATGTGGGCCCCCTTTGCAACCCTGCATACATCTATTCGGTATTTGAATTCCGCCCAGACCCGTTTCAACATGTTTGCATCAACAGTTTGCACTGCAGCAGTGATGCGCTCTTTCAGTTCATTCACATCTTGGGATAGAGGGGGTTTGTAGACAATGTTTCTTAGATGTCCCCATAGAAAATAATCGCAGGGGGTTAAGTCCGGTGATCTTGGTGGCCAACGTAGAAACTGATAATCATTTTTACTGACCGCCCAATCCAGCTGTGTGGCAGTCAGTTGTTGAGGATATTTCTGACATTGTGATAAAAGTGACACGGAGCTCCATCCAATTGATAGATGAAGTCTGCACTGTCATGTTCCAGCTGTGGCATAAGTCACGTAGTAAGCATTTGTAGAAATGTTTGTCCAGTCACAGTTCCTTCGTCAGAGAAGTACAGACCATAAACTTTTGAAGATGAAATTGCACAAAACACATTCGTGTTCGGTGAATTACGCACAATTTCACAGATTTGATGAGGCTTCTCAATTCCCCAAATGTGAACATTTTGTTTGTTCACTCTTCCTGTCATATGGAACGTAGCCTCATCACTGAAACAAAGTTTGCCCCAAAAAATCATCATCAACACTGCACAACTCTTGAAATGACTCACAAGAAGTCTTGCGACACGTGTGATCATTAGGTGTTAAGTGTTGTAACAACTGCACTCGATACGGATACATCTTTAAATGTTTACGCACTACACGCCAAACAGTTGTTTGAGGCATTTGAAGCACTTTGCTAACTCTCCTTGTTGACTTTTGTGGGCTGCGTTGAAAACTGGTTCGAACCCTTTCGACATCTGCCTCAGAAGTAACGGCTACCGGGCGATTTTTCTTTACAAATGCATCCCGTTCTGTTGAATTTGTTATACCACTTACGTATGGAGTTCTTTGATGGTGGATCTTCATGAAATTTTGTGAAACTGTAAAACGCAAAATGCTCTCTCTACACCACAGGCAGCCATCTTGGAGCTAATCATTCTGCCACCTAGCGGATAAATTTTAAACTACTAAACTCGTTCCAAACAAAACTTGAGGATAATATTGAAAGTATTTCCATAGAGATTTCATTGTTGATAGAGTATTATCATTTATAGAACGTTTCCTTATCGTTCACATCATTTTGAAGCACCCTATATATACGTAATATAGCAAACCACACATATTAAATACCAGATATACCAGACGTGATACAGCAACCATGAAGATGCCCGTCCCTAGAAAATTTTCTTCGGGCGCCTCAGTGGCGTAGCACACTTTTTCGGGCCCCCCCGCAAAGTATAGAGAAGGGGCCCTAGTTGTAAAGCCGATAGAAGTAAGGTTGGAGTTCTACTTCTTTAAATCTTTATTCATCGCAAGACTTCGGGGCCCCCTATACCTCGGGGCCCTCCCGCACTGCGGGGGTTGCGGGGGCAGCTGCTACGCCACTGGGGCGCCTATATCTCTTTCTGATTTCTTTCTTATGCCATACACATATTCAATCTAAACTTATGCTCCATATCATTTTAACATGAAATTTTTAATTATATTATAATCATAAACAAAGGCGGAGCTACTCTAAATATTTACTTAGTTTTCCCCTTGATAGAGTCAATGCATTCATATAAATTAATTCAAAAATATAATATTAGGAAAAACGTATAAAAGATTGTTAATATAATGAGAGCATTCTCACGTATTAAATTCAGGTAGAGCGAAATGTTTCATAGTACATTTTGTTAGGTTGTAAATCACATTATCATAAAACAAGTTAAAGAAGAGATAACCTTATCTTCTTCCATTATCGTATTATGAACGAATCAGTGACTCATAGGGCAGTTAATAGATCGAATCGGTCGCTCATTGGACAGTTAACAGTTCCATTCCTGTCGCTAATAGGACTGTCGCAAGTGGGAAGACACCGATCTTCAGCTTGTTTTGATCTTTTCTTGTTGAATATATTCTTCGGCTATGTCAATTCTTGACCTGATCTCTTTGGTGCAGTAAGCGTCTTTCGTCCAAATACTTCCCAAATACTTGAAATAATTAACCTCTTCAAGTTCTCTTTGTTCTACTCTGACCTGTACGGGGGCATTTCCACGGGGTATTCTCATAGCCTTCGACGAATATAACATGCAAAGACACATATTGGTATTAGCGAGGTGCTATCATGTCATCGTGCATTTTTTACGTTACTACCAGATCTCTATCATGGTAGACGTAGTGATTTTCTGACCTTTCCTCGTAATAGTCCTATGTGAGAATTAGAAGTAAAAATGTATAATAGCATAGTTTTGCACGTCGTCTTGTACGGATGTGAAAATTTGTTGCTTATCTAGCAAGTATTTGTATATTGGGGTCACGAAAATTAGTTGCTTATTTCTAGTGTAAAGTATTTCTATATAAACATAATACTATAACCAAATACATATGTATATTCTCTGTAAATAAGTAAAATAAGCATTGTATCTATATTGCAAAGCATGTATTTCATATTATACAATAAATAGCTCCTGATATTTACATAGAAATCGATATTACTACCGTTTTCACCACAAATAATTAAAATATTATATCTACTAATTCATAAGCAAAATAAAAAAAATGGTATCAGAAATTCTCTCTTGTAACTATACAGCAATTTTAAATAAGTAAAAATAGTTCTGTCTACAACATTTTTCGCACTACGTTTTCATAGATCTCATATTTTAAGTATCTCCAAGTATGTCCAACATTAAAATCTATATTGTGTAAATCCAATCAAAATACTGATGCAAGTTTTCCTACGATCGTACATTTCTGTTTTTTCCACAATTAAAGCATGTGTAAGGTTCTTCTCTTTGACATATAAAAAATACAAATAATTCAGTCTGTATTATTATTAAACTAAAATATGTACACATATATCCTAATAAAAATATGTAAATCTTATGTACTTTCACGTTGCAATACATGCGCCAGCATTATTTAAATCAATTCGGTATGTGTTTCCAAAAAGTATAATACATGTAATATATACATAGATATATCTGACCATTTTCTATTCACCAGTTCAACAAGTTCTAATCCTGATATTATTTCGTTGTAGACCTCTTCAGCAATACACTTCATACACAATATCTATAATTAATATATAGTAACGTATTACATAAATTATAAATACTAAAGTCTGTATGTATTCTCTTGTTTAAATCGTACAAATGATGAGAAACCTTATAGCTACCGAAAATGCGGCACAATTTTAATTAAGTAAATGTATCAAATTTTGTAATAATCAAGTATAGTACATGTACAGCTATAAAAATATATCCTAGTAAGCCATACAAACCTTACCTGAAAAATTTTAGCTCTATATTATCACCCTAGGTTCAATAAAAATTACTGCAACTAATTCCATACCGCTTAAATGCAGATAATATTCAAAGTGGTACGCAGTTCGTCCTATTCTGTCGCACAATTACAACACATTATTTGTTTTCCTTGTAGAATATATCCAATAGCATCTTCTTGTATACAATATTATTCCAAAAAATACGAAAAAATGCACGCTTTCCATTATCTTAATCAGCATTATGGTAAAAAAAAACTTATACCTGCTAAAAATGCGGCACAATTTTAATTCAGTAAAATGTATCAAATTTTGTAATAAACAAGTATAGTACACGCACAGTTATAAAAAAATATATCCTAATAAGACACACGACCTTACCTGTAAGATTTTAGCTCTATATTATTACCCTAAGTTCAATAAAAATTACTGCAACTAATTCCATACCATTTAAATGCGCATAATATTTAAAGTGGTACGCACATTGTCCTATTCTGCCATACAATTACAGCACATTATTTGTTTTCCTTGTACAATATATCCAATAGCATCTTCTTGTATACAATATTATTCTAAAATGCAAAAAATGCAAGCTTTCCATTATCTTAACCAGCACAATGGTGAAAAACCTTATAGCTACCGAAAATGCGGCACAATTTAAATTCAGTAAAATGTATCAAATTTTGTAATAAACAAGTATAGTACACGCACAGTTATAAAAAATATATCCTAATAAGACACGCGACCATACCTGTAAAATTTTAGCTCTATATAATCACCCTAAGTTCAATAAAAAGTACTGCAAGTAATTCCATACCCCCCCTTAAATACACATAACATTCAAAGTGGTACGCACATTGTCCTATTCTGCCATACAATTACAGCACATTATTTCTTTTCCTTGTACAATATATCCAATAGCATCTTCTTGTATACAATATTATTCTAAAATACAAAAAATGCAATCTTTCCATTATCTTAACCAGCACAATGGTAAAAAACCTTATAGCTACCGAAAATGCGGCACAATTTTAATTCAGTAAAATGTATCAAATTTTGTAATAAACAAGTATAGTACACGCACAGTTATAAAAAAATATATCCTAATAAGACACGCGACCATACCTGTAAAATTTTAGCTCTATATAATCACCCTAAGTTCAATAAAAAGTACTGCAAGTAATTCCATATCCCCTTAAATACACATATCATTCAAAGTGGTACGCAATTTGTCCTATTCTGTAGTATATAATACAAAACACATTGGTTGTTTCTCTTGTAGAATATATCCAAAACACCTTCTTCTGTAAAATATTATTTCCTAAATACCAAAATTTATCAAATAGTCCTCGTCGTGTATCCGTATGTAACATAAAGCATGTATTCCGTAACATCTTTGTGTAATCGTTAATTCTTTCTGAAAATCGTAGGGTCTGTGTTAAGACGCTATGGGGCCTACATTCATATATAACAATTCTATTTTACAAAAATAAATATTTTTACTTACATAAAAGCACTCTGTACGGATTTAAATTGATGTAAATACATCAAATATCTGTCAAATGTATTTGTTGTTGTTTCAAAGTTAAACCAATTCCTGCAGCAAATCATTCGTCATATAACACTTCCCAGCACTTAAACCAAACATTATAAGGAGTATATTCTTATAATCCATCGCACAATAAATGGTAGCTAATGTATTTATCTCTGGTATTTGTTAATTCCATAGTAGCAATTATATATATATATATATATATATATATATATATATATATATATATATATATATATATATATATTCCGGTTCTGAATCGTAGCAAATACAATATACTTAAATATTATGCTTCATACCGTAATCCAATTTAAAATATTTTCAAGCTATTATTTATCTAATTCTTTCAAAAGGAAATCGTGGGCGCCAATTACCATAATGACAATCTGCACCCTGTCGTCAATCTGTGCGACATATATATATTCATCAATGTAAACCCATACTAAACAATTTCCAAGGAACGCATAAAATTGTAATACTCCGCCCCGTTCCAAATCCATCATGTGCCGTTCCGCACATTCAAATACGCTAACGCAAACCAATACTAAAAACTGCACCCTTGTATAAACATAGGTGCATCTATACAAATAAAATACAAATTGTTCTATTTTATAGCAATTCAATATACTTCTACACACCATAATATTAAATAAAAAGATCCTAAATAAATAATAAACTACCCTACAAAGTGTATACGTATGCAATTAAACCTAATTTAATAACCTCATTGCAAACTAATATATTACGCTTAAATGTTGCTTCAATTCAATAAACAATAATATTTTCTCTATTTATTTTATTCTGTTCTCTTCCTTGTACATCTAAATCTCATGTAATTCACCTTAAGTCTCCCTTTCATTCTGTATCAGTCTCCCATATAACGTGCCTATAAAATGGAATTGCAAATATTGTCAATAGATGGCAGCACAGTTGTACATATCGTAGTACTGTGGGGTTCCGCTTTCTTTATCAAAATGTATCGTTATCTATTATTATTATTTCAATTTTATAATAATTAAACACCTGTTAAAACAAAATTTAATATAAATTAAACACATAATGCAATAATGTATTAAACTATATAACTTCGCCCTGCCAAATTCTTTACAAATTTAATTACCATCAATCTATACGGAAATGCAAGGAACCGTGGGACGTAAAACTTTTAGAACTTCTCTGAGACCATCAAAAATTCCCTTAAATCTGCCATTTAAACAACACTCTTCCCTAAGAGAGGGCGTAACCCTCTAAAAGGGTGCTAGTCATTATGACTAGCTATAAACAAACGAACGAACGAAATGCAAGGAACTGGCCACCTGGAATCTCTAACCAGGTAAAAAAAATAGGGTATCCCTAGCTGGCGGAGAAAAATAAGCAAGTCCCTAATATTTCCATCCCATTGGTTGAATCGCGAACTTCTAAATACGGTTGGATTACTTACCTCTTGAGGTTCAAGGAAACAACCGTCGAGTTGATTTAAGCCTCCACGGAGGCTAGCACACCTAACTGCTCTTATCTATTGACGACGCTGCTATTGTTCTTGGTTTTACGGTTTATTTGGTATCTCATACTCGGGCTTCGCCCACCAGACGGCTTTCACGATGGCGGACTCTGGCAAATCCATAACCGGTCGACACAAGTTACCTGGCCTCATTTCAGGACCTTCCGGATGTTCGACTAAGGTGGAAAAACGAAAAGAGCGTTCAAAAGACCTAACTGCTCGTACCAGGAGTGCATCTCAAAGTTCCATTAACTCTGTTGCATCACTGTCTTCAAGAATCCAAGGTAGCTATGCTACTCGTTTGCAGCTTTCACCACCTAGTAAAAAAACACATAAGACTTTGGATATTGAGATAGGTACCAACAACATGGACACCGAACCATCTGCAACTTCTGATTATTCCAGTCCACCATCTGCAATAACTTATTCATTTCTTTTGACGAAATTCGACACTAAATTTGCAAACGAGAAACATATCGCCATACAACTTCGCAAATATCTCCCTAGAGCTTCGTTAAAAGAAATTGTCAAGACTAGAAATGGATACATCTTTAAAACAGAGGATCCTAATTTACTCAGCACTATTAAGAACAAAGTGCCTATTGATACGTTTGGCAAAGATGCTCAACTTAGTAGCCTTAATGCATCTAAACAAAAACAAATGCCTCCTCCAAGACGTACACCGCTGCTATCTGTGGTTATTCGGGGTGTCGATCCTTCCTACACCGATGAGGAGATTCAAGAAGAACTAACCTACGAACGACACACTCTCCAGAAAGTTCTGAGAATCCGTAACGCTACAGGCCCTACATTCATGGTTCGAGTTTTAACATCATCGCAAAGCACCATAGATAGTCTGCTGACAAATGGCGCATATATATATAACAGGAAGCATCGTGTCGAACCCTCTCGCTCCTCTGCACCAATGCCTGTTCGTTGTGAAAAATGTCAGGCTTACAATCAGCACACTACCGCCAACTGTACTAACACCAACGTCTGTGGTTACTGCACTGGCGAGCATTTAACACGTGCCTGTCCAAATCTAGAACGGCCACCTACTTGTTCTACTTGTCACGAAGCACATCCAACATATAGCTATAAATGCAAAGGAAAACCTGCTCCTGAAGTAAATCATCCAGAATATGTAGTACCATTGCGCACACATAATTATTCCGAGGATGTTCCTCCTACTATGGACTCACCTATAACAGTGCGAAATCTTCTTTCTTTCCTCACGCTTACCTTACAAAATATCCAACCATTTCATCGCTCTCACGTCTTACAGCAAATTACTCACGCAGCAAGAGAGATTTTTCATGTTAACTTCTATGCAACTTATTCAGGACAAAATGTATACTTTCATACCTCTCGCTTGGAAACCACTGTTTAGCTTTGTCTATTTCATCATGGCTTTAATGTTTATATTCCTTAACATTCGTTCACTTCACACAAACAAACCTTTATTCGAAGCGTTACTACTAGAGGAAAGAGCCACAGTCTTTATTCTTAATGAAACCTTCCTTACTCCATCCATCTCTTGCCAGTTTCCTGGCTACACACTGGTTAGGCAGGATAGCTCCCTTCCGCTCAAACGAGCCAATGGAGGAACAGCTGTGGGTTTTCCACATCGTGTTCCATCTCGTAGACATCATTGCAATTTACCTGGTCTTCCTGAGTACCTACTACTCACATTATACTTCCGTAACATAGCTATCACTGTTGCCACCATTTATATCCGACCCGGTCATCCACTACCTACCTCATTTGTTCAGTATATTTCAGATAATTATAAACGATTTATAATCATGGCCGATTTTAACATGCATAGTAGATCAGAACACGACAGAACCGCATTCCGAAACTTCATTACAACTCATACACTTGGCATCATTCATAATTTGCCTAAACATACAAGACCCATCTCACAAACTACTCCGGACATCGTCATTACTTCAGCTAATCTGGTCTCCCAAGTACATATCGATGTTCTTGATCCAGTCGGCAGTGACCATGTTCCAATTAAACTTCAGCTCCGTACAACTTGTATGAATTCCTCTAATCATTTCCAGCGCACTAGTCTCCGCTTTGACAAAGCAAACTGGGATCAGTATCGAGCTCATCTCATGACAGCTATAGAGCCATTACAACCACCCACTACAGAAGACGAACTATATGCTCACATAGACAATCTCACCACCACAATTCAGGAGGCAAGTTCTCTATTCATTCCAGTTTCTACCTCCACACCATACCGGCCTACATTACCTCCGCAATATCTCACATTCGTTACTCGCTCTCGACAATTTTATAGAGATTTTCAAAGGACTGGCAATCCTGAATCACTTCGGCATTATCAGCAACTTCAGCGGATGGTCAAAAACTACATATCTGCTTACAAACTACGCTGTTGGGTTAAAACATGTAATTCTCTCTCTGATGTCAATCATCCGACGAAGTATTGGAAACGTTTTAACGCTCTTTGTGGAAAGTACACCAAAACACCTTACCCACTATTACAAGAAGAATCTCGCATTCAAACAGATACAGACAAAGCCAACGCTTTCGCTGATTTTCTTCAAACAATATTCACACCTAACGGATCTCCTCCTACTTATCACCATCCAGCAGACACAGTCAATACTTCATCTCCTTCTTTACAGCCTCATCCACACCATACTCTTCCACTTAATCAACCTTTGACAGAACCAATTACAGTTCAGGACATAATCACTGTTGTTCGAAATAAACGTAATAGTGCACCAGGATTCGATAATATCACTTATCGACATATCAAAGAAAGTCCGCTCCCATTGCTTACTCTGCTTGCCAGCATCTTTACCTTCATTCTCCGAACAGGCTATTTTCCTATCCAGTGGAAGACTTCAAAGACGTTAATGTTTCCAAAACCTCACAAACCACCTGAAAGCGTATCATCGTATCGCCCAATACAATTAACGTCTACCTTCAGTAAAATCTTAGAACGCATTCTTGTCCGACGTCTACACGCATACATCGACAGACGTCACCTTCTTCCCATCCATCAAGCAGGATTTAGACCAGGCTATTCTATCAACGACCAACTGCTTCGCTTATCCACTATGGTCACACATCATTATAATTCCGTCAAGCCATCATGTCTTGTACTGTTTGATCTAGAGAAAGCGTTCGACAAAGTTTGGCACTTAGCACTTATCTATAAATTAATACGGCACCGTTTTCCACTCACATATATCCGTCTGATTTACAACTTTTTAGTGGGTCGCCTTTCCTATGTTTCTATTAACAACTGCCTATCACACCCTATTTTTCTGCTATCCGGAGTTCCTCAAGGATCGGCTTTATCGCCACTTCTGTACATTCTCTACGTTGCTGATATGCCTCCACTACCAGATAAAGTCCATCTTTTTCAGTACGCCGATGACACTGCATTCCTTGCTTTGGGATCGACTATCCAATCAATAAACAAATCTTTGCAAACAGCTATTAACGATTTCCTCAGCTGGTGTGATAGATGGCAACTTACAATTAATGCCACGAAAACTCAGGCGATTGTATTCATTCCCTCTAAGAAAACCTCACGAGTCCGTCGAAATCCCAACCGCCTCACACTTCATGTCAACCATACACCTATACAGGCACGCTCAACAGTGACCTATCTGGGCATTACATTCGATAGACATCTAACATGGAAACCACATCTTCAAACAGTCACCGCCAAGGCTTACAATAGACTAAATCTTATAAAGAGGTTAACCGGAACAACATGGGGCTTGAAACCTACTACAGTATTAAATACGTACAAAGCTTTCCTACGACCGACTCTAACATACGGTCACACTGCTTGGATAGCTGCTGCACGCTCTTTCTACGAAAAGCTCTTAATCTTAGAAAGACATGCACTACGTATTGCATTTCGTATTAAGTTACCTAGCCCAACAGCAGAATTATACAACCGCATTGAGTTTCCATCTCTACAGTTTCATCTTGAAAAGTTACGTCTCACCTACATACACAATCGTTATGAAGCACACCATCCTCTACTTCTGACTACTATGCATCATATGGCACTCCACCCAACAGCATTTCGATATTTCCATCCACCGCTCTCACTCCTGTATACTCTGTACTGCTACACACTACCTCCTGATGCACTAGACCTAGAGTTACTTGCTGAATATCAAATTCATGACCATCTGCCGCTCATCTTTCCATCCTATGCTGCACAATAAATCCATCCACAACTAACATGGGCTCTCTCTGTTTTCTTCAATGCCTAGAGTAGCCCCTAGGCGAGAAGATAACTTCATCCGTCAACTAACTTTTCCCCGTATTGTGATGTGACCATGCACCTCGCCTCATCTACCATCTTCATCCCCACAGCATATAACCTATATAATGACAACTACGTTGCACCTTATACATCATGTAATTGCTCTGCCACCCTTTCCCTGCCTGATGTTAAGGCCCGCACAGGTCCTTAAGTCTTGATCGCTATAACAAGCTTTAATAAAGAACTCTGAGACCATCTCAAAATCAGGCACATCTACTGTTACCCATACTTCAGTTCCCTAAGAGAGGGCATAACCCTCTAACAGGGTTCTAGCCGGAACGGCTAGTCACTTACAAAAAAAAAATGCAATTGAAGATATGATCCGTTTCTTTACAGTAACAACCCAAAACATTCATCCCTTTCTGCGTACTCATATTCTTAACCAAGTCATGCTTGCAACTATACAACATTCAACTTTATGCTACATATTCTGGTCAACATGTTCACTTTCAACTCCATGCTGTTTCAACGCCTGTCTAAAATTATGCATACCATCATGGACTTATCATTTCTGTTTCTAAACATCCGTTCCTTCAACACTCGCAAGGTACTACTCCACACTCTACTGGTGGAAGAAAATATACACGCTTTTGCCTTGAACGAAACATATCTTTTGCCCCACCAACATGTACATTATCGGCCATATACTATTTCTCGTTGCGATGGTCCACCTGGAGATCGAGCAAATGGCGGAACTTTAATAGGAATACGAAACAGACTACCTCAACGCACGATCACGCATCACTTTCAGGCCCCTCTTCCAGAATACAACATCACTCTGATTTATTTTCCTTCACGTACTATTGCCTTTGCTACTATATATCTTAGACCCAATGTGCAAATTCCCTTGACATTCTTCCAATACATGGACACCTCGTTTCGTCATTATATTATTATGACTGATCTCAATCTATCTAGTCGCACTCTTACGCAACGACGGAACTTCTATCAATTTCTTATGCTGCACACAAATGCCGAACTATGCGCATTACCAAGACATACCCGGCCTTCCTCGAATACAACACCTGACGCAGTCATTGTCTCCTCTACATTACAACCATTCGTAAACTGTCATGTTCTATCTTCCATTGGTAGTGACCACGACCCAGTTAAATTGACATTACATTTTCCAAACCACCGTCAAGCTCTTGACACGCCACCACGTACCGCTCTCTGTTATGACCGTGCCGACTGGAACAAATATCGAGAAGATTTGACTACTACCTTATCTAACGTGCCTACTCCATTACATCACTCTGACTTACATAACACGCTTGATGCACTTACTACTGCTATACAACATAGTAGCCATCAACATATACCCACGATTAAGTCTAATTATACTCGACCCGCACTTCCTCCACAATATCGCAGTCTAGTTGCTCTTGCACGGCAGGCATACCATGAATATCTTCGCACACGTGATCCAGGGCTTTTACAACTACAGCGCCAATATTTACGGCAAGTTCATAATTATATCATTGCCTATAAAAGACGTAAGTGGGTCCAAACAGTTAACCATCTTGATCAAGAACAGAATCCTACCAAATTCTGGAATGCCTTTCACAGGCTCTGTGGGACACGCTCTTCTCTCTCTTATCCACTCATCGTCAACCAGACCTCAGTACAAACTGATACAGAGAAGGCTAATGTGTTTGCTCAATCACTTCAAAGCATTTTTACGCCACCACTCATCACCTACACTCCTGAACGTTTAACCACTAGAATAAGCAACGTAACAGATCCTCATCAACCACATCTTCGTATTAGTTCTAGTCACGACTTAGATTTGGATCATCCTCTTACTAGTCCAATTACACCTTTGGAGATCACCACAGTCTTAGCCAACAAGAAGAATACAGCTCCTGGGTTTGATGGTGTAACTTACCGCCATATTAAAGAGGCTCCACTGGTAGTTCTGCTTTTACTCTCTGCTATTTATAATCTTATACTTCGAACTGGTGATTATCCGGCTTCTTGGAAAACTTCAAAAGTCTTAATGTTTCTGAAACCGCATAAAGATAACACCAAGGCAGAGTCTTACCGTCCAATACAACTTACGTCTACACTAGGAAAGATACTCGAACGTATCTTAGTTCGGCGTCTACATACTCACTTCTTCCACAATCAAATTCCTCTACACCAAACTGGTTTTCGTCCTAACTACAGTCTCAATGATAATCTACTCAAACTTACCACTATTCTTACCAACCACTTCAATAGCATCCAACCTTCCTGCTTATTATTATTTGATTTGGAAAAGGCTTTCGATTCAGTTTGGCACGATGGGTTACTTTACAAACTTCATCTTCTACGACTACCATTCGCATATACCAGATTAATTTATCACTACCTCACCAATCGCATAGCATATGTCTGCATTAATTCATCTTTATCTTTTCCTATTTTCCCACTTAGTGGTGTACCCCAAGGGTCAGCGTTATCGCCACTCTTATATATATTATATGTTCGAGATTTGCCTGTTCCTCCTGACCCTATCCACACCTTTACCTTTGCAGATGATACTGCTTACCTTGCCTGTGGGAAATCTATTCAGCATATCAATGCTATACTTCAAGAGGCAATAAATAAGTTCTGTGATTGGTGTAATACTTGGCGACTCCGAATCAACTCCACTAAAACACAGGCACTTGTCATCATACCATCTGGACATACCAGTCGGGTTCGACGAAATAGGTCTCTTTTACATCTAACTATAGCTGGCACACGCATTTCTGTCACACGTACAGCGAGATATTTGGGTGTTATCTTTGATGACCATCTTTCTTGGCGTGGACACCTTCAGCATCTCATAACTCTGGCGCAAAATAAACTAAATCTTCTAAAGAGATTAGTCGGCACTTCATGGGGCCTTCATCAAGATACGGTGTTAAATACTTACAAAGTCTTCTTACGACCATCTTTACTCCATGGACACATCGCATGGCTTAATGCCAATAACAAATTCTACACCCGCCTCCATATAATTGAAAGACATGCATTACGACTGGCATATCGCATCAAACTGCCTAGTCCTACCCGGCTACTCTATGATCGTATTCCATTTCCACATCTCCTTCTTCATTTAGAAAAATTGCGTACCAGGTACATCACTACTCGTTGGAGGGAAGGCCATCCCATCCTTTGCAGCAGTATACATATAGATGCTGAACAAGACGTTCCACCCCGACTACAACTTACACCCCTTCAGCATTTAATTACAATGTATGTTCTTTGCCATCCTGACGAACACATAGACGACTATCTAATAGCATATCAACCACCAGATTTATCACCCAACATCTATCCATCGTTTGCACCTTAATTCGCAATAACAAGGGCATCATATTGTCTCTCATTATGTGTCGAGTCGCCCCGGCACAAGAAGATAACCCTTCATCTGTCTAACTAACCAATATCATTGTGTTGTGGCGTCTGGCTTGCACTGCATCTTTCATCCCATCATTCATACACAATGACAAATAATGAACATACACTGACTGACGATTATTAATCAATTGATGAATAAAGATCTCCATATAATGGATAAATAAAGATATCAAATAAATGAAATAAAACCTCTTTGTCCTTCCACTTTATCCTTAGTTTCACTATATAATTAAGTTCACTCCCAAGAGAACGTATTCCCTTCTACGGGTTTTGCATGGTAAAAAAAAAAGAAAGAAATGCAAGCGAACTTACCAGCTGTGACGTACCATACGTCAAATCAGCTGCTTTTTGAAATCCTTTCCTTGATCCTGGGACTTGCTCGTCAGATATTCGCTGAGCAACAACTATCAGACTTATCTCAGCCAAGGGTAGCTCGTTGCGACACGTTTAGACTGGGGCATTTCCTCACCTAAGCCACTATCCGAATGGGTGGCTTCTACCTGCTTACCATACCTTGTTAGCTGTTTTGTGTTTTTAGTGCCAATCATCATATCATATCATGGCTACTGGACCTCAAGCTTCTACAAATCTTTCTTTGGGCCCCTCCGCTCCGTCAGCATCTGCTGACAAGCGAAGGGAGAGCTCTAAACGCACCTCACGTAGCGAAGTTCATCATAGTCAGCCTCAGTCACCTCAAGCAAAGCGCCATCACACCCTCAGTGAATCATCCACCGACTCAAACTCATCTCATCGCATGGACGCTGAAACTTCTGCTATTACATCTGTCAAACCTACTGTTCATTCATTTCTGCTCACCAACTACGATCCTCAATACCTCGATCTGAAGAAACTGTATCATCGTATCACCAAATACACCCCACGGACAAGTATCGCTCAAATCATCTATACACAGAAAGGCATCATCATTAAAACTCCAGACGATAAATTCGCTTCAACACTTCGTAATACTTATTCATATGAAATCTTTGGGAAGAATGCATCTGTTTCTAAGCTCAACACTCCATCAGCCAAACAACCGCCGCCACCACGCAAACAACCTGCTCTGTCTGTCGTCATCCGAGGTGTTGACCCCTCCTTCACAGACGAAGAATTCACACAGGAACTCCAACTTGATGGTCATTCTATCATCAAATGTCTTCGTATTAAAAACGCTCAAGGAAACACATACATGGTTCGTGTACTAACCAACTCACACGACACCATTGATTCTCTTCTTTCAACCGGGGCCTTCATCTATCGCAAACGTCATCGTGTCGAGCCATCTCGGTCTCCTGCACCTCTTCCTGTGCGCTGTGAAAAGTGCCAGGTATATAATGACCATCCGACTGCTTCCTGTCCTAATCAACTTAAATGTGGTTTCTGCACTGGCCCTCATAGCACCCGCAATTGTACTAATCTTAAAGACACTCCTAAATGTTCCACCTGTAACGAAACTGGACATGCCACTTACAGCTACAAATGCAAGGCTAAACCTACTGCGGACCCATTCAAGCCTGAATTAACCGTACCACTGAAACCACATGTTACTCAAACAGCTTCTGCTCCCCACGATGTCTGTCAACCAATCACAATTACACAGTTCTTATCGTTTATAACTGTTACCCTTCAAAATATTCATCCTTTATTGCGCAACCATATTCTGTGTCAAGTTCAACAAGCTGCCAAAACCATCCTCAACATCAATTTCACAGCTACTTATTCTGGCCAAACTATTTACTTCCATTCTGATCCATTGCAAACTGATGTTTAAACCTCTCTCACACATCATACTGCTTTTAATTAATATGGATCTTAATTTTCTTTTTATGAACATTAGATCGTTACCGCAACATAAGATCTTATTTGAACAACTCCTCTTTGAAAAACATATTTCATGTTTCCTCCTAAACGAGACTCATCTTACGGCCCGCAAGCACGTACACCTTTCAAATTATACCATGCTGCGACACGATAACACGACTCCAGCAAGAAGGGCTAGTGGTGGAGTAGCTATCGGTTTTTCGCCATCTCTTCCTTTCCGCCGTGCTACTCTTCCCCTTCAGCCATTACCTGAACATCTAGTTACTACCTTGTATTTTAGACAGCTTAACATCACGGTTGCGACAATCTATATTCGTCCTGGACATCCTCTTCCATATCAGTTTATTCAATATATCTCAGACAATTATCGCACTTACATCATTCTAGCTGACCTCAATTTTCACAGTCGCACCCCCCGTCAACAGCAAGATTTTCACCACTACCTTCTAACTCGTACTTCAGGCCACTTTCATCCGTTACCTAAACCCACTCGACCTAGTAGTAACACGACGCCGGATGTTGTTATTACTTCTATTAACCTCCAACCTCGTTGTAGACTTGATGTACTAGATCCTCTTGGCAGTGATCATGTACCGATACTTCTTACCATCACAACGCCACGTCCAGCTTCTAGTACTACTTCTGAACCTCCTCGCTCTTATCCAATGTTTGATAAAGCCAACTGGAATGGTTACCGCACCACACTCGAACATCAGCTAGAAACTGTCCAGGAACCCACTACAGAAGACGATCTTTATGTTGCGCTCGATACCATTGCTGCTGCCATCAACACTGCCTCTGTCCAAAACATTCCGGTTCGCACCGTTCATACTTACAAACCAGCTCTTCCCCCTCATTATCTAACGCTTATCAAACGTTCCCGGGCACATTATTGAGACTACACTCACACAGGCAATCTTGAGTCTCTCCGTCTCCACCGCCAGTATCAACGCACTGTCCATAACTACATAGTTGCTTATAAACGCCGTCGCTGGATCACTACCTGTAATGAACTTTCCACCACCACTCATCCCACAAAATACTGGAAGCGTTTTCACCAACTCACTGGCCGCTCATCTCGCACACCTTACCCATTCTTAGACGGAGACCAACCCCTTGCTGACGATACTGCGAAAGCAAACGCCTTTGCTGATTACCTTCAAGGAATTTTCACTCCTCTTTCACCTGATCCGTCTCTATGCCGCCATCCAGCCGATAATCTCAATCTTTCAACACCAGATCTTCAACCCAACTCCAGCCACCATCTCCCTGCAAATAGTGATCTTACTGCTCCTATTACGGTTGAAGATATCCACATCACAGTCGCCAGAAAACGTCAGTCGGCTCCAGGCGCTGATCGTATTTCTTACCGACATGTGAAAGAGGCTCCATATATTCTTCTTCATTTACTGGCTGCTATCTATACATTTATTTTACGCACAGGCTTCATTCCGACTTCTTGGAAATCCTCGATCACTCTCATGTTTCCCAAACCAAACAAGCCTACACATGCTGTCTCTTCGTATCGGCCCATTCAGCTCACGCTAGTGTTCAGCAAAATTCTAGAACGTATCCTTGTTACGCGTCTACACCGTCATCTATCCGCTCATAATTTACTTCCTCTTTCGCAAGCAGGCTTTCGCCCTTCCTATAGTATTAATGATAAGCTTATGCGCCTTACAACCCATATTACACTGCAGTTCAATACATCCAAACCTTCCTGTCTGGTCTTATTCGATCTGGAAAAAGCTTTTGATAAGGTATGGCATCTTGGTCTTATATATAAACTCCTCTCTTTCCGTCTTCCTCTGTGTTACATCCGTTTCATCTTCCACTTTCTCTCTTGCCGCCTTAGTTATATATCTATCAACAACCACCTCTCACACCCCATTTTCCTGCATTCTGGAGTTCCTCAAGGTTCATCATTATCTCCGTTATTATATCTCTTATATGTAGCCGATTTTCCTCCATTACCTGGCAATATCAGTTTATATCAGTTTGCCGATGACACAGCCTTCCTCGCAACCGCAAACACTGTCCAAGAGATCAATCGAACACTGCAGATTGCAATTGACACCTTTCTCGCTTGGTGCAGACGCTGGAGATTGAAATTAAACGCTGGCAAAACACAAACAATCATATTTCTTCCTCCGAACAAGCGCTCACGCGTCTATCGCAATCCGGCTAACTTCTCTGTCCATGTCGACCACGTTCCTCTCCAGCCACAAAACACTGTTACATATTTAGGCATAGTATTCGACAGACATCTTAAATGGACAGCCCATCTGAAATCCATATGTGCCAAAGCCTACAATCGTCTCAATCTTTTACGCCGCATCACTGGTACAACTTGGGGCCTAAACACCCGAACACTTTTAACCACTTACAAAGTTTTCCTTCGTCCCGTTCTTACCTTCGGTTTTACTGCCTGGATTGCCGCTGCTCCCTCGTTTTATACTCGACTACAAATTCTTGAACGACATGCCCTCCGACTAGCTTTCCGAATCCGCCTTCCCAGCCCTACCAACGAACTCTATGACCGCACTCCATTTCCCCACATTCTTTACCATCTCGAAACATTGCGACACCGCTACATTTCTTCTCGGTTTCAAACTCATCACCCCATGCTTCTAGCCACAATGCATCATTTCGCTTTACATCCTTCCAATATCCTTCTACGCCATACCCCGCTTTCCCTCCTCTTTACCCTCTACCACTTCTCCCTACCCCCCGACAGTCCAGACCATCTATTCATCACAGACTACATCACCGCCACGGCATCACCTTGCATCATTCCATCTTATGCACAGTAGTCCTATTGTCTAACTGGGCTTCCCCTGTCTCCATCAGATCCGGAGTCGCCCCCGGATCAGAAGATAACACGCATCTGTTTAGCTAACTATACCCGATGTTGTGACGTTTGGTGCACCTCATTTCCATTCATTCCATTCACCTTAATTTATGATTATGGTTAAAGGCCATAATGTCCACCCTTTTCCACAATATATGCTTATTTAATCAATGAATTAATGAATCCCCACTTTATTTATGACTGTGTATAAACCGATGTTGAATAAAGTTTAATAAAAATAATAATACCCATCCACACTCTCCAAATCCTCACGATCCCATTACTCCACTTCCCGATATAAAGGGCGGTACCCTTTGGGCGGGAGCTAGTCGACCGCGACTAGCAAAAAAAATGCAAGCCATCTTCATATCAGCTGTGACGTACCACACGTCAAACAGCTGTTTTTTGTAAATACCTTGCTCCTCCGACTTGTTCGGGTTTCCTGCCTTCATAGCGAGAAATAATCGACGTAACGTAGACGGGCCTGAGCTAGGACAACGCCTACGCTGCTAGCTTTCTGTATTGCTGTGTTTGGCCACCTAAGCACCTATCCAAACGGGGTGCTTTCTACCTATTACCTTTACCTAGTCGGCTGTACACAAGAGCGTGAGGGTTGCTATGCCCCGAGGGCACTCGCAACCGGCTAAGGGGAGTGGTTCCAAACCTCCGCGAGGAGGCTCTGCAGCTTCTACACCTTCAAATTCGCCTAAACGTCCTCGCACGCAAAGCGCACGTCATCCTTCAGACAATGACAGTAATCGCTCTCGCTCACCTCTTCCATCTACATGGGCTGAAGCACTATTGATGGATACTGGTGCTATGGACATAGTCCATCCTAATACCGATCCATCCACCTCACATCCTGGCACCAACACCGTGTCTGATACTGCTGCTACTTCTGGTACAGATACTAGACACTCCACCGGTCGTTCTCAGTTATATAACTTCCTACTTACTGGATTTGACACCCGATTCAAAACAGAAAAGCATATCTATCTTCAAATAGTCAAATATCTTCCACGGGCGAGTATCCAGGAAATTGTTCGGACCAAAAACGGGGTAATCATAAAATCTATTGATACCCAGTTTGGCACTACTTTACGCAATAAAGCTTCCTACGAGATATTCGGCCCAAATGCAAAGCTCCAAGCGCTGTCTAGTAGTACCAAAAAGACGCAACCTCCACCACGCCGAGCACCAATGCTCTCAGTTGTAATTCGAGGTGTTCCGCCAGAGTACACATGAGGAAGAAATAGAAGCAGAGTTACGTCTTGAGGAATACTCTTTTAAGAAGTGCCTCCGTATTAAAAACAATACCGGACCAACGTACATGATTCGTCTTTTAACAGATTCTAAGGACACAATAGACGATCTGTTACAGCATGGTGCTTACATCTATCGTCGCCGCTACAGGGTAGAACCATCTCGCTCACCTCCTCTGCCCATCAGATGTGAGCGCTGTCAAACCTACAACCAGCACCCAACATCTCAGTGTCCAAATACTCCAAAGTGTGGCTATTGTTCTGGACCACATTCCACATCATCTTGCAGCAATCACAACCAAGCTCCACACTGCCTTACCTGTTCTGGTGATCATCCAACCTATAGTTACAAGTGCCGCGCCAGACCAGCACCACAACGTGAAAAACCAGAACTTACAGTTCCCATTCGTACAATAGATTCCTCAACTCTTCCGAACAATTCTTTACGTACACCTCTCACGGTGGAAGATCTTCTGCGCTTCACAACAGTTGTTCTTCAAAATATTCATCCCTTCTTGCGCACTCACATTTTATCACAAGTTACAGCTGCTGCAAAACTTCTTTTCAATCTTCAGCTCCATGCCACATATTCCGGGAACACAGTCCACTTCCATATCTCATCACTTGAAACCTCTGTCTAATATGGCTTCGATCTATTACATTATGGCGTATACCTTTTTCTTCTTAAACATCCGCTCACTCAACACCCACAAGCTTATGCTTGAACAGCTTCTCCGTGAGGAAAAAGTTCATGCTTTTGCTCTAAATGAAACTTTTCTAACCCCACTTCATCAAGTCAAACTCTCCGGATATCAGTTCACTCGGTTTGACTGTCCACGGCATATAGCTCGAGCACATGGCGGCACTGCCATTGGCACTTATAACCATCTGCCCATCCGCACACATGTGCTTCCTCCTCACATGAACCTTCCTGAACATAATGTTGTTACAATCTACTTACGCAATAGAATTATCACATTCTGCACTATTTATGTACGACCCGGTCAAGGGATACCACACAACTTTTTTCAGTATATAGACAACAACTTTCGTCACTACCTGATCATGGCTGATATCAATCTCCATAGTCGATCGCTGGGTGAAAAACAACGCTTCATAGATTTTATTAATCAATCCACTGCGGCAGAAATCTTAGATCTTCCTTCTGCAACACGCCCAATTAGTCAGACGTCACCAGATATCGTTATAGCATCTTCTAGTCTTACTGTATCCAACATACGAATTCTGCCTCCTTTTGGTAGCGACCATGCACCGATTCTTCTTGATGTTCCTTGTGCGGCACCACCAAAAATTTCTCGAGAGCCCATTCACTATTATGATTATGAGAGAGCTAATTGGCAATCGTACCAATCCGATATCGACCACGCCCTAAGAGGAGTTTCTCCTCCCAACACGGACGTTGAACTTCTCCACGTCGTCGATACTCTTTCAAATATCATTACACGCGCAGCAGAGGCCAATATCCCCCTAAAAAGCATATACCCTCATAAACCTCCAGTGCCACCTCAATATCATTCCATTATTACTGCATCTCGACAGGCGTTTCGAGACTACTTACACACTCAAAATCCTGAAGCTCTGCGTCAGCATCGTCGGTGGAACAGAATGGTACGAAATTATCTAGCTGCCTATAAACGTCGACGCTGGGCCCATACGTGCAATAGACTTGCAGAAACATCTAAACCTTCCGTTTATTGGCAGAAATTCCATCAACTTACTGGCACTAAGGCTCGCACTACTTACAACATTGTCGAACATGGTCATGCCCTTCAAACAGATGTCGAGAAGGCCTGCGCCTTCGCTAACTATTTTCAGGATATATTTACGCCTCCTCCTCATCATTTTGCCACTCAGCTTTACCGACATATCGAACGCCTAACAGATCCTACCCGACCGCAACTACGCCCTCATTGCAATCATTCCATTGATCCTGCACAACCTCTCACTCAGCCAATCGTTTCTTCCGACATTGGCACTGTACTCCACACTAAACGAAATACTGCACCTGGTTTCGACAAAGTCACATATCGCCTCATCAAAGCTACACCTCCTTCCTTCAATACTTTCCTTGCTTCCGTTTATAATTTCATTCTTCGTACCGGCTTTTACCCTCCTCAATGGAAAGTCTCTAAAATACTCTTGTTTTCTAAGCCCAATAAACCCCCTCAGGCTCTCTCGTCCTATCGTCCTATTTAACTTACTTCGTGCTTTAGTAAGATCTTCGAAAAAATTCTTGTGAACCGCCTTCATACCCATCTCACTACCTATAACCTCTTGCCAGTTCACCAAGCCGGCTTCAGACCTGCCATCAGCCTCTCAGATCAACTTCTTCGGCTTACCACTACTATTAGCAATCATTACAATTCATCTCGGCCCTCATGTCTCTTACTCTTTGACTTGGAAAAAGCCTTCGATAAGGTATGGCATATGGGGCTTCTGTATAAACTTCACCGTTTCCGCCTTCCAATGTGCTACATACGGCTCATCCTCTCATTTCTTACCTCTAGGCTTGCCTACATTACTATCAATAGCGCTCTATCATATCCAATCTTTCTACACTGTGGTGTACCACAGGGCTCCGTTCTATCACCTCTGTTATTCCTTCTGTACATAGCAGATATGCCTCCTTTGCCACCAAACGTAAAAGTTTTTCAGTTTGCTGATGACACGGCGTTTCTATGTTTGGGCACTACTGTACAGCATATCAATCGAACTTTACAGCCTGCTATAAATTCATTTCTTGACTGGTGCACTCATTGGAAACTGACTGTCAATTCTGACAAAACGCAAGCAATAGTCTTTCAGTCTCCACAAAGACGCTCGCGTATTAGACGAAACCCAAATCGTCTCGACCTTACCATTGATGGTACTACCATACCTTCCGCGAAGCAGATTACTTATCTAGGAGTAGTCTATGACCGCAAACTTCAATGGAAACCACACGAGCGGAAACTTCAATTACAAAGTACACGCAGACTCAACCTTATTCGAAAATTAGTTGGCACATCTTGGGGATTGCACCCTCATACCATTCTTACCACATACAAAGTATTCTTACGCCCTCTTCTAACTCATGGACACACTGCATGGATATCAGCACCAGCCTTCTTCTATGAACGCCTCCAGATTATCGAAAGACACGCTATCCGCCTTGCATTCCGTATTCGCCTGTCTTTCCCTACGGCTCCACTCTACCACCGTATCACCTTTCCTCCTATTCTACACCATATAGAGTCTCTACGCACTAAGTACATCACCAAGCGCATGAGCTCCGATAATCCTGTATTTTTTGATACTATCCATCTTGACATGGCTCATGACGTTCCTCCAAAATATATATATACTCCTCTTCAACATCTTATGACCTTGTACTCTCAGACTCTCCCTGCCAATGATCCTCACAAACTACAATATGACATATATCATCCACATCATTATTCTCACTACGTTTATCCATCTTTGCACTTGTAATATCCTTCCTTACTAACCAGGGCCTCCACTTGTCACTCATTGGTCTCGAGTTGCCCCGAGACAGAAGATAACCCTCATTTGTTACTTTAACAGCTTCTAAGTGTTGTCTCGTCTACTGCACTTCATTTCATATAAACCCGATACATGCCCATTGCCTACACTTAACTACTATATATTTTTTGTTATCGTTTCTTTCATTTCATCTGTATCATCATCGTCACTTTCGCTTCTTTTTCTATATATGTATGTATATGTCAAATTTTCTTTCAGCAAGCGATGATCTTGAATGCAGATCTATCTACACCTTGCAGATCAATTGATGCTTAATAAAGATTTAAAAAAAAAAATTCCTGAAATCCGAGAAATCTCCTATGTAGAAATTACTAGACAATTGATGCTTAATAAAGATTAATAAATAATACACCTTTGATCCCAAACTACCCATAGACCATACATAGCTTTCCTTTCTTCCGTAAATTTAGCCCTCCTCTCTTTCCCAAGAAAGGGTGTACCCCTTTGACGGGTGAACAGTAAAAAAAAAAAAAAAAAAGCAAAACGCGTGTATTCGCATTTCAAACTCTTACTATGGAGGAACCTCTGTTCAACAATCACGCAATGCCGCCATATTAAAAAAACAAATCCGTCCATCAAAGACCACAAGTGGCAAAGCTCAATTCTTCATACGTAAGTATATACATATGGTAAGTATTATAGGTTAATTAATATTGACCATTTCCAATTATATAAATAAAAGAAAGTGCAAGGTAAATTCATAATTAATCTAATAGAAAGTAAAAGTATAATTCATAATTAGGGTTTGGTCTCATTACGTAAAAAATTATATTATAGGTAACTATACGTAGTCTAATCACTGTACATAAAAGGAAACAATCAATAGCTTACATACAAATTATCGAAAATCTAGTTACCTTTTTCGCTGCAACACTACAAAAAAATCCCTAAAGAAAGGAAAATTTAGCTATTTAGGGAAAAAAAGAATCACTGTAATTATTCTCATTACAGACAACACTACAATATGGACATAAATTATATACATCTGCAACAACAAACAACCAGGAAATACCCAGCAAAATAGCGGGCCTGTCATCAAAGGTAAGTAAACTTTCTCTTCTTACTTAAAGTATCGGGCAACATACAAAGTGTGTTGGTATCTATAAAAGGAAAATACCATTAGCGTCCACGGCTACCGAGCGGCAAAATACAAAGCGGGCGGGAAAAAAACTCGCGACAATAATGGCGCCAGTACAAAGCTAACGTTCAATACAGTGCGGCTGCCGGGCAGTCGGTACTATACAAAGCGGACAAACGGGAAAAGTATAAAGGGAACTCGCACTACGGTCAGACAGTAATGGCGCCAGCGGAAAGCTAACGTTCAATACAGTGCGGCTGCCGGGCAGTCGGTAATATACAAAGTAAACGGGGGGGAAAAGTATAAAGGGAACTCGCACTACGGTCAGACAGTAATGGCGCCAGCGGCACCATCTAACACGTGTTATCAATCCAAAATAATTCCAATCTCATTACTTCAATTGAAAAAAACTCATTCCGCTAGGTACACTATTATTATTTCAATCACATACGTCATACTCTTTCACGACTTCAATGACATACGTCATACTCCTTCATGACTTCAATTATAAAAAACTCATTGCGCTATTAGAGTAATTACAAAAACTAATTACTTCAATTACCATTTTCTTGAGATATTCCCTATTATCCTACTAAAGGCATGTCATCTTTGGACTCGGTTGCTGCTCTTCTTCTCGGTATCTGGAACACATTCCAACATCGACAGTATTTGATTTCCGTTAAACTCGGTCTGGAACATGCATATGACTCTATCATTCTCGATCGCCTCATCACTCACATGGCACAACTCCACCTTCCTGCACCTTTTCTCCGAGATACTCATAATTGGTTGGTACAACGTCGCATCTGCGTCAAATACCATAACAGATATTCTTCTTATCGTTCAACATCATTGGGTATTCCTCAAGGCTCTAGTCTCTGTCCCACTTTATTTAATATATACACACTCTCTCTCCATCAACGACTTAGACAACTGGTTCGTATTCAACAATACTGTGACGACATGTTGTTATATGTCAAAACTTCCAACATAGTGGACGGGATACGCATTTTGCACGATGCTCTCTTAGAACTTCACTCCTGGACCTCTGAAAACGGCATGTCAGTCAACTGGGCGAAGTCTTCTTGCACTCTCTTCACCCGTAAACGTTTTCAACCTCCCATCCATCTCACGGTAAATAACACTCTTTTACCAGTTACACCTACTTTACAATATCTTGGTTTTCATCTCGATTCTAAACTAAATTGGAAGCATCATCTCAAAACAATAGCACTTAAAGCCCAACCTTATTTTAAGTTGCTGTCTTGCATCAGCCACAAGGGTTGGGGAACAGATATATCCTCCCTGCAACAAGTCAGTACTCAATGTGTGGATGCAAAACTTCAATATGGCGGAATATTACTTTCTCCATTACCCAAACGGATCAGCGAACATCACATCCGTCTTCAAGCCACAACACAGCGAATTATATTCCGACAACCAAAGACGGCACCTTCCTCCGCACTTTTAGAAGAAGCTGGAATAATTCCTTTCCCAGTGAAAACATATTTTATGGCTAAAAAATTCCTCCTGCAACGCATATGCTGCACCTCCTCCCTATTATTACCAAAATTACAATTCCTATATAATAGCAACATTCATACCAGACTTCCATATTATAAACAGCTACCTTGGATATATCGAGCATTCGTTAGTATTCATAACTGGCTCAATCAATTACATCGAGGACCGAAATTACCATGTTATACTGCACAATACAATACTCTTCTACTTTCTCCCACACTTGAGCAACCGGTGGTCTCTTTCAAACGTCTTCGATCCAATCAGCCTCAGATAGTGCGCCATCTCTGGGAACACCACATTCAATCTCATCACTCAAATACCATTTTAATTTACACCGATGCTTCTAAACAGCATACCGAACATGGATCTGTGGTTGGAGCAGGAATTTATATACCAGCGCTTAATTACGCAGAGACTCACAGACTTCCACCGAATACATCCATCTATTTAGCAGAAAGCTGGGCAATTCGCACGGCATTGAAAGTCGCCCTACAACGAAAACTACCTAACGTGGGAATTTGTAGTGATAGCCTTAGTGCGTTACAAGGAATATGTAGAACCCCATGGGCATCTGCCAATACATGGTTACACATCAATATTCGCCAACAGCCAGTGGCGGCTAATGTTAGTGTTGCAGCGTTGCGCAACGACCAAACTATTTCAAGAAAAAATATTATTAGCAATAGTAGTAAAGAACAGAAAAAATAGTTTCTAATACTCCCATATATACTTTAAATAACATATTTTTTTACTTCTCTAACTGTCCGTTACGTTAATCCGTTTTAAAAAGCGAAAAATAATCCGTCACAGAGTCTCTAATTTATATTGTGTTGCAGCGAGCATGCAACGACCAGATTCCTTCAGCGCGGGAATTGGAGCAAATGTTAAGTCACCTTTCCCCTATCTCAGAAGTTAAAGGGTCTGGTCGTTGCAGTGCTTCTGCAACACAGCACGGTTTCGAGTGAACGAGAAGGTTTTCGCGCTAAATAAGATTTCTAAATTTTATTTCACTAGCAGTTAACAAATGGAATATGTTTTTATGCATTCATATTTTTATATTGCGGTACTAATACTGAAGCAAATCAATTTAATGACAATTAAAAAAAAGTGATAGCAGAATTACAAAATAAAAAAGAAAATATATAGTAGAGCAGAAATCAAATGGAAGTAGATCCGCATTTACAAGTTAATTCTTAGCTTATATAGTTAATGAAAGTTTCTTCTACAGTAATTTGTGAACCAAATATTAATAAGTCAATATGCAGAATTCCCTTCCCCCACTGTGGATACTATTTTAGTATATACATATATCTTTTATAAAATAAGTATCTTTTATACTCTTGATAGAAAGAACTGTATGGTGGGGAACGCCACATTGAATTTGGGACTAGTTAGCAATGCTCAGAGGCGTAGCCACGAGGGGGTCCACCGGGTCCGGACCTCCCCAAAATTTCGAAACTCGACTAGCATTTGTAGACTTTCTTAACGAACTATACTTGTTTAACAGAGAAATGATTGATGTAAGCTAAATATTTTATTTTACGCCTCATCATGTACTCTTTCTTTTCTTATAGAAATAATCGTTCTATCATTTTTTTTCTAAAAATATAGGTGACAGTAATTAAGAATTACTTATCTTTTCGGGTACAGTAAAAGACAGGTTCGTTATTGCGTAGACGTATTGGATCTTCCTCAAATACTTTGGACCCCTCCCAGCTAACATGTTGTTCCTATATCTGGCGGGTTTCAAGGTTGCTTTCCAGAACGTTGATAAACATTGTTTCGCCTCATGTGGAAGTATATTGTGTTCATCGTGCATTGCGTAACAACCAAGACGGGTGATTTGGAATGTAGTTCTTTTTTTCTTTCACGCACAAGTGTGTGTGTATGTGTGTTGATATAGGGTTGTCAACTCTGTAAAATAAAAAGAACCGACGCTTCCTCAAAATTATCTGTGATATAGGTCTCAGCGTGAAGTATCTCTCTTCGGACCTATCCATGGAAAGGAAAGGTACTATCGTGAACGAAAGTGCATTAACACATATGTTCTGTATGTCTTTAGAACATTCAATAATAACCTTAATAGATACATTGTGCTATAAATGAGAAACTGAAATTGATCAATCGGCACTGATCAATTTATTGTATTTACCAGTAACTACCATTCCCTTAAAACTATCGAAACAGATGAACAAAAGTATAATAATTTTTACGTGACAATTTTGGATTTGGAAAATGAAATTCACTCTTTAAACATATAGTCTCTACTTCAACTATAGGAAATTGCTTTAAGAAGTCCTTTTCCACTCTTAATAAATGTATAAAACTCCTTGAAAGTAAATTTTAAATTCTCCCTGATACAGTCCCTGTCATCTCTCTAAAATTTTCTAAACAGGTGAACAATCGTTGATACATGGTGAAAGGTAACAGTTTTGAGTTTACAGAATGACAGCTACTTTTCAATATCTATACTTCGAACTAGATACAAATTTGAATAAAAAAAACGGTTATAAAGGGGCTGGTGAGAAGTTTGTACCCGTCACCGGCTTTAATCAAAACAACATCAATTTTTCCGGGCAGGCCAATGAAAAGCCGGCCAGTTTACAGCCCTATGTATGAATATGTGACATTCGCAATTCATATACTAGTATCTCTTTTGTATCAGCTGTTTTGGTTATTAGTTATTAGATTTAATTTTATTATGTGCGCTTTAATTCTGTACATAACCTACAAATTCTGAATGAATTGCATATCATGACTTCTGTAAATAACTTACAAAAAAAATTGCCCAGTTTTCAACTGAGGAAAACTTACAATTAAGGCTTAGACAAAACAAGCAAAGTGCAATTCAGGAGAGTGTTTGAAAAAAAAAACGGTTTAAGTTTACAGAACACCTTATGGCAGTAATGTTGTATCCACTAGGTACATTTCCACAATTTATTTGAAATTTTCCTAGATAAATTGTGAATAAAACGTGTTCAATGTACATTTTTTTATAACATTAATCTCTGCTACGAACTCTCTTCAGTCTACACTGAAGAGCAATTCGGATCACTGTCAGAGACTGAGTTTCCTAGAGTGAATTGTTCACAAAAATCTAGAAAAAATATTTAGTGAATCTACAAAGCTTCTGCACTTAATATTAACTGTACCTATGGCGTCAGTAAAAGAAGAAAAGTTCTTTTTCACATCAAAAAGAATTGACACTTTCAAGAAATTGAATGTCCTAAGAAAGGTTATCACCATTGGTTATGCTTTTCATCGAAAAAGACCTGACAATAAGAATACTAGAGTTCAACCAGCATGTAGGTATATTAGGCAGATTTGTTCCAATCAAAGAGAGAAGAATGAACTTACTAATTAAATAAGGTGATTAATCGGATTAAATGTCCTCCACTTTTTATTTTTTAAAAACAGATTTTTATTTAATTTAACATGTCGCATAGCATTTGCATCTAAATTCATGCTGACTAGTCAATGAGTCAACTTTATATCTTCTGTCTCCGATCGTTCGTACTGCAACACCCGAAACCACAAACCACCGGCCGCCACTGCCAACAGCTTCGAATATTACATAATAATCATCAAGTGGTTACGTTAATTCATACGCCCTCACACTGCGACATCCCCGGGAACGAAGTTAGCGATATCCTGAGCAGATATGCAACACAACATGACACACCGATAGATCTCCGGCTCCCAGCATCTTCTTTCGCCGAGATGCTGCTACAGAAACGGCAAACCGAATGACGAACCTACCAACAACAACAACGATCAGGACCAGGAATTATTATTGGCAACTAGAACCGACTCCCACCACGAGAAAATGGGAGGCCCCTCAAAATTGGACAAGAAAACATCATTGTTTATATTCTCGCCTTCGTCTACATACTGCTCAGACTCCCATCCAGCAATATAAACAGCAGCAGCGCCCCTCACGCTTGTGTTATTGTGGACTAACTGAAGGTTCTATTGACCACCTGACCTTTCAGTGCTCTCTAACGCCTGGCTACCGTCCGATACTCAACACAGTCATTCATTCTGTTTATTTCACAAGCCCAGTAACAGTGTCTTTCTTACTAGCTAACAAAAACCACCTTGTTCTGTATCATCTGCTTCAATATTACATAGTGAACAACTACGACTTGTAATGGTGTCAAAGTGATCAACAGTGCAGTGCTCATGTTATTCATCGCAGTTTGTAATATATAGTTTCTTCGACATAGTTAGTGTTTCTATTGTGTTTATTTTGTTCCCAAATTGATCCTGGACCATTCATCTCTACAAGTATAGATACCCATTTAACCGTCTGTATTGCTCAGCGGACGAGTTCCTGGAGAATCAAAACATTGTGTGAGAGAGAGAGGGGTATGAAAAATTTACAAGAGAAATTGTCATTGAATGCGTTTTGATTTTAGAATAGGGGGGTTACATTTTTGATAGATTTGTCGTAGAAGTCGTACGTTACAAAGAAAGATTAAGGTACGTACTTGTATAAAATGCATACTCTCATATTATGCAATTTCAGAACACGAACTAATAACTAGTTAGGAGGAAGAAAATGTGTAATAAAAATCACAAGGTTTCGTCCTTGTTTACGCTGTGCAGTCTGAAAAATTTACGGAATAAATATCGTACTGGTTTACTGGTTGCACACCTGTAGAAAGAATTATTGAACAATTATTTGTCTTTCATAAATTTCCTTGTTGTCCCCAAGGAGTTTCCAATGGGCGACATGAAAATGTCTCACTTGGTACACATAAAATTCAAGGGTACCAAAAGAAGTAATTGTTGAAAATTTTTCAATTGTTTTAGATTTGCATGTAAATACGGCTTCCGGTTGTGTGGCATAAAAAGACGTACAAAAACCCAAACCAACACGTGCTAGGTGGCTACTAGAAAGCACGAATGCTATCTGAGCCTGGGGAAGGCGACACAGGTGGGCCCGAACGGGGGTGCGTTCGAGGGGGAAGGCGCGTCAGCGAGAATGCGTATGTTCATAATCAGGGGTAATGAAATGTAGTGGGTTTTGTAGTTTGAATAGCACTTGTCGTTGTTTCATGCTAGTAACGTTTCTCTTGTACACTTGAAATACAGGTTTTATACACATAACATAAATATATCGCCGCTGGAAAATAGCATCTTATACGATAAACCAGAACTCTTAATTTCCAACTCGTCAATATATAATGTAGTAACTTTCTTTTACGAGTGGAGAAACAATTTGATGCAAAGGAGGGGGAACGGGGAAGGAGAATGGAATAAACAATTATTAGTCGTGTATGAATAGCCATGAATGGATCCATGAATGATGGATCTATTAAATAGTCTACTATATCATCCATGGTTTTGTTTGCTTATCAGCACTGCCTTCATGAAAGGTATATATCCTGCCTTCTTTGTGTAGTTTACTGAAAATTAGAACAGGAAACTTCAACATTTTAGAGCAACCATGAAATGACCGATACATACCTGTACAGATGCTAAACATTTCACGAGTAATACAATCCTTCGGTGCTGAGACAGTTTAAATCATCATATTTTAATATTATTCTCAATGTTTTGTATGTCAGTAGGAAATAAGTCTTCTTAGTGGCACCGTTCTTGAACTTGAAGAACCAGTTACATCTAGTAAAATGACCAGTTACATCTAGTAAAATTAATCTAAGCATTCCTCCTAATTAATGTTTCTTTTGCTGCTGTCAAATAATATATTCTTTCTCTTAGAACTCAATATAAGTTCAGTATAAGTAGGCCTATACGTGTTCATAAGAATGCATTAAAGTCAATTATCGTTCTCCATATGTTTCAGTCATTTTTTTCATTTATCTTTTTCCAAAATGATCGCAGCATTATGGTAGATAGTAGGGTGCTACAGCAGTATTCCATGCTTTACAACAGACTAATTGGACTATGAAAACTACATGGCTTTTACTTGATATGAAAATTTTATATAAACTATTACAAGGAAAAGAGTATATATATAAAGCATTCAAACATAAGATTACATGATGAAACTGGCTGCGAAATCCGCATGTGACGAAGGACAAGCTGCATTAATCAAGACTAGTCATCTAAATCTCAAAACAATAGTCAATCTACAACAACTTCAATTAATAAATTATTGGAAATCAGCTAATATACAAGGACCAGGCATATATTACTGGAATATGGATATAATTACAACTAAACCATGGAACATCATACATAACTGGACAAAACATCAAATCATTTTGCTCTGCCGATTACTTTTTAACACTTTAACCGAAACTTGGTACTCTGACACAGAGTGATAAATTTTAAAACACAATGGTGGCACCCCTGGTTACTCGTGAAAGTTTATTTGGTTCTTTTAGTTTATACTTACATATACCACGTATATATATATAAACATTTCAAAGTAAACATAGGTCTCTCAGACCTTGTGTTTCTCATAACGTTTCTGAAACTCATGTTTCGGTTAAGGTGTTAATACTGCACTAACGCCCTCCAAATTATATCAAATAAACGAAATTCAAACTAATCTATGTTGGTGCAAAAATAGATATTGGTTCTATAGACCATACAATTTTTGCTTGTGAAAAAATTGGAAAAGGAAGGAAATATCTATTCGTCAAAATTTCCAGCCATTTTGGATATGGACCTTACTCTGTACAAAATCTTTTGGCAACAAATAATTGGAATCCAATTCATACCATTACAGAATTCTTTCAATTCTATGAAATTCAATTTATATATATATATATATATATATATATATATATATATATATATATATATATATTCATCCTCACGGCATTGTCAAGGCTCTATATTTGTATTTTACATTTATTATTGCAACCGGGTGTTACTGACTTCCGTATACGGTAGCCCGATCATCACCCTTGTTCTTCGCGCGCACAGTCATTCGAAGAACTGAAAACGTACTCTGTACACAAACAGTTTATGGTTGTGAACTGGAAAGCCTGGTACTTCTGCTTGTCAAGGTCAAAAAGTGGGAGAAAAAAGGATGTGTAGAATGTAAAGAGGGTGCAACAGTGACTGATGCTTGTAAGGGAACATATTCATTTGTAGTTCGTGCACATTCCGCCTGTAGCGCTACTGTGGCACGACGTATATTGTAACTGTATAACTCTTGTACACCGCTAGTAGGTCTATTCGCGTTAGTGACGACCGAAACTATGTTGTCAGCTCTGACTGCGATAAGGCACTGCCGTGCTGCTTTTCCTTCTCTTTTTTCCCCCTTTTCCATTTGTGAGACGCCAAACATGTTGTTTTTGCTTGTTGCACGCGCTGAACGGGTTTCGGCGAGCGAAGTATTTAAGAAGTTGACTACATATTCTTGTTTGCGATAGTTTTAAATTGGTTAACTGTTGAAAAATATACGAAAATAAAGCTGTACTTGTTAAGGTATATTAGTCGAGGACGTAGCTACTGACAGTGTTGATTACAGATTTTCTCGAGGAAGAATTTAATTACAGTAGAGGTGAAAAGGAGACGTCCATTTAGACAGCCCCCCCCCTTATCAGACTCAATCGGAAATGGTCTCAATCGTTTGCACATAAATGTGCAGGCGAAATTTTCGTTTGTACACAATTAAGGGCGCCGTCAGAACGAAAACAAAGTGGGGGCTGTCTAAATGGTAGCCCCCCAACAACATGCCCTATTCAAGCACAAATTGTCGCAATCATTTGTACATCGTTTCTACAGAAATGTGAAGGCGAAATTTTCGTTTGTACACAATTAGGGGCGCCGTCAGAACGAAAACAAAGTGGGGGCTGTCTAAATGGTAGCCCCCCACCAACAAGTCCTATTCAAGCACAAATTGTCGCAATCATTTGTACATCGTTTCTACAGAAATGTGAAGGCGAAACTTTCGTTTGTACACAATCAGGGGCGCCGTCAGAACGAAACCAAAGTGGGGGCTGTCCAAATGGTAGCCCCCCAACAACATGCCCTATTCAAGCACAAATTGTCGCAATCATTTGTACATCGTTTCTACAGAAATGTGAAGGCGAAATTTTCGTTTGTACACAATTAGGGGCGCCGTCAGAACGAAAACAAAGTGGGGGCTGTCTAAATGATAGCCCCCCACCAACAAGTCCTATTCAAGCACAAATTGTCGCAATCATTTGTACATCGTTTCTACAGAAATGTGAAGGCGAAATTTTCGTTTGTACACAATCAGGGGCGCCGTCAGAACGAAACCAAAGTGGGGGCTGTCCAAATGGTAGCCCCTCCCACCATGTCCAGTTAAATCACAAATTGTCGCAATCGTGTGTACTTCGTTTGTACAGAAATGTGCAGGCGAAATTATCGTTTGTACACAATTAGGGGCGCCGCCAGAACAGAAAAAATGGGGGCTGTCTAAGTGGTAGCCCCCGACCATGTCCTATTCAATCACAAATTGTCGCAATAGTTTGTACTTCGTTTGTACAGAAATGTGCAGGCGAAATGTATGTTCGCACGCAATTAGGGGCACCGCCAGAACGAAAAAAATTGGGGGCTGTCTAAGTGGTAGCCCCCGACCATGTCCTATTCAATCACAAATTGTCGCAATAGTTTGTACTTCGTTTGTACAGAAATGTGCACGCGAAATTTTCGTTTGTACATAATTAAGGGCGCCGCCAGAACAGAAAAAAATGGGGGCTGTCTAAGTGGTATCCCCCCACCATGTCCAATTCAATCACAAGTTGTCGCATTCGTTTGTGCATCGTTTGTACAGAAATGTGCAGGCGAAATGTTTGTTTGAACAAACTTAGGGGCGCCGCCAGAACGAAAACAAAGTGGGGAGCTGTCTGAGTGGTAGCTCCCCACACGATGTCCAATTGAATCACAAAGTATCGCAATCGTTTGTACATTGTTTGTACAGAAATGTGCAGGCCACATTTTCGATTGTACACTATTAGGGGCGCCGCCAGGGCGAAAACAAAGTGGGGGGCTCTCTAAGTGATAGCCCAATCACCATGTTCAATTCAATCACAAATTGTCGCAATTGTTTGTACATCGTTTGTACAGAAATATGCAGGCAAAATTTTCGTTTGTATACAATTAGGGGCGAGCTCAGAACGAAAACAAAGGGGGGGCTGTCTAAGTGGTAGCCCCCCACCATGTCCAATTCAATCACAAATTGTCACAATCGTTTCTATATCGTTTGTACAGAAATGTGCAGGCTAAATTATTGTTTGTACATAATTAAGGGCGCCGCCAGAACGAAAACAAAGTGGGGGCTGTTTAAGTGATAGCCCCCCACCATGTCCAATTCAGTCACAAATTGTCGCAATCGTTTCTACATCGTTTGTACAGAAATGTGCATGCAAAATTTTCGTTTGTACATAATTAGGGGCGCCGCCAGGGCGAAAACAAAGTGGGGGCTTTCTAAGTGATAGCCCAATCACCATGTTCAATTCAATTACAAATTGTCGCAATCGTTTGTACATCGTTTGTACAGAAATATGAAGGCAAAATTTTCGTTTGTACACAATTAGGGGCGACCTCAGAACGAAAACAAAGGGGGGGTCTGTCTAAATGGTAGCCCTCCCACCATGTGCAATTGAATCACAAATTGTCGCAATCGTTTGAATATAGTTGTAAAGAAATGTGCAGGCGAGATTTTCGTTTGTACACAATTAGGGGCGGCGCCAGAACGAAAACAAAGTGGGGGCTGTCTAAATGTTAGCCCTCCCACCGTGTTCAATTCAACCACGAACTGTCGCACTTGTTTGTACGCCTTTGTACATAAATGTGCAGCTGAAATTTTCGTTTGCACATAAATGTGGCCCCTCCAAAACGATAACAAACTATGGGCTCTCTAATTGATGGGCCTCCCACCATGTCGAATTCAACCACAAACTGTCGCACTTGTTTGTTACGGTTTTGTACAGAAATTTGCAGGCGAAATTTTCGTTTGTACACAATTGCGGGCGCGCCAAAACGATAACAAAGTATAGGCTACCTAATTGGTAGCGCCCCCTACGTCCCATTCAAAAGAAAATCATCTCAATTGTTTGCACATCGTTTGAGCAGTAATGCGCAGGCGAAATTTTTTTCTAAGCTATCAGATGCGTGGACAGAACGAAAAAAAAGGGGAGTTGTCTAAGTGCTAGCCCCACCAGTTGTGTTCGATTGAACCACAAATTGTCGCGATCGTTTATACATCGTTTGTGCAGAAATGTGCAGGTAAAATTTTCGTTTGTATTAAATAATATACGGATGTGAGTATTTTTAATATCTGCGATCAACATTAACCGGTTTGGATAACGGTTGATGAGTTTGAAAATGGTTCCTATTGCACTAGTTGAAAAAAAATTCTTTTTCTCTGGCACACGGAAGAAAATGTCTGATTCTAATAGAACTTTTCACGTAGAATTCGAATCTGCAATCAGTTTTTCTCCATCACCCTCAGTTTTCCCGTGATAGAGGTGTTTTCGGAAAATTTCCCCTCAAATTTCTGTTCTTTTTCTTTTTTTCTTTTTTTAAAACCATTTTCATACTTGTAGCTTGGGTACCTTAGGTATATAAACGCACAAATTATATTGTATGTTAGCCTGATTTATACTTAGTAAGCCCTCTAAGTTTCATAAGAATAGCATTATTCTATCTAGAGAAATAAACATATTTATATAAAAAATATGCTATGTGTACTGTTCATTTTACAATATTCATTAGTGCAGATAAAATCACACATAACTTCCACGAAAATTACAATATAAGCACGGTTTATATCTTATTGGATTTGAAATAAAACATATTTTCAATGATGTATACACCGTGTCACCATTTTATATCTACTTAATAAATAATATAAAAGAAGTGAGTGGTATCTTCTTAATAAATGGACACTTACTTACCTCAACTAATATGTTTTAGTTGTCGACTTTCTTCTGTGTTTGGTTTCTGGAACATCTCTTAAGTGTCCAACAGTAATCAGCTAGCATTTTTGAACTACACTGTCACTGGTACCTCTTCTCCATGGAGGAAATGTCCTGATGAAAATGTTCCCCATACTCATCACTAACAGCACCAAGCTTTTCAGGAAAGAAATGCAGGTGGGAGTCTAGAAAGTGAACTTTAAGGGACATGTTGCAACCCATTTCATTGAATGATTGCCGGAAATCACTCACAATTTCACGGTAATTTGGGGCTTTCTTGTTTCCTAAAAAAATCTCTGTTAAACATTTAAATGGACACCAAGCTGCTTTCTCAACCAGAGTTAAGAGATCCTCAAATTTTTGGTCACGAATCAAACATCTTATTTGGGGGTCTACAAAAATCCCTAGCGTCACTAACCCGAGGATTTTTTTCCTTGAGGTAACAAGATCCTGCATTACTTTTGTCCATTGTCCTAACAAAGTTCTTGAAGAGCCCCAACTTTATGTGAAGAGGAGGTAGAATTATATAATCAGGGCTCACCAGTGAGGAATAAACAGCATTCTTCTGTCCAGGAGTTAATACATGCGTTGGCCATTCCTTCTTGATGTAATGTTCCGCTTTGTTCCTGCTGTCCCATTCGCAGAGGAAACAACAATATTTCGTATAACCAAGCTGCAAACCCATTAACAAAGAAATGACTTGTAAATCACAGCAAACGGTCCACTTGTATTTCTCATACTGAATTTTTTCTAACACTATTTCGATGTTTTCATAGGTTTCCTTCATATTAGTTGCATAAGCCAAAGGCACTGAAGGAAATTTGTTGCTATTGTGCAAAAGGACAGCCTTAAAACTAGTTTTCAAAGAGTCAATAAGCAATCTCCACTCTGTACTTATATGTGCATGTCCAAGTCTATCCATCACAGCACAGACATTATTACAATACACTAAATCATTTTCTTGAGAATAGTAGTTTTGAAACTCTGTATGAAGGTTTCGAAAAATACACACTTTAGTGTCACGATGGAGCAGATTCCAGCCTTAAGTTTAGAATCAAGAAGTTCTGTCTGTGTATTGGAGAGTTTTAAATCCAGTATGAGGTCATTTAGTTCACCCGGAGTTATCAGATGGGAATCCAATGTAGATGTGCTTCCTACATAAGTAGGATCATCATCTTCATTTGGAACTTCAATAGTTGCCTCAAGTACGTAATCCTCATTTACCGTAAGATGAGGAGGAGGTACCGGTACAGGTAATTCTGCACTGTGTGGAACTGGCCTAATTGCTGATGCAAATTAGGGTACTGTACTGTGTGGTTAGATTTACTGCTTATTTCTTTTATCTGTGTCATACAAAAGTAGCAGTCTGAAGAATGATCTTTTGGTTCCCTCCAGATCATCGGTACTGCGAAGTTCATGTTTCGTCCACCATTTGCCCACCCAGTCAGACGTTTCACGCAAGTACAACAAATGTAGTGAGGAACCCAGTTCTTATCCTGGTCTCCTACACAGCAACCAAAATATAACTGATAACACTTCCTCACAAGTGGAGTAAAACATCGACGTTGTGATTTAAATATCAGCTCCCCACATACATAACAGAAATTGTCCGGTTTATTTACACACTTCCTCGACATCTTGTATCCTGTAAGGTATCACACACACACACACACACACACACACACACACACACACACACACACACACACACACACACACACACACACACACACAGGAATCTACACTCCATCAAATTCCCACAAAATCCCTCTAGACATTCCCTCATACAAAAATGGTGACATGGTGTACACATCATTGAAAACGTTTTATTGGAAGTCCAATGAGGTATAAACCGTGGTATATTGTAATTTTCGTGGAAATTATATGTGTTGAAGACCGACCCGACCCCACCCGTGACCCAAATTGACTGACCCGACCCGACAACCCGACCCGAGCTGACCCGATTGGCCCGACCCAAAGTGACCCGAGTGAACCAACCCGAGGTGACTTAACCCGACAACCGACCCGAGTGACTTGAACTTACAATCTAACCAGTTTGAGAGAGCTAGAACTTTACAAAACTGCCACCAGAAAAAAAATGCTGACCAATTCTTATGCATAAATCATTGTTTCGGCTTTTTTTACTTGTAGTATAATTATCCTCCTCCTCCTCCTCAATGTTCTCCCATTAATAAACAGGCCAGTTTCCGTGAATTAGGTAAGAAGCTTCCATTTTTGCGATTTCCCGCTAATATCTGCCTCGCAACCCAACATAAAGTACCACCCTCCTTATTACAATCTATCATTTCCAACCTTCTTACACACTCTCGCTCTCCTGATATCACCCCCTTTACTACATCCCTCAGAATGCAATCCCTTAGCAAGATCAAAACTTGTGATCCGTCCATTTTTCGCTTCCTTATATCGTCTAATATTGCTCTCGTCTCTTGCATTTTTTCAGCATTTCCTTATTCGTTTTCCTCTCTACCCTGCTAACCTTCTTTAGTTTACTCCACATCCAAATTTCCAAGGTTAAAATTTAGGCAATCAAGTTCAAAAGTCAAAATAAAATTTGACTGAGTTCTAAAGACAAGTTCTGAAGGCTAAAAGAATAAAAGTTCTGAAGACAACATTATTTTCTAGTAAGGAATGTATATAGAACTTCTTTTAATATTTTTTGCTGTGTAACAAACAACAATTTCATCACGTTAACATTCCGATTTTTCTATTTAAAAACAGCGTTGCTGTCTGATAGAATCATAAGGAACTAATTGCACTGAAATATCATTCTGTAGGGAATTACCTTTTATTTTTTCTTGATTAATTTATCTAGAAGATATTTGCAACGTTATATAAAATTAGCAAGTATTTTATTGCGGAGAAAGTCAAATCACTACTCCAGCAATAATAATAATAATAATCTGAAGGTGACCAAGAAAGTTCTGTCTCTTTGTGGAGGTCTGTGTTCAATTGGCCCTCACACCGTGAGTTGAATGCGAATGGATATAAGGTGAAGGTCAGTTGTTGGACGATACGAGACGAGACGAGACAGAATTTTCATGAAAGGGTACGAGATGAGACAGAGCTCTTTCAATAGAAACATATGCACTTTTCCAGACGAGACTACCTTCACGACACATTTTCGAAACGAGAATGCCCCAAACCAGGTCTCGTGAGCAACACTAGTGAGTATATCCAACATACTACTTGGTTGTGGCTGTTCAGATGCACCGTGAACGTGCGTAAGGACTGAGTGAACATGGGGCCTTCACAGAGCGTCATAAGGGCTTGTTTGCTGTACGAGTTCAAATTGCTGCTCCGCGGAGCGGAAGATATGACAGGCCTTTGGTGAGGGTGTCGTGACTACGCGGAGAGTGCAGTGGTATGACGGTTTAAGGACGGTGACGAAACACTCGAAGACGCACCACGTGCCGGAAGACAAACAGATGTTCAAAATAAAGATCTTCGGGCAGCAATTGAGGCGAAGACAGACATGTGAGGAACTGGTACTACCTTTCAGTGTAAGTGGAGAAACCATTCTGCACCACCACCATCAACTTGGGAAGCACTGCAAGTTGGGTTGATAGGTCCTACATGATTTGACTTGGAGCCAGAAAGCAACGCGAGCAGACACCTGTGTTTCTTTGGTGTCTCGTCTGAGAAAGGAGCAATTTCTGAACAGGGTGTTGACATGTGATGGGAAGTGGGTCCTGTACGAAGCTCCACGGCGCCGTCATTGTTGGTTAGCATCCCATGAACCGGTTCAAAAACAGCCCAAGCCAGCACCACGCCAGAATAAGGTTCTCCTGTGCATTTTGTGGACTGCTCGAGGTATCGTCCATCGGGAACTGCTACAAGCTGGTCAGATCATCAATGCAACTGTGTACTGTCACTGTGTACTGTCTGGATCCAGCAGTTCTGAATCGTAAAGGGGTCCTCTTGTTACAAGGCAACGCTAAGCCCCACGTGGCTAAAATGACCCAGTACATCATTCTACGCCTTGAATGAAAAACACTATTGGATCCGCCATACTCCACGGACATTGTACCGTCCGATTACCACCTGTTCCATTCCTTGGACAATCACCTTAGAGAACGCCAATTCAAACAGCTAGTAGAGGTTCAATATGCACTTGATATCTTCTTCACTTCAAGTCCCACCAAGTTCGACTGCGATGGAATCCATGGCCTTCCAGAACGTTTTCAGAAGGTCGTCGAGGCTGATGGAGACGATTTTTGATATTCCAGGTACGTCTTAGGTTACATACCTATGTTCGAAGGTGTTGGTGAAAAGGCGGCGGAACTTTCTTGGGCACTCTTAAAGTTATAATAATAATAATAATAATAATAATAATAATAATAATAATAATAATAATAATAATAATAATAATAATAATAATAATAATAATGTGTCCTGCCCAAAGGCAGATGTTTGATCCGAAGGTCCATGGGTATTGATTCCAGCTCGTACCAAGTAAGTTTTCTGGTGGACAAACCCCATGTGCATGGTTTTTCTCGGTGTTCTCCCATTTCCTCCCACTTTCTTCATTCAACCACTTCAATTATTTCTCATCATCACTGTCTCTCTTAGCGTTGGTGCATAACGTGGGACGTTAACTAGATATTTCCTTTCAATTTCACTTAATGTGACATTTAACTTGACATAGAAACGCAGAAAGGAAAAAAGTCAGTAGTAATATTAATTACAATTACAATACCAATTAGTTAATATAGGGTAAAATTAAAATTTTATTTCTATTTCACCTTCAATTAGTCACATTTATCATTCATTCACCAACTTCGAATTGAATTCCACAACAAAGCTCTTTATAGTATTCCGTATAGAAAATAAGTGAAGAATGTGACGACCCGACCCGAGTGACCCGACCCGACAACCCGACCCGTAACCCGACCCGTTTGAGAGCACTATCAGAGGGGTACTATTTACAGTACAATTTATTTTGTATGGTTTAGCATACTTTAAGGTTACCATACTTTTTGAAAACAGAAAAAACGGGACATCTTACAAATTAGTAATAAATATTGCATTTTGTATTAATTTTATCTTTCGAATTTTACTACAGTATCGCACTAGTTATACAACTTAAAATAATGTATTAATATAGTCCATACTCAGTGGCGTATTTAGGGGGAGGGCTTCCGGGCTCAAGCCCCCCACCGAAATCTTACTTACTATAGTAAAGTATATGAAATATCTTGCAGAATTTTCGTATTTTCAGGCAAAGCACCCCCGGAAGTTAGCAAAGCCCCTCCCGAAACAAAATCGTAAATACGCCACTGTCCATACTTAATCAACAGTGCTAAAAATTATTATAGAAGCTAGAAGCTGTTATACAATATAAACGCAATCAGTGAACATACAATATTTAGGCAAAAATTATATTTTCAATATTATTACGCATACCACCTTTACATGCTCTACATGTCTATAAAGAAAAATATCCAGATTTATGAAGTTGTTTCAAAATTTCAATAGGCTAATTTATTGTTGTTAACCTAAAATGCGAACTAAAAGAAAGCAATTTGCATAATTGTTTTTCTGAAGCAGAAAAAAATGTGTTTTCGGGGCTGGTCTGCAACGTCACAAGAATTTGTTGCCACCTCGGGGTATACATTCTTACTTTTAGTGATAAGAGTGCTACTTAGGAGGATTTAAACATCGCATGTTATATCCGGGGAAGCAGCGATTGCAATAATAATAAAGATTAGAATGCAAAGCAAAAGAAAGAAAGACAGGGACAGAGCTAAAGATTAGAAAGCAAAAGGAATAAGTCGATTTTATTATCTTTTCAGAAATTTTGATATGTAATTAATAATAATAATAAAGAAAAAAACAGGACAAGAAGGAAAATTTCTGCACACCGGGACAAATTTTAAGAAACCGGGGCGTATGGTAGCCTTACATACTTATTTGCATGCGGAGTGTCAGTACGGAGCCACTACGTAGCAGAGTTGAAACAAAACCTCGTAAATAGGTTGCCAACTCAGGAAAACAAAATTACCGGCACACCCTCAAAATTCTCTGTACAAATGAGAAACTGAAGACTGTATTGATCGTTATTATATTTACCAGCAATTGCCACTTGTTTAAAATTATCGAAACAGATGAATAATACTGGATATTAATCTTTATGTAACAATAGTTGATTCATAAAATGAAATTTATTCTATAAACTTCACTTCAAACAAAGGAAATTGCTTTAAAAAGTCATTTTCTACTCTCAATTAATGAATAAAATTCTTTTACAATAAAATATAAGTGTTATCAAATTTGTTATGTTAAATAAATAAAAAAACTGCCATACGTTAAAAAAATATCGATAATGTATAATACAACGGAAATTTGTGTTTGTAAAGGCACTGCTGAAAAATGTCGATGTTCAATGTTATATTCTGGATTGCAGATTCCAAAATACCGGTCAGAAGGGGTCTAATAAGAAGTTTGTACCGGTCACCGGCCTTAATCAAAATTACAGCAAATACCGGCCAGTTAGCAACTCTACTCGTAAATCAGAATGCTGAATGCACCAAAATACTTCACCATGCATTCTATAGTTTCTCCAAAATGAGTTTAATGAAGATGATCATATAAAACAAAATACTGTGTTATAATTTTCCCTTTAACAGTCTACTTTGTGGATTTGTTATATCTTCCACTTATCAATTTCCTGTACGAGATGAAAATAACGGTTTCTGCGCAAGATAGAAAGAAAAAAAATACATTTTTCTCATAAGGATTCAGTTCACGTAAGAAATAATGAATAAGTTTAATAATAAGAGCCGAGGAGTGAAAAACTAACTCAGCAATAATGATTGTAAGTATAAATATAAATATAAAAAAACAAAAAAAAAACATTTAATTCCATCATCGTTAGGATAAGATCAATATAGTGAATCACACGATAGTGTGAACAAACCAAACCACACAATAGTGTGAACAAAGTCCTGTTAGAAAAATACTCCATAAATGTGACACATTTTTTAATGCTTCTACAATTTATACAAACCCTCACATTGTTTTCGTTCTGGCGGCGCCCCTAATAGAGTACAAACGAAAATTTCGCCTGCACATTTCTGTGCAAATGATGTACAAGCGATTGATATAATTTGTGATTGAATTGGATATGGTGTGGGCTACCATTTAGACAGCCCCACTTTGTTTTCGTTCTGGCGGCGCCATTAATTGTGTACAAACGAAAATTACGCATGCATATTTCTGTACAAACGATGTACAAGCGATTGTGATTCAATTGGACATGTTGGTGGGAAGCTACCAGTTAGAGAGCCCCCAGTTTGTTTTCGTTCTGGCGGCGCCCCTAATTGTGTACAAACGAAAATTTTGCCTGAACATTTCTGTAAAAACGACGTACAAACGATTGCGACAACTTGTGATTGAATTGGACATGGTCGGGGGCTACCACTTAGACAGCCCCACTTAGTTTTCGTTCTGGCGGCGCCCCTAATTGTGTACAAACAAACATTTCGCCTGCTCGTTTCTGTACAAACGAAGTACAAACGATTCCGACAATTTGTGATTCAATTGGACATGGTGGGGAGGTATTACTTAGAAAGCACCCCACTTAGTTTTCGTTCTGGCGGCGCCCCTAATTGTGAACAAACAAACATTTCGCCTGCCCGTTTCTGTACAAACGAAGTACAAACGATTGCGATAATTTGCGATTGAATTGGACATGGTGGGGGGGGGCTACCACTTAGACAGCCCCCTTTTTTCTGTTCTGTCGGTGCCCATAATTGTGTACAAACGAAACTTTTGCCTGCACATTTCTGTACACACGAAGTAGAAACGATTGCGATAATTTGTGATAGAATAGAACATGTTGGTGGGGGGCTACCAGTTAGACAGTCCCCCACTTTGTTTTCGTTCTAGCGGCGCCCCTAATTGTGTACGAACATACATTTTGCCTGCACATTTCTGTACAAACGAAGTACAAACGATTGTGACAATTTGTGATTCAATTGGACATGATGGGGGGAGGGCTACCACTTAGACAGCCCCCACTTTGTTTTCGTTCTGGCGGCGCCCCTAAGTTTGTTCAAACAAACATTTCGCCTGCACATTTCTGTACAAACGATGCACAAACGAATGCGACAACTTGTGATTGAATTGGACATGGTGGGGGGGCTACCACTTAGACAGCCCCCATTTTTTTCTGTTCTGGCGGCGCCCTTAATTATGTACAAACGAAAATTTCGCGTGCACATTTCTGTACAAACGAAGTACAAACGATTGCGACAATTTGTGATTGAATAGGACATGGTCGGGGGCTACCACTTAGACAGCCCCCAATTTTTTTCGTTCTGGCGGCGCCCCTAATTGCGTGCGAACATACATTTCGCCTGCACATTTCTGTACAAACGAAGTACAAACAATTGCGACAATTTGTGATTCAATTGGACATGGTGGGGGGGGCTACCACTTAGCCCCCATTTTTTCTGTTCTGGCGGCGCCCCTAATTGTGTACAAACAAAAATTTCGCCTGCACGTTTCTGTACAAACGAAGTAGAAACGATTGCTATAATTTGTGATTGAATAGGACATGGTGGGGGGGGGGGCTACCAGCTAGACAGCCCCCAATTTGTTTTCGTTCTGGCGTCGCCCCTAATAGTGTACAAACGAAAATTTGGCCTGCACATTTCTGTACAAACAATGTACAACCGATTGCGATACTTTGTGATTCAATTGGACATCGTGGGGGGAGCTACCACTCAGACAGCTCCCCACTTTGTTTTCGTTCTGGCGACGCCCCTAAGTTTGTTCAAACAAACATTTCGCCTGCACATTTCTGTACAAACGATGCACAAACGAATGCGACAACTTGTGATTGAATTGGTTTTGGGGGGGGGGCTACAACTTAGACAGCCCCCATTTTTTCTGTTCTGGCGGCGCCCTTAATTATGTACAAACGAAAATTTCGGGTGCACATTTCTGTACAAACGAAGTACAAACGATTGCGATAATTAGTGATTGAATAGAACATGTTGGTGGGGGGGGGTACCAGTTAAACAGCCCCAATTTGTTTTCGTTCTGGCGGCGCCCCTAATAGTGTGCAAACGAAAATTTGGCCTGTACATTTCTGTACAAACGATGCACAAACGAATGCGACAACTTGTGATTGAATTGGACATGGTGGGGGGGCTACCACTTAGACAGCCCCCATTTTTTTCTGTTCTGGCGGCGCCCTTAATTATGTACAAACGAAAATTTCGCGTGCACATTTCTGTACAAACGAAGTACAAACGATTGCGACAATTTGTGATTGAATAGGACATGGTCGGGGGCTACCACTTAGACAGCCCCCAATTTTTTTCGTTCTGGCGGCGCCCCTAATTGCGTGCGAACATACATTTCGCCTGCACATTTCTGTACAAACGAAATACAAAAAATTGCGACAATTTGTGATTCAATTGGACATGGTGGGGGGGGCTACCACTTAGCCCCCATTTTTTCTGTTCTGGCGGCGCCCCTAATTGTGTACAAACAAAAATTTCGCCTGCACGTTTCTGTACAAACGAAGTAGAAACGATTGCTATAATTTGTGATTGAATAGGACATGGTGGGGGGGGCTACCAGCTAGACAGCCCCCAATTTGTTGTCGTTCTGGCGTCGCCCCTAATAGTGTACAAACGAAAATTTGGCCTGCACATTTCTGTACAAACAATGTACAACCGATTGCGATACTTTGTGATTCAATTGGACATCGTGGGGGGAGCTACCACTCAGACAGCTCCCCACTTTGTTTTCGTTCTGGCGACGCCCCTAAGTTTGTTCAAACAAACATTTCGCCTGCACATTTCTGTACAAACGATGCACAAACGAATGCGACAACTTATGATTGAATTGGTTTTGGGGGGGGGGCTACAACTTAGACAGCCCCCATTTTTTCTGTTCTGGCGGCGCCCTTAATTATGTACAAACGAAAATTTCGGGTGCACATTTCTGTACAAACGAAGTACAAACGATTGCGATAATTAGTGATTGAATAGAACATGTTGGTGGGGGGGGGGTACCAGTTAAACAGCCCCAATTTGTTTTCGTTCTGGCGGCGCCCCTAATAGTGTGCAAACGAAAATTTGGCCTGTACATTTCTGTACAAACAATGTACAAACGATTGCGGCAATTTGTGATTTAATTGGACATGGTAGGGGCTACTATTTAGGGGAACTCCCTCGAGAGGAATCACTCTACTTATTTATTGCAAAAAGCAGAATTTAAAAATTCGCATTCGTCCAAAGTTATCGTGTGAAGTAACAGCCGTTTGTATGTACGTACTAATATTGATAATTTTCACTACGCGATCCCAATTAATAGTTCATATACCCGCGCCACACACACACACTAGCATTTGTACACACGAAAGTATACCTGGTAGTATCCACACGCTTAAGCCGGAAACTAGAAACAAACAAACACACACACACACACACACACACACACACACACACACACACACACACAGGGACAGAGAGAGAGAAAGAGAATATCTTGTTGTACCTTTATACTGAATGCACCATTACTCACAAAATCAGTTAAAAAAGAAAAAAGAAAAAAGTTGTAAATGAAACTTTCAAAGATTGGTACCACTGCTGCGTGTCACACATAAGATTGTTCCATAATGATTGATTCGTAATATGATGTATATGGGTTTCTTAATGGTAGTATAACAAAATGCCTTCAAATTGACCACTAAATAAAAAGTGAAATTTATTTCTCAAATTTTGTAAAATCGAAGTCGGTGGGCATTATGGGAACAGTCTACAATAACAATATATGCAAATAAATATTAATATACTTCACGTTTTCCAGTGGGTGCAAGAAAGCTTCGAATAGTATTTGTTGCCAGAAGCATTAGCTGATGTAAATATATATATATATATATATATATATATATCAGTGGATCTGATGAAGCATGTAGCGAAAACCCATACAAACAAGATTATAATAGAATTTTATTAATTTTAAAGTCACTTCAAAATCAATAATTTGTTCAGACAGTCCGTAAACCCAAGTATAATGTAGATAATATATATCTATTGAAAGCAGTTATATTTCGATAATTCTAATTTTATGCATATCAACAGGTGATAATAAAATTAGAGAAGACATTCAACAAACTTATTTGAAGAACTTTGCGGAATATCATCGATAAGGACTATCAACCCGAATTAGATCATGGAACCAACATCTTGAACAAACAGATACAGTGTAATAGGGAATACAGCCTTAAGGTTGCCTAAAATCAACTAAAACTCTGACTGGATTTCAGAATAAGAATACTGCAGTAGGATTGAGTATAGGCAGCTCCCCACAGTAATTTTTAGTGAATCATAGTGATTCTGACGATTCATATTAGTTCATAATGAATCGGAATCGCATGTTATAAAGATTTAAGATGTAAATCTTATGGTAAGTATGGTAGTTAGTAGCAATAGTAGTAGTAGTAGTAGTGGTAGTTAGTAGCAATAGTAGTAGTAGTAGTAGTGATAGTAGCAATAGTAGTAGTAGTAGGAACGGGTTAGAAGTCCCGCAGGGGTTGGTTGGGTTCTGTTGTCGATATAAATAGTAGTAGCAGCAGTACCGGTAGTAGTAGTAGTAGCAGCAGAGGAGTAGGAGTAGTAGTAGTAGTAGTAGTAGTGGTAGTGGTGGTGGTGGTGGTGGTGGTGACAACTCTTCCAGTTCCGATGCCTGACAAAGGACTGGGGGGAGCGAGCTATATACAAGCCCAGCAGTATTTATAGAATGTTTGGTTTTATGTAAGGTATATAAAATAAGGTTTTGTATGTTGATAGAATGTAGGTTATTAATTGTGATTTAAGAGAAGATTAAGCTGACAATTATTTTGGTGTTATTTTATTTCTTTATGGATATATTATGCTATTTAATGTACCCTAATGTCCGTATAATCTATTTGAAATATGTATAAGTGAACCCTATGCGGTACATATCAGATAAATAAACGAAACCTAGATTATTGTTCATTCATGTACAAATTGAATGAATGAATGCTTATAGGACCATTCCATATCAATTCAACACAGCGACTTAACCTCAGCATCTCAGATTTTAATGAAATTTGGCGCATAGATGCCCTCTAGATAGACTAAGAAAAATACCAAATTCCAACTTTATATATCGACCAGTATTGAAAATAGGGCTATGTAAAGTTGGGAAAAAATGCCCAAAGTAGCATGTTCAATGTATTTTGAAATTGGAATTGCAGATCTCCTAATTGAGCTAGCGAGCTGGTTGAGGTGTCATTTTACAGCATTCCTGCGCTTTCCTGTGGTGTACAACAGCATATAAGCTAATACAAATTTTTATTTTCAAAATTAAAGTCAAAAGTTTTCAAAAAGTACATTTTTTTAAATTTTGAAATGAATTCCATGAAAAGATAGTATTATTGTAAAGCACCTGGCAAAATATAAATTTGGGATGATAATGGGTTCATTGTTAAAAAAAAAAAATCAGAACTAATACTTATTTTTCAAGAATACTCTGTACGTAGGGTAATAACACAAGAATACTAAATTTTACACTTCTGTGAAAATAAAAATGAACACTAATTTGAAGAAAGGGAACAGATGATTTCATGGTAAAACTTTTCAATAAGTAATAGGATATGTTTATCGCTTGAAATTTGAAAAAGCCGTGTTTGTTCGGCATACATCACTCTCAAGGAGAACGTAACTTCTTCCATCGGGAGTTATAAGATTCACTTTTGTCAGAACGCCCACTAGGGCTGGATTAACCCATCTGGAGACCAGGGTTTGAAAAAACCCGGGCTTTTTTGAAAAAGCCCAACCCACCTGGCCCCATATGGGTTTTTTCGGGTTTAATTGGGTTTTTTCGAAATATTTCAATGTCTTTGGAGTAAAATTGTTAAAATGTAATTTATATTTGTAATTTATATTTCAAGATTGTCATTCTCACAACTTGCAACAATTTTCTACTCACTGCTGTTTTGAAAAAATGGCCACCATTTTGAAATTTTACATTCGATCGCCGAGAAAATCTATAATGCAAATTTAGCATATCTTGTGCTTCCACCGTCAAAATTTCAACTTAACAGACTGAAAATTGCGCTTCGTAGCGCAGATACTCTCTGTTTTGAAAAAATGGCCGCTATTTTGATATTTTCGTTGGTATGCCGCCAAAATCTACAGGAAATTTAGAGTGTCTCTTCTTGTACTGTGAAAAATTTAACTTAAAAGGCCGAAAGCTGTACCCTGTAGTGTGTGTGGTAGAGGCAGACAAACGAGTTGAGTTGATTTTGTGTTTAACATCCCTTTCAGCAGCGAGGCTATATGAAACGGGACCTACTGATTAAAGTGGAATTCGAACCACATGAGCTCTCTCCGGGGTGCAACCCCGGGTCACCCACGCCGAAGACGCGTACACTAACCGCTTAGCCATGAAGGAGGTCGGCAGACAAACGAACAAATGTAGATCAAGTCATCCAGAAGCCTGACTAACGTTCGCCAAATATGAATACCAAAAGGGGTCTATTAATTTAAAACAAAGATACAATTAATGAAATTAACATCTTCCAGCGTAAATAAACCTGCCATATTTTCTCCATGAAAATACGGGACACCTCAGATCCCACCCCTCAACTTTCCAACCCAATGAATTGAACTATAGTTTGGTTATGAACAAAAGTATAATAGACCGCGGTGGCTCAGTGGTAGAGCGTTCACCTCTGGTGCATGGGGTCCCTAGTTCGATCCCAGCTCGCGTCAAGTGAGCTTTGTGGTGGACAAACACCTTGTGCGTGGGTTTTCTCAGGATTCTCACGTTTCCTCCCACTTTCTTCATTCCGTCATTTCATTCATTTCTCATCATCACCGTCACCTTGAGCATAGCAGTCATAACCGTGAGACTAAAAGTAAAAGATTTCATTTTTATTTTATTTGTTTCCAAGAATATAATAGGCGAAAGTTCACTAAGCAGCAGCTGCTTTTCTCTCTTCGTACCCTGCAATTAATAGTATAGACTGAAGATGCCTAAAAACTTAAGATGTGCTATAAAAATGCTTTACAGGAAATCAATATGCAAATTATTTAAATCAGTGGTACAATCTACCTTCAATATTCTTCGCGCGTTTAGCAATATTTATTTACATGGATGTATTTGCCAAAATTACGTTCGTCAGTTTAATCTGATGAAAAGCTGGTTTTTCTCCCTGTGTCGTGTGTAATTGACAGGACCAGGTTTACATTTTTCTAAGACCTGGACCAAAGCACAATTCTGAGCCCCTGTGTTACTGGAGAAAAGGTCAGCCATCTTCCCCCTTGTTTGTAAATGTAAAAACACTCAAAGCCCTTTTTTTTTTTTTTTTTTTAAATGTTCCGGAGAGTATCCAAGTTTCCATCAAGTTCAATGGAAAAAAGTAACATTCCAAATTTCGCTCGCTATCAAGTCGAACAGGGTGGTGTAATAACTTCCTCGAAACTGTTACATGGAACAGCGTACTGTACATTCACTAATTACAGAATTCCCAGCCAATGTCAGAATTTTTTATTTTTCACTTTTCGAATAACCTGATAATGATAGCAGAAATGGAACGGAGTTAAAATACGGGACATTTCCCTGTCCCGACTAAATTTACGGGGACGCGGGACACTCGGGCCCAAAAACGGGACTGTTTCGTTTTTTACGGGACGTATGGCAGGCTTAAGCGTAAAATAAATAGTTTTATTATTGAAGTATTCATTCCGATCTTTCTGCGTTTAATTCGGGAATTTCTAGAGCACTTCTTTCACGGCGTGTACATCAAAACTTCTACAGAATGCTTATTTGAAGAGTAGCAACAAATGACTGAACTAAACTGTTATTGTTCAACCAAATTTTAGTTGAAAAAACTTGTGTTTTACATCAAAGGTAAGAAATAATACTAATAGTTTTACTAATGTATTTACATATGTACTATTAGTACCGGCACATATGACCTTAAACCCGTCAAACGTATGAGTGATAACGTCCCTCGGTGTCGCCTAGTCGACGAGCACACTATTCACGGAAAATATTTTCTGAAGTACAAAATTGCTTATTTTACTTCAAAAGGCTATAACCATAATTCATACATTAATTTGTTCTATAACTACCTCAAGCTAAGGTAAGTTTTTTAAAATTTATTTAGCACATTCAAAGCTTTATAAAGGTCTTATGTTGAATGTTGTTGTATACCCTAACGTGAAAACCTCTAATTTGCCCAAGGAAAGTCTAAAATCTGATAAAAACCACTTACAATGTGATTACCTTAGTTGTACCAATAATATACTAACAAATAGGTCAAAAACCCAGGTGGGTTTTAAAGTGGTTTTTTTCAGGCGGGTCCAACCCGAAAAAACCCACCGGGTTTTTTCGGGCTGGGCCCACTTGGGCAAACCCTGCTGGAGACCCGGGGCTAAAAAAGAAAGAAAAAAATATGGCCCCTGCTAACTTCACCTAATACAGTTCTGTAAAAGTACAGTAGGAAATTTAAGGGAATATGTTTCATATTTTTGATCATATTTTGTTTTATGATGATGATTGTACCTTCATGACTCTTTTTAGATAGCCAGTTGAGATTTTGAGCAGAGTGGAGGCCCCTGTTCATCTGGAAGCTCGAGCTATAGTCCCCCTAATACACCCCCTTTAATCCGGCCCTGACGTCCACTACAGACATCCACACTTCATCAGCGTTTCTTGGATGTGAGAATGATGGAGATGGCCCAAGTGGATGAAGAAAAGTTATTTTTACTTCATCAAGTTCTTCATTTTTCTGTAAAACATACTCCAACCCTCAATTTCCTTCATAGACGGAGGTGACATAGCCTGATATTTCTTCTAATTGAAGATTATTTGGAGATTTTGACCCTTTTTTTCCCAACCCTGCAAATCATCTGGAAAGTGTTTCACCAATAATGTTGATGTAGTTTTCGGAATGAATGCATGCTATTGTTGTGTTCCGTTAATAGTCAATTCTTGATCGAAGCGACTTTCCAGGAACATTTCAGCTTCAGTGTATTCCTCTTGGGTTGAATAGGCAAAATTTACTTTGGTAATGTTTTCTACTGTCCACTCAAAAAGTTGTCTTGGATTTTGAATTTGATTGTTATAGGGTCCTTGCAAGCTAGCACAAGCTGCCAGTCTCTTTACTGAACCGCCTACTCCATCACAAGGCCCTTTGCCATGTGCTATTGCCGAGAAGTACCACTCTCCTTTCACTTTAAAAGCTCCCTCATGAAAGCAGAGGTTCAAAAAGTTTTTCTTATCTTTGCATTGAGCGGCAGACCTGTCGGGAAAAAATACAATTTAAAAAAAAAAAAATTGTTTTGAAGTTTTTGAAATTTGGATGTCAGAAATGATATGAGTAGGCTCCGGATTCTTAGGTTCGAACCTATTTTATTCCTGTACAGTGAATGCAAAAAATTCGTGTTTGTTTACATTTCAAGTTGCTATAAGCAGAACTATATTAGTTTTATAGAACCTAAAATGTCCTAATTGGGGGGTTAGGACCTAAAAAATCCTAAATTAGCTTTTAGAACCTATAACGTCCTAAATGATTCTTTATAGTTATTTTTAACTTGAAAAATACTTTCAAACACGTAGTCAATCTTCAACGACATAATTTCATCTGTAAAGAAGGTTTTCTTGAAAGCTCCTAACAGAGTGGCGACCTTCAAGGATATGCTTCCCAACAAACCAGTGCAACCACAGCCCGTTGTGTCCCGTTGGGGAACGTGGCTCTCAGCAGCACTGTACTATGCAGATAATTTTGAAAGCATTGTTCAGGTCATCGATTCTCTCGACGAGATTGAAGCCGCTTTAATCACGTCTGCAAAAAAAAAAAAAAAAAAAAAAAGCACTGAAGTCACTGTTTGCTGTACAACAACTAAGTTACATTAAAGCCAACTTTTCTCATCTGCCTCAAGCCATCACTGAATTGGAGAAGAAGTCTCTTCCACAAACAGAAGCTCTTCAAATTCTTCAAGAAGTAAAAGAGAAAAAAGTACCTGGGGAAGTTGGAACAAAAATTGCGGACAAGTTAGAGGCGGTTTTGAAACGCAGTCCTGATTTCACACAGATACAACTAGTGGGCCAAATTCTTCGTGGAGACAATGTCCAAGAAAATTTGCTATGGAATCCCGAGGAATTAGCCAGTATGAAGTATGCGCCTCTTACATCGTGTGATGTGGAACGCAGTTTTTCTGCATTCAAGAGAATTTTGTCAGACGACAGGAAAAAGTTCACAACAGAAAATCTTGCCAAATATTTTGTTGTTCAGTGCCATTACAGAGAGTGAAGTGACCACTTTTTGAGCTATAGAAAACATGAAAAGTGCCGGAAAAACAATATTTGAATATTCGTATTTCCTCAGTGTATCGTTAGAAAAGTGAAGTGATATTTGTGGTGGTGTATAAAATTTCAAATATAAGAAAACTAACAAAAGCAACAACAACAACAACAACAACAACTACTACTACTACTACTACTACTATAGTACGATAGGCCATACATATGTTAAACTATATTTCAGCTATCAAAAAAAGTCCAAGGTAAGAAGAGTTTTATTATTTTTATTACTCAGAAGACTGGTTAGCATAAAGCTTACTAAATTAAGGTTACCATTTAAGTATGAAATAGTTAACAAAGTGTTTAACCCTACAACGGCCAACCTATTTTCCTATAATAAACAGCCAAGGTGAGTCCAATGGACTCACACTGTTGATATCGTGTTATCAGGTCATATATTGTGTTATTGAGTGTAATTTCGTATAATATTTTTAAGTATTTCCGACGGAACATGAAAGTATAACAACCACGTATTCTTATAGTGTTTACAAACTCGTCAGTGTTGCCATCTGATATAAAATTTTCGTGGAAATTAAAATTACTTTTCTTGTATTGTTTAAAAGGTAGTGTAATTATAAATTTTAGTAGAAACAACTTTTGCTAACTACTAGATTTTCAAGAACCTCTTTTCTCAAACTATTCTAAGTTATTAGAAACAATATAAGTAATGCAATTGAAGGGGTGGATTCCAAAAGAGCCTAAGTCAATTTTTGTCAATTTTGAGATATTTGTTCTGCATCTTCGTATATTGAACAGGCTTTCATGACAAAACTACATAAGCCAAATTAGTTGTAGGCGAAAGAAAACTGAGTTATTGTCCAAAATGTCCTTAGACAACAGTATTCTCTGAAGTTATTTTGTGACTCATGCTTACAAATACTTATAAAACTTTTGCTATAGATGATAATTTCACCGTTATTTTACGAAACGTAGAGAATTAAAATTTTCTTTTACGTAGATTACTTTTCTTCTACGGAAATAGAATGATGGAAACTCACACAAAATATCGTCTCCTGGAAAGCTTACTTTCTTGACTTAGGCTCTTTTGGAATTGAGCTCTTCAATTGTTGGTTTGGAATGCTCTTGTAATTTCCTGGAACTACTGAAGAACGTGCTTAGTTTTTCTTGTTTTCTGATTTACATTTTTGCATATCTAAGTACAACCGAATCTTCAGAACAGACATGCTTTTGGCAGGTCCTGCATGTTGCCTTTGTAATTGTCCTTTTCGCGCATCACACAAGTAAAAAAATCGCTTCTTCTTTCCATCTCCAACCTTATGTTGGTAACATGCATTAGTCTATATCACTAGTTTTGAACTCAGCAGCCACAGACTGGATTGATTTGTCAAGACCTACAGCACGTCTATTGCCAATATGTGGCTGGATGAGACTTCTGGAGCTGATAAATGGCCATATATTAGTCTGTCTTTGCCATGAATATTCATGGGCCAATTGGTCTCTTCCTTCTTTCTGTTTGGTAAGAATTCAAGTGGAACGAACATATTTTGCTTTTCACTGTTCCCACTAGTGTGAGACCATTGCGAAGCAATGTGTTGGCGAGATCAAAATGTGTGAAATAATTATCGCATGTGATATTTTTTACTCCCAGAGTAAGACTCCGACAAATGCAAGACCACATTTTGTCCCAAATTTTTAGCTGTTATTATATTTTCTAACGTACGGTGTACCATACAAAAGGAGTATGTGTTTTGGAATCTGCTATTCATCATACCTTCCTCCCACACTTACCTTGTTTCAACGGCATATATTGTGTAAATAGACATCTACCTGTGAATGGAACAAGCTTTTCGTCAACATTCAAAATTTCCCCAGGGTCATAGTGGTTTTTCAAGCATTGGTTCATTCTTTTCCAAACTTCACGTATTGACGCCAGTTTATCTTTATTTCTTCTGTCACTTCTTGTTGTTTTGTCATCAAATTGGATAAACATGCGCAAATACTTGAACCTGTTTTTACTCATCGCACCGCAAAATTTTGGTGGTCCATACTTTTTATCCCATAGCAGTTCTATGGTCAGATCTTTGGCTTTGAGACTACCAGTAGTATACAAAGGTCCAAGTAAATACTTCAATGCTCTCTCATTGACCGGCTTCCACTGATTCTGCATGTTGCTTCTTCATGGGTATACCAAACGATAGTCTTCACACATCGTCTTGAATAAATAATAACAGAGCGTCTAAGGGATCTTCGATTATTTTATTTGGAAAAAGGAACCTTATTAACTCCCCCTGATAATGTTCTGAGATTTTGTATTCTGTGGTCAAGGAGGTTCAGAATATCATGAGGTTCCATCCTTTGCATATAAAATCTTTTCATTACTTTGCCACCGATTTCCAACATCTTCAATCTCAGAATTACTAACCGTATCAGAAACTTCTAATGTTTCACTTTCCCAATCACTTCCGCTATCTTCGAGTTCACTGCACATAATGTCTTTGTCTTAATCCCTAACAACTAGCGATTTACTTATGCAATATTTGAAAAAGCATCCATTTCTGCACTTCCATTAGCACTAACATACACTAACAGTTCCACTGCCTGCACCACAACAAGAATCAACTGATATAAATGTGACATATAATTAATAATTAAAGACAATTACCTATATTACCACTATGAACCAAAATATATGAAGCAACTCAGTAATGAGTCCATTGGACTCATGTTGGCCTTTTCTGTTACGAAATTAGAAATATATTTTTAAATCCTACCCTATTGTATATTTTTACAATTCCAAATTGTATTCACACTTTACATTATCTACCGATAGCATATCTATAAAGAGAAATCTATTGAGTAAGAAATAAATTGCAGCTGGATAAAAAAATATATGCGATGAGTCCATTGGACTCACGTTGGCTGTTTAAGGGTTAAAGTGTAGTAATATTCCGTTTTCAGTAATATAAAGCTAAAAATCGTAAACCGTGTTTTTAAGAACCTATAAAATCCTGAAATGCACTTTTTAAGATCCTAATTTGAATTTTTTGGGACCTAAAAATCCGAAGCCTAGATATGAGTCTTTTTTTGAAAGGTGTAAACAGCAACTGTACTGTGCTCCAGGCAATCAGAAACAACTGCATATTTAACATGTTCAACTTTGTTTTCCTGTTTGAAATTTAAAACAAAAGGATGGATTATGACCTGTTAGCTTGTCCAGTGGTAACTCTGTGCTTCATCTTCAGCGCTGTACATTAATTTTCAGAAAAATCACAGATGACAGCAATTCTTTGAGATTTATTTTGTGTAGTTAAGGAAGGCTCCTTGTTGCTTGCCAATGAATTAATATCTACCCGCTAAAGCTGCTTCAATTCGTTTGGTTTGTTTAGGCTTAACGTCCTTATGTAACAGCGAGGTTATGAAGGATTCGACATACTACTTAAAGTGGCATCTAAACCACTACACGTTTTTCACCTGAGAGAAATTTTGTGGGCTCATCGGGACCCGTTAATAACAAGGCGAAAATTAGATTCAATTAGCACAGATGATTCAACATATGTGAAAACGTCACTATGAAATTCACGTGGCACTTGTATTTACGATTTGTGGCATTTTTGCATTTTTTTAAGTAAAAAAATACCTGATTTAAACCATCCAACCCTGTCGTTGTACCAGTGCTATCTGTACACTTTTTACAAACCACGTTTTATTTACAGTAAAATTTTTAATTATGAAACTTGTATTAATATTATTTTAAAGTTCAAAAGTATCAGCACTTTAATTTGCTCTAAGTTAGTTTTTAAAGTATGAGGTAATAAGTATAGCCAGCAGATAACATGTCAGTATGATTTTTTTTAGACCCATTACTGTACTCTTCATGTTAGTGTTCATATTTATTCCCACATGTTAAAAAAATGCATTCGTGTATTTTTCAGCTAGGTACAGGGTATTAATGAAAACTATAGTGTTAATTTTTAAAATTTGTTTTAACAATGAACCCATTATCATGAAAGCGCATGAAAAATGCTGTAAAATGACACCTCAACGAGCTCGCTAGCTCAATTAGGAGATCTGCAATTCATTCCAATATCAAAATACATTGAACATGCTATTTTGGGCATTTTTTCCAAACTTTACATAGCCCTATCTTCAATACCGGTCGTTATATAAAGTTGAAATTTGGTATTTTTCTTAGTCTATATGAATAGTACCAATGTGCAAAATTTCATGACAATCTGAGATGGTAAGGTAAATTTTGTTTTCAAATTGTATTGATTTGATCTGGAATGGCTCTATAGTTCAATGGGGCCGTCTGCAATGAGGTTATTTGGCTCTTCATGTATAAGTGAAAATAACTTTCTAACAACTGAAGATGTTCGAGCGAAGTTCCATTCTAATATGAAGACGAGTATTAATATTATTCCTGTTATGAAGCGTCTATTTCACTAGCATGGAGTAAATAGCATTACTTGTCCTATAACATTTTAAAAACTCATTTAGTTAAATATGCAGTCCCGTTATGATAACAAACGTTGTTGAAGTTAGCATTGTTGTTAGCAGGTTAGGTTAGGTTACGTTACGTTACGTTAGGTTATATTAACCTTGAAGTTGTATTATAAGTCCTTTTGGTCATCTGTGATCAAACTAATAGGATATTGTATATGGTTTTATTAATAGATAAGTGTTTTAGCTCATTAAGACTGTAACCACATCACTTTCATTTTACTCCTAAGGAGAGTTTTTGTCACATGTTGTAGAATGAAAAACCTTGAATATGTGATTTGGGATAATTTTAGAAACCATCGAAATATCCCAAGTCAAATATTGATAGGTATATGAAAGGTTAGTAGCTGTTTTTATTTTAAGCTGCTATTATAAGAAATCTAATGTATCAACGTGCATTGGATATTCAGTTGAAGTAAGTACATTGTGTATATTAAGAGTACCGTGGTAAATAGTTTTGTGTTACGAAAATCGAACATTAACTACCGTTTGCACTGCATGTCTTCACCATATCATCCTCAAAAATCCAATCGCTTTTTTAATTATTATATAGCTCGTCCTGAGTTAAAACTGTACTGTGGTTGCTTATGGGCTTTTACTTCTGCGTACTTACCGCCTTAAACAGAACAGGTTTCACTACTGTAATTTACCTTAAAGAATGTTAAATATTTACCGACGATACAAAAATAATTTTCGTAACTTCTCTTTTCCTTATAAAGTATTTAATTAGCTTTTAATGACTAGTTTTTGTTTTTTAAACTCGAATGGGGAAGACACGATAAACGTAACGGCTGCTAAAATGTTGTCGGTGCATTTTCACGTGACTAAAACTGTCTCCTGAAAGATACCGTTGCCAACTGACGAGAAATTTCACCGTAGTGTGAACCTACATTCGTACTCTTCTTAGTATTGTCACTTCCACTGATTTCAAGTACGAGAAAAGGTACCTAAAAAGGAATAAAAGTACGGACAGAAAGAATTGAATGAAATCTTTCTGATTTTAAGAAAAAGTAAAATTTTACTTCCATCCCCTTTTCTATCTCAACCAAAGAAAAATATTTTAATCAAAAAAATGAAAGAAAGCGGAAACGTTACTGCAGCTTAACGCGAGATTCGAACAACTTGTGTCCCCACCGGGAATCGAACCCAGGATCCTTTGATTACAAGACGGCGAGCGTAACCACTCATCCACGGGAACACTCTGAATAAAAAGGCAGTAATAATTTCAAGGGATGGTCTGCGGGATGTTTTTCCAATACTTCAGTTTTATTAGGTCTATTATTATTATTATTATTATTATTATTTTTATTATTATTATTATTATTATTATTATTATTATTATTATCATTATTATTTAACCAAGCTACAGCCATAATCCATATCTTTCCATAGCTATTAACTTATTTGTATTAAATATAAACGCTAAGTGTAAAACTTTATAGGCCAAACACTGATTCATCTCCTCGGAACATCTGAGTTCGATTATTAATTATATGACCAATTCCATTTCAAATCGTCCAGGCAAACCACAATTGGTCCCCATCATAGTCTCAGATTTCATTTATTTTTTTTATATGGGATCTACATGCAATATTATTAGACCCAATTTTTTTCTTTTTGCTGAAAAAAATTTTTCCTTCGATATACAGCCTTCCAAAATGGCCGCCCTCCTCTCGGATTGCTCGAAAAACTGAAAAACATGTCAAATTAAAAGTTTTGTTGTAGAGAAACGAGTGTACTTAGTAACGTAATCGCAATAGCAGCAAGAGTATAAAGTTGTATGTTTCGTTGGAGGGCCAAAATTCGTCTATTGGTTCAATAGGAATCGCGCAATTCACTCGCAATGTTGCCAACTTTGATGAAATTTTTGCTAACTTCAAACCTTTTTTTTTCCTGTCCTCACGAGCAATATCAACCATCTGCTTCTAGCATCGAAATCTACTCCATAAGGTCTCTTGAAAATGTAAAGGACTTACGTTTCTGATTATTACATCCCACGTTATAGCATGATGAAAAGCTGAAAATTGCATTAAGACGCCATGTTTGGACACCATTTTCTCAAAAACCCCACCTTTTAAAAATCTGAATTTTTTACATGTATTGGAGAAGTACCTAAGTATTTAAAATCCGTTAACCGTTCATGCGGCTGCAGCCCCTAACATTCGCAATTAATTGTTGAAATTTCGATTTTTGTACTTGCAATGTAAATATTTCCTATGGGCATTTAGATCCTATACACAAGGCGATTTGAAAGGGAGTATGAAAATTTTTTGAGAGTAGAATCCTGACATCAAATCCAGTAGAAAAGTTCCTATAAACATGAGTCGAATTCCGCTTCGTTTTCGAGTTACAGGGTTTCCAATTCGGGATCCAAAATCGGTTCGGAACAATAGAAAATGAAATATATATTTCGCGTTAAATCAGAAACTGTGTGTTAAAGCTTTGATAAAGTTCAGAAAGTTGATTTGTATCAATATGATGATTTTTACGTGCGTTGCAATTCAGTTGGCAGTGTTGCCAACTTGCTAGAACTTTCATTTGTTTCCAAAAGACACTACGTGGATTTTATTTGATATTTGGTATTCATTAGTGATTGCCAGCATCACATGAAGCATAATTTTCCCCACATTACCACAGTTTTCGAAAACTTACATGTATTTCATTAAAAGGTTTATCTCATGCGTTATTGATAGTTTGCAACATTACGTGTGAATTTCACTTGATGTATGCCATCATTAGTAAAACCAAAATGTCGAATAAAAACTACGTCTGTGTAAGTTGTAATAATAATAATAATAATAATAATAATAATAATAATAATAATAATAATAAAATAAAGATGAAGAAGAAAAATATTTTTTATTATCGCAAAACCTCTCGTAACTCCACGCATCAAGTTCGAATTTAATCAAGAAGTTCTGCTGCAACCACGAAACAGTTTATTACGAGATTCGGTGTCGTGAACATCGTCCTAGTGTTCTCTGGAACCATGAAAATTGTTTTCACTGGTAACATGACATTGTAGTGCACTAGTTACAGTGTTTGTGTGAATAACAATGGGGAAGTCCTACACAGAGAAAAATCCGTTTTCCGTACAGCGGTATATTGTACAAATATACGGTATCCTTTTGCTTACTATAGAAATCTGTACGGAGTGTACGTTATCCGTATGCTACATAGGCACTGCCCTTAGATGTTACATCATGCTGTTGCAGGATGTCTGACATCTAACAGTTTTCCGTATATCACATGTATATACTTATGTTACCTTCGCCAGCTATATGTTATATACGTCCATTTGTATCTGAGATCCTGACCGCCTACATTGTTTCATACAGAAAGTACGTATAGATGGAACACTTATACAGAAAGTATTATAAAACATGCATTTTCAGTTATACGTCTGCTGTACGTTGTCCAAAAAGTACAGGAATTACGCATGTAACCTATTTTTTTAAGTTACCGCCTACAATTTTTTTCTCAGTGTATTACAGTAAGGACCGTATTAAATGTGTTGATGATTCTAAAAGGCATAAGATAATTGTGTACAGAAAGAATTCTTGACAAACATTTTATCTTGCGGTAAAATATATGTATTGCGTACAGCGCGTCTGCCAAAACGTAGTATTAGGAGAGGATGATTATTCGTGTAAAGGGTGCTTTGAATATTTACCGTGAACAACGTGAATGTGTGTGATATATTGGTAATCACGAAAGAAGATGTAAATATGAAATTATGCACCAGCAAGATAAAGAATTTGTTCCTCTGAATGTAGATTTGGAAACCATTAACCAGATAGTTAACATGCTAAACATGAATGTGTCCCCATTAAAACGGCCGTTATCGGTGAAACCTAGACTACGGTGAAGGATTCACATCTCAAAATTTTTCATACTGCCTTTCAAATCGCCTTGTGTACAAGACACAAATAATCATCCTCCCCTAATAGTACGTTTGGGCTGACACGCTGTACGCAATCCATATATTTTACCGCAAGATAAATTTTTTGTCTAGAATTCTTTCTGTGCACAATCACCTTACGGCCAGCATAATCAACACATTTAATACGGTCCTTACTGTAATAGGGCTTCCCCATTGTTATTCACACAAACACTTAACTAGTGCATTACAATGTCATGCTACCAGTGTAAACAATTTTTCATGGTTTCAGAGAACACTAGGACGATGTTCACGACACCGAATCACACAAACTATCAATGACGCACGAGATAAAACCTTTTAATGAAATACACGTAAGTTTTCGAAAACTGTGGTGATGTGAGGGAAAATTGTGCTTCGTGTGATGTTGGCAATCACTAATGAATACCAAATATCAAATAAAATCCACGTAGTGTCTTTTGGAAACAAATAAAAGTTCTAGCAAGTTGGCAACACTGCCAACTGAATTGCAACGCACGTAAAAATCATCATATTGATACAAATCAACTTTCTGAACTTTATCAAAGCTTTAACACAGTTTCTGATTTAACGCGAAATATATATTTCATTTTCTATTGTTCCGAACCGATTTTGGATCCCGAGTTGGAAACCCTGTAACTCGAAAACGAAGCGGAATTCGACTCATGTTTATAGGAACTTTTCTACTGGATTTGATGTCAGGATTCTACTCTCAAAATTTTCATACTCCCTTTCAAATCGCCTTGTGTATAGGACCTAAATGCCCATAGGAAATATTTACATTGCAAGTACAAAAATCGAAATTTCAACAATTAATTGCGAATGTTAGGGGCTGCAGCCGCATGAACGGTTAACGGATTTTAAATACTTAGGTACTTCTCCAATACATGTAAAAAATTCAGATTTTTAAAAGGTGGGGTTTTTGAGAAAATGGTGTCCAAACATGGCGTCTTAATGCAATTTTCAGCTTTTCATCATGCTATAACGTGGGATGTAATAATCAGAAACGTAAGTCCTTTACATTTTCAAGAGACCTTATGGAGTAGATTTCGATGCTAGAAGCAGATGGTTGATATTGCTCGTGAGGACAGGGAAAAAAAAGGTTTGAAGTTAGCAAAAATTTCATCAAAGTTGGCAACATTACGAGTGAATTGCGCGATTCCTATTGAACCAATAGACAAATTTTGGCCCTCCAACGAAACATACAACTTTATACTCTTGCTGCTATTGCGATTACGTTACTAAGTACGCTCGTTTCTCTACAATAAAATTTTTAATTTGACATGTTTTTCAGTTTTTCGAGCAATCTGAGAGGAGGGCGGCCATTTTGGAAGGCTGTATGTCGAAGAAAAATTTTTTTTCAGCAAAAAGAAAAAATATGGGTCTAATAATTTTGTATGTAGTTTCTTATTTTAAAAAATGAACTAAATCTGAGACAGTCGTGTGGACCACCCTGGACGATTTGAAATGGAATCACTCATATATAGGCCTATGTATTGCTCGTCGGGAAGGAAATTTCAGCGAGAATTGCTGCAGGACGCATTTCATATTTCTTTTATCTTTCGTGCATTGAAATTTCTTTGGGAGTTCATAACTGACTGTGATTTCTGTTGGGTTTCATAATAGCGTTGGTTTCAGAAACTACACAAGGAAATAGGGAGACAATTTGGTGCGATGGGTGGGGCCAATAGCATACCTACTGGTCGTGCTAGATGACTCATGTCAGATTCCAGACGAAATTATTATCTGTTGTGTCTTTGCTATTGTGCAGTGTATGTGCAGTGTGGTCTCTGAACATTCGGCATTTTCTTGATTGTGTTCATTTACTTACTGTGCTGTTCTGGGAACAAAATCGCGCCGTCTGTGTGTGCATAGGTGTGTGAGTGTGCGTTAATATATCAAAATGGAAGAAATTACAGCCAGCACCTCTTTTAAGCGTAAGAGTGGTCAAGTGTTGAAGAGCAAAGAAAGGGCTACTGTTATGAATGTGTTTAATTATTTAAGGCAGAAAAACCCTGGTAAAAGTATAAGTTGGGTTGGGTTGGGATGATGATGATGATATGGAAGGAATTGATTCTTTGGAGTGTGATTGATTCAATGTGGTAAGTTTATTATTATTATTATTATTATTATTATTATTTATTAATCGTTGTGGTGTGGATTTCTTTTTTTACTACGTGAGTTGGCAACATCAGTCGGCAGTATAATATAAGCGCGCTCTGTTCTGCATTTGTTTTTAATGCTCAACTTGGCATCGCTGTTCCCATAAGATCAACAGTCCACTCTTAAGTCTGGATAAGCTATAGTGTCCGATGATACCATTTCAAAAGTGTAGATAAATTGGACATGTTAATGTAACTTTGTCTAGTTTTGATAGTAATTAAGATGTAGTGGAGTCCCGATTATCCGAGTTTTGATTAACCGAGGTTCCGTGTTATCCGAGCTTAATCGAAATAAACAAAAAAACATCCTTTAAAACAGTCTGGTGACAACAATAAGCAGTTTGCACGCCTTTGTTTCAGCAACAAAGCAAAAGTGAAGCTGACGTTAAGATAACGACCACACCCGACGTTTTTATTTCTGCGTGTGTCTTTTGAAACACTTATTGGAAGATCTAGAAAATAATAACACTGTTGTCAAAAACCTAAAAGTGGTTAATCTAAAATATGTCATTTACTGGGTGACAGAATCTTGGGACAATCTGAAAGAATCTATCGTCCTGAGAAGCTGGAATATATTTCGCCAAATAATGATAGCAGAAGGATTTCACAAATTCAAGAATCTTCAAATGATGTAGAATTAGTAGATCTCTTAAACAGGCGACAGGTTACAGAGGCAGCAACAAATGAAGATACTAGTGATTGGATGCGAGATGATGAACTGTATGAACTGTCTAATGAGAGCATTGGAAATTTGGTCACACAAGATAACAGTTCGGGTGATGAAGATGACAATTAAATCGTGAATGTTGAAAGAATCAGTCACACGAATGATTTGATAGCGATCGAGAAGGTACTGCATTGCGTCAAACAGCAAGGCAACACGACACCAGCTGACATTATGGTGTTACGGCTTCTGCGCAATTTAGCAGCCAAGAAACGAGACAGCTTAATTATGCAGAAGACTATGAAAGACATCTTTTTAAAAAGGGATATGTGTATGCTAAACACTGCTTTATTTGTATTGTGTTTTACTTATGTACTGTACTGCATGTCCAATAAAAATAATTGATACAGTAATAGTAAATAATACAGAGAAATAATCAGTGAACAAAAATAGCAAATACTGTACAAAATGTTATATGTATCTATCCGTGTTAACCGAGTTTTTGCTTATCTGAGTTAGATCCGGTCCACATTAGCTCGGATAATCGGGGCTCTACTGTGTGTTTATTATATGAATTTCTTAATGCATATAATTCATTATAACATATTTTACTGTGATAGGTTAGATACCACGTGCAAAATGGCCATATCTACAGGCAACAAGGGTCCTATATTGGCGTGCAGACTTTGTGGCTCCAAAGAAGAAAAACTGACTGACATCTTCAGTGCAGAAGGCAAAAGTGAACGATTAAGAGATATGGTGAATAAAATTCTTCATACAAATGTAAGTGATTATATGTATTGGTATGTTAAACCTCCCAATTCCGTACAGTTTATTTCAGAAAATTACAATGTCGATGTTTTATCTACGGCTTTAAGCAGAGAAAAGTTTGTTTAAGGGCTAAGCTCATCTCCACTTTTCTAATTTCATAATGAATAACTTAAACACAATGAAGAAATTAGACAGGTAGTAGCTACAAAACGATATTATATGAATTAATAATTGTTTTAAGGCCTTTGTTAGGAAATTGGAGGAAAGGCTGTGAGGAATATGGGATGAAAATAAATGTTAGAAAGATAAAAGAAATGGTGATTGGAATAAAGCGGTCGATAATTACTAGTGATATGAAGTGCGAACGTGAAATAAAAGCAAGGATAGGATCGGCGAACGAAGCCTTTAGGAGGGAGAAAGTACTATTTTATGGGACCTTGAATAAAGAGTTGAGAAAAAATCATAAAATGCTTCATGTGGAATATTATACTGTATGGGGCAGAAACTTGGATATTATGTAGAAATGATGAAAAACGACTGGAAGCTTTCGAAATATGGGTGTGGAGATGAATAGAGAGAATTAGATGGGTTGAGCGGAAAACGAATGATTGGTGTCAGAAAAGTAGGGGAGAAATTAACAATTTTAGATACTATTAAGAAGAGGAGGAGAAACTGGATAAAACATTGGGTAAGAAGGAACTGTAAAATGAGGGATGTGCTACAGGTTATGGTGACAGGAAAGAGAGTGAGATTACAATTAACGGACGATATCGAAACAGAAAACTTCATTCATGAAAACGAAGAGGTTAGTGGAAGACCATGGAACATTGAAGCTTCTCAGTTGCAGCAGCAAGTGACCTACCAATAATGACAGAATACCTGTGATGATGATTTAAGACCTTTCGTAATTATATTGTCTAAATTTGGGTGCCCAATAATTATGACGTCATAAATGCGCACGCAAATTTCTGACCTATAAGAAAAGGTTTCGGTCACGGTTGCTAGTTTATTTAATAACAGTTTGTAGATACTACCTGGATCACTTTCTATATGTTTAATTTTCTTCATTGTCTAGATTATTCACTTAAATTCAAAAAGTGTGTGTGTGTGGAAAAGGGGTAAGCTTAGCGACCAAGTATAACACTGCAGGACATACCATGTAGAGTAAAATGAGTAATTGCGTTTGAATGTGTTGACCTCAAAACTGCATGTTTTATCAATACATGTGACAGTGGATTGATTTCTAAGGATAGTCTAATTTCTTAGATCTCAGAATTACAAATAGAACGCCTTTTCCATAATATTTACATATATGTGATATTCATGAAATTTTAAGTCAAGCCTTGACAAACTCGTCGAGATTTTGATATCTCAGTCTTTGACAGTCTGAGAAGTCAACATTAAATAAACTGATGTTACTGAAGCCGTAATTCGAAATGTTGCCTACAGCACATGTGTGTTGTAACGTTGTTTAGAAACTCTAAATGTAGAGACATTTGTGTAAGAAGTGTGTGTTTAGTTCGCATGTTGAAATATAACCTTTATCTCATTTATAGGTGACCGTGAGTGACACATTGCCGAAATACGTTTGTGCTCCTTGTATTGTTCAGTTAAAAGCTTGCACTAGAGTGCTAAATTTCTTTAGAACTACCCAACAAAGTATGAAATCAAGCATTTTCAAATCAGATGATATACTGGTAAGTGGATTTATTAAAGTAATAAATTTAATATCTACTTATACGTTGAAGCTGTAAAACACATATTCATTTAAAAAAAAAAAAAAAGTGGGTCACCTTGTGCATCCGTGTTCCTTATTTTAATGCAATATTTCCGTCCTTTGTGGGAATATCATCATACCAATTTTTATTACTGTATCATCTGATCCTTACTTTTACATCTCCTGTTGTTAATTTTGTTTTCTTTAGAAACAGTTAGTGCAAAGTGTTCAGTAACGTAATTTCGATTTTTGATTGCCTTAATAATACCCTGTATTGTCCGTCAATTCATTTTTTTTCAAAAGCACTATTCACATTAATAATTTATGCGGATTCCACAATGTGTCGCTAATTTATGTTCTATGTGGTTATCTCAATTTATTTTTGGCTGTTGTATACATTAATTCCACCAGCAAATTTAACACGTCGCAAATTTTGTGAATTTTAAAATTAAAGTGATTGAACAGTTCCTTTGACGTGTGTACTTTGTCAATGAGATTTCTTCTGAAAGCTATTTCTACGTATATTTTTGTTGACATCAGGTATGATTGTGTTAAAAAAAATAATTTACAATTCAGCTGCAGGCAGGATTAGTATGTCGAGATCCAGTTTTTGAAGCAATGTAAATATCCTCAGAGAACATCTGTTGATATCCTATTTAGGTTTCTTATTAAGATTACTAATCTTCTTAATGGTGAAGTTGTGTAAACTGGATACAGTCTGTAACAAAAATATAAATAAATATTGTCCATTAATTTCATCTTTGTCATACCAATATAGAATCCATTACATTGGCACGAAATATTGTAGATCCCTGAAGAAGCCAGTTTGCCTTTGAAATAATTTTTGCACGTTGCTAAGGAACTTTCGAAAGTGGTACCAGATTTTCTGTCGTAAAAATGGTACTACTTTTCGAAAGTTTCTTATCAATATACAAAAATATACAATATATAGAGAAAGAAATATTTTTAGTCCTTTCTCATCAGGATAAAAGGATCTAAACTCAACTTACATAAGGGCAACCTAGATCACATGAAGCAATATAATCAACATCTTAAGTAAAACATATATTTAACGGACAATATTTGATTATATTTTATTACCTTATTTATACATTTGTTACAGATCGTTTCCAGTTAACACAACTTCAGTGGTAAGAAGATTAGCAGTCTTATTAAGGAACTTATGAGTAATTAGGATCTCGAAACATTGCCCTCACTTGCAGTTAAATTGTCAGCTGGAAATAATTTCACAAAATCACACCTGAACCAACACAAATGTAGAACTAGCCTTCAGAAGAAATTTCATTAACAAACTACTCAAGCCAAAATAAGTGTTCAACCATTCTAGTCCTAAAATTCACAAAATTTGCGAAGTGTTAAATCTGCAAGTAGACAATATTAATATTTACAATAGCCAAAAACAAATTGAAGGCTATATAGAGCATAAATGAAAATTATATTGTGGAATATTGCATGCATTATTAATGTGAATATTTTTTTTTTTTTATATAAAAACAGTGAATTGATAGGAAACACAGGAGGCATTATTAAAGGCAATCAAAAATCAAAATTAAGTCACTGTATATTTCGCACTTTTTTTTAGAAAAAAAATTAACAATAGGAGATGTAAAAAATCGGTGATACAGTAATGAAAGTTGTGCTGATGACGTTCCCAGAAAGGAAGAAAATACTCAAACATTATGAACACGGAGGCACAAGATGAGCCCACTTTTCTTAGTAAATTTAAATTAGTATGCAAATAAAGAATTACGTTTGTGTTTATATATAATAATAAAATGAAAATTTAATTATATCTTTTGCACGTTTTTGATTTTGTTCTTTCCTATATATTTTTTCATTAATGAGTCTTGTTGTCTTTGTGTAATCTTATTTGAAGAAAGAAAAAAAAAACATCAAATTGATATGATAAGTAACAATAAATATTTTAAATTCCAACTAGTAAAAGCACTATTTCCATTTTCCGAAGGTGTCCACCATACTTCTTCTAATGTTGCCAACCCCCAAGTCAGTCTGTTTCTATTTTCGAGTGTATGAAAACTTCCCTCAATTGAATGGTGTGGTACAATTTTTGACCTCCAATATATATTTATAAATCATCCTTAATTTTCCAGTACTTTATAATATAGTTTCATTTTTTGTTCTGTGTTTATCTATCTTGATTTAGTTTTGGTTCCATAGTTATTATAAAACAAGATTCATAAGTAAATCTTTCAATTTGGGATGAAGTCTTATGTAAATTTTTTACCTTGTTTCTGATGTTCTTAGTTCATAATGATTTAGCTGTGTTAAGATTGTTAAAACACTTATTGTTAACCACTGGCAAGAGCGTGTAATAAAAGGGAGTCATGATGCGAAATAGGCAAATACAGCCTGCTTTACATGCTTGCTTGCTTACATGATACATGTTTATTAGCCATCCTCTTCGCTACAGATCCTCCGTGTACTTACCAATGTTTCCAGGGAAGAAAGAAATTAGGCAACTCAATAGGACGTCCGTTGACTTATGCGGATTGTGCCACGTAGATGTCGGACCATCATCTATGCTCACAGAGGGAATATACCATATTGACCCTTTGCATTGTGCTGTCAATGGTCTGATTGGCAAGAGACGTATATTTGCGTACTCTGTTTCCACCATTGTATGTGCAATCGTGGTTAGGTAGTTAACCGACAATATATTGTCTCAGCAAAGAATACATCTGCCAGTGGTTTCTGTAATTTATTATTATTCTCTGCAAGATAACGTGCTATGGTGTTCCATATCTTTTGAAGGTGTAAAAATCTTTGGAAATAAACTTTGCCCTGAGGAATATTCACACAGAATGCAGTGGCAGCTCCACTGTTTACACACTAAGTATACTTGAGATGTATTTTGTTTGAAACACTGTCTCAATTTGTTTTGTGATGTATTTTATGTTTGTCATATGGAGACCTGTACATAACCGTTTCCGTAACATTTAAAACTTTTTTTTAAGTATGTTTATTGAATGAATGAATAATTTTAATCTGAATGTTGTCTAAATTCTCAAGATATATATTTTAAGCATACATGTATTTCTTATGAAAAACATCTAAAACTTGTTTTTTATGGAGTTACGGTATTAAATACTTAGGAAGGCCTGAATGTTACGAAAGATCATTATATTCTGGGTGTTTCTTTATTATATTAAGATCCTAGCGGCGTAGAAAATAAATAAATAAAAAAAGATCCGATCGTAGATTTAAGTTCTTTAGGAAACACACACACACACATATATATATATATATATATATATATATATATATATATATATATATATATATAATACGAAATTTTCCTTTCCGATCCACTGAAACTAATTGTGAGGTATAGCTATAAATTTCTGTAAGTTTTTTTTTTAAATTTTATTGTTGTTTTCCTGTCATCTTTGCATTCCGTCAATGAGCCGTTCATGATTTTTTTTCTCAGTGTTACTTAAGTCATCAGAAATACTTCCTAAAGATGGATAAAGTAAGTCTGGGTGAGAAGGCAGATTAAAAAAGTAAAACGAAAGAAATTGTTCCTATTATGTGCATAATTTGGAAGCTGTTGGAACTAGTGCAATATATACTATGCTTATAAATATATTTTACGGAGAAATATTTTTTGTCTTATGATTAAACTTGTAATTTATCTTATGTGATTCTTTAGTTTAGTTTATTAGTTGACGCCCTTTGTTGCACGGAGATTATACGATATATTAATATATATTTCAACTTCATATCCGAACTACTTGAGCTTCCAGTAATAATAGGATATCGGTTTCTTCAATTCGTGAATAGAATTCACTAATGGATAATCTTACGAATTGAACTACCATTGTGTGTAATACGTGAATACAGTTTGCTTTTAAATTTGTTTTGCATATTCAAAAGGTTTCAATATATATTTGCATGTGTTCGAGAGATTCGTATCAAGTTCCATATAAGCTGCGCTAATTGTTTTACTAGTTGGTTCTTAAAGTGTTCTGAACATTTTGTTCTGTATTCTGAATTACTTAATAAAATAAATGGTGTCTTTAATAGCATACTATTTTTGATTTACAGAATATTTCGGCGGAGGAAACTCATGAAAATCAGCCTTCGAACGCAAAGCCTGAAATCGAGAGTACAGCTTCTAATGCGAATAGAGAAAGGTAATTTTAGATTATTACGTTAGATTCGAAAATACATTTTTGGCATCACAAATTCGGTGGCATGATGAAAGGGTAATCAGTGAATGATTTTCTAGTAAGGCTTGTTTCCAGTTGTTTCTTTACATCTTTTAGAAGCTAATATGAGAGGTGATGATGATAATGTATTTAGCGCCATTCATTTCAGTATATTATTTGGCTACTTAAAACCTGCTCGATACGTAAATTATCGTTTTGCATGCTTCATTCTTTTGTAACTATTTAAAAAGAATGACATATTTATTGTAGATATGAAGCGCAGGAATTCCAAGAATTGTAATAAAATGAAATCTTACTATGTCAACTTTCCACAGTGATTCGTTAACATGTTTCGTGTAACAGCAGCCCATTTTTAGGACAAGCACAGGTAAAATTACATTAAACGTGCAGGAAAGGAATTGTTAGTGAAACATTGTGGATACTTACATACTAGTTTGGACCAGACAGTATGCAGAGTTTTTATTAATTTCTTCTTCTTGTACCTGAATATAACCTGTAATGATTTTAACTGTTTTCTAACCTTGTCCTGTTGCTGGGTTGTAAAAGATAGATTAACCCAAACCGCTTTTTCAAGTTGACAATGTAAGATTTACTTTCATTGTAAACGATGGTATACTTTAAACTAATCTGACGCTAGTGTAAAGTAGTTCCAGTAAACAATGATAATCTGATCCGTGTAGAAACAAATAAATGTATAATAAATATACATATAAACAGTTAATGCACTATACAGACAAGCTGTAAGAGGTGATTTTTCACATCAAAAGGAAAAAAATTCATAAGGACTCGTGAGAAAAGTGCATACTTTCAGAGATAGGGCCGTCCAAAATACCTAGTTATGCTCCAAACAGAATTTTAGATATGTTCTGACTTAACACTCTGCCGTAATCAGGGTGGTGTAATTTTTAATGTGTTGTTGTTGTTTTGTCTTATTGGTTTCCTATTGGCAACTCAAAAGTGTTAAGAGACCGTCCGCTCCATGATTCTTCTTGCTTGGAATAACGCTTGCTGTGATATATCATTTCACGGTATATTTCAGGTTTTTTACACACCTTCAAGCGTGAAGCAATTCATCGTAATACGCGTTATTCTGAGCATGAGGAACCGTGGAGCTGACGGTGTATTCCCGCCAGCACATTGTGTGAAATTCCTTGCACCCCACTGCACATTGTTGAAATATATATTTTTGGATAGCGTATGTGTGATTTTCTTTACGTTGATATGGAAGCACTCTACGGTTTTGGACAATCCTAGTCCTGAAACTATGAACTCTTCGCCACAGGTTCTTATGAATGTTTCTTCTTATTTTGATGTGAGAAATTACATCTTACAGGTTGTCGGTATAGTTCATTATTTTAGTTGTAGATATAGTATATTATAGTTGATTATATGTATATATATATATATATATATATATATATATATATATATATGAGATACTCTAAAAAGTAGTGAGCCTTTTGCGCACGAAATAGTGTTAGTGTCCCAAACCTCAAAGTATAAAGTCACATCGGGTCGAACCAAACGTCATTCAAGAGCTAACAGTGGGAAGCTAGTAGATGTGGCCCCATGTTGAAATTCTTATAATCAGATATAAATTATTGCGCCATGAAAATGAGTAAAACTTTCCGCAATTCTGCGCTACATTTTACAATTTTATTTCGAAAAAGGCTTCCAAAAGATGGTTCAGTCACTCTTGTTCTGGAAATTTTCAATGTCAAGATGCTTCTCGCAGTGGGCAACTAACGATAGCAAAAATGGATGACATTCTGGCAAAAGTCGAGCAAGATCTACATGTAAATAGTCGTGACACCGTTAATGCCGTAAACATCCATCATCATATAGTTTTAAACCATTTGGTGAAAGCTGTATGCAGGAAGAAATTTGACGTTTGGATGCTACATGATATGACTCAAAAACATTTACTCAGTTGAATTTCTATCCGCGAATCTCTAGTGAAACATAACGAACTCGAGCCATTCCTGAGCCGGTTGATCACAAGTAATGGAAAGGGGATACCCCATAACAGTAATGTGCAAAAAAGTGGTCGAAGCACAAAGGAATTCCACAGTCTGTGGCAAAACCTACACTGACTCCCAGGAAAGTTATGCTTTGCGTTTTGTCGGATTGCAAGAGCATTGTGCAGTACAAGCCGCTGCTGCCGGGCAGAACGATAGACTCTGACCTGTACTGCCGTCAACAATAAACACGAGTGCGTCTAACTATTCAAAAGAAACGGCCGGAACTGCTCAACAGATAGGGTGTTGTGTGTTACCATGCTGACAACACCAGACCTCATACATATTTAGCGATCTGTCAGAAATTAAGAGAACATGGCTGGGAGATCTTAATGTATCCCTGTATGACCCGTATTTGGCAGCGCCAAACTATCATTGTTTCGGTCTCTGCAGAACTTCCTGCATGGTGTTAAATTAGTTTCAAAAGAGGCAAGTGTAAAACACATGTCACAATTTTTTGACCAGAAATCTCAAATAGCGACCGGATTATAGTGATACGGGAAAAATCCCAGAAGGCCGTTGAACAAAAGGTCAATACTTTTTTGATAACTTGAAATCTTACAAAAATCTTGGAACAAAGGGTATCAATACGCTATGAAAATCAGTTTCTTGGGGGAAAAGTGTACCTGTAGAATTAACCAACAAAAGAAAATATTGTATTGTGAATGCACCGCTCCGAACTTTTGGAGATGATTTAATATTTGGAGGTGCGACAGAATACTTTTTCAAAGAAAAGAGTAAACTGTAAACCTAGTGATGGTATGGCAAGCTAATAGGATAAAAGGGAGAAAAAAATAAATAAAAAGAACAGACTTTCATCCATATAAACATTAAATTACTTACAGTTTAATGTTATATGCGTATTAAGTACTTTTTTTTTTTCTTAATCCTTGCGTTTGGACAACCACTTGTTATGTAAAAATGTAAGGTTTATTGACAAAATAACGTACGTGGAAAATAACAGTAAATAGCCAAGATTAGGTTTTATTTCTATAGCCAATATACACTGAATCAAGCCACTCCAAACAAGGTTCATCAGTCAAGAAAGAAACCAATGTACTTTACCAATTATATTACAAGAAGTATTATATTGGTTTCTCATTCAGCAAGACGACTGATTTCCACACTGATATTTCTACAGCCTCTAATTACAATGAGTTTAGAGAAAAGGATAAAACTTACGGAATTGAAAGGAGGTATTTTCAGAGCTACATTAACCATACCACCATTTAGTGAGATGGATAATTAGGGAAGAATATGCAGGGAAGGATAAATAATCGAAACTGAAGGACTTCTTTTAGATTTCTTAATTATAAAATGCTTCATATATTATGAATACCATTTGTATTATTTTCTGCTCATGTATACATTGAAAGTACAAATGGATTGCCAGAGAGAGAAATCTGTTTACAACAAACAAATAATATGGTTTTCTTTGTGCAATTGTCTTCTGAGTTTTTGATGCACCTTGTGCATGGCCAGAAGATTCGGAAACCCAGTCATTTTTTAAATATGCGATTATTATGGCTGGTTTTCGATCAATAGTTTTTTTTTTTTTTTCAACTAAACTCTTGGTCTATTGTGTAATACTTGTTTCAGAATGGCGCTTTCGATTCTTTGTAAAAACTAAATAACTTTCAAGAATTAATAGAATTAATTTATTTTTACTTATAGTTGTGTATTTCTTCTTATTACCATTATTGTAATGCTCCCTGTTATGAAGTTAAAGGTTCTATAATTTTTGTTACAGAAGTCTGGATGAAAATAGTCGTCTTGGAAACCAGGATACTCACAAGTCAATTCCATTAGACCACGAAGGAAAGACCATTAGTAAACAGAATACGGAACAATTTGGTATAAGTATAGATGAACTTTTCAAACTGCATGGTTTGAATACAGAACTCCCAGTTAACTGTGATTTCTGTAACACGTCGTTCGATGATTTTGATGAATTTGATCAACATATGGCAAAACATGAGGAAAGCTCCTTCTTTCCTTGTCAGTTGTGTTCCAATTCTTACATCTCATGGTCCAATCTGGTTGCTCATCGTAAAGCGTGCCACAAGGGAGAAATTCTAAGTTGTAACGACTGCAGCGAGAAAACTATGTATTCCATAAAAACAGTTAATTACAAGGTTGGAGATTTTATGTGTGGATGCGAAGAATGCGAAGAGGGTTTCCATACTACCAGTGAATTGTACAAGCATTATAAACAGCATAGCGATGAAAGTCGCTTTTTAAGTATTAAAAATAATGAAGTTGCGAAAATAATGAATTTTTATCGTTGCTCAAAATGTCGAGAAGGATTCCCATCTATGGCTCTCTTGAAGCAACATATGAAAATTCTTGAAGGAAATAACGCGTATATTTGTAACATTTGTAGTCAAAAGTATTGTAATTCTCGAACGCTTTTCACCCATAAAAGAATGCACTTTCAAACGACAAAGTTACACATGTGTCACGTATGTGGTTTGATATTTTCTAAGAAAGAAGGACTGCAAAGGCATAGAGGAGTACATCGAGCCAGAACGCCGTTAGTGTGTGAAGTATGCAAAAAGACATTCAGCTCCAAGACTTCTTTGGAGTATCACAAATACAGACATCCAATAAAGCGAGAATTCTATTGTGTAAAGTGTGCTAAATCGTTTGATGAATGGAAGGAGTATGCAGAACACATTAATTCTCACTGCAATGAAAAGAAGTTGGTATGTGAGTTATGTGGGGAAGACAGAGATTTTGCTGAGTTCCTTGCACATTACAAGAACTGCCATAAAAAGGAATTAGATGATCTTCTTCAGAAACGCAAGGAAAACTTGACTTGCAAGGTATGCCAGAAGTGTTTCACACATCCAGCTACTTTGCACAGACACAGTACATTGCACAATACTGTACAGAAGTTCTTCCAGTGTGAATTATGTGACATACGCGTAGTGAAAGAAGAGTTATTTGTTAAGCATATTAAGAACCATTTCCCTGGTAAAGATGTTCCCGAAAAGTATTTGAATACATCATTATTTATGAAACTGCCCAGACCTTTCATGTGTGAGTATTGTGGACGTAGTTTTAAGCGAATGAACAATTTAACCACCCACCTACAATTGCATGAGCAGAACAAACATCAGTGTTCTCAGTGTTGGGAAGTATTTGCTTCGAGTATGTCTCTTAAAAAACATCAAAGATTACATGCTAAGAAAAAACTGCATGAATGCGACTCCTGCGATAAGAAATTCCGGTTACTTAAAAGTTTAGTAGATCATAAACAACAGTCTCATTTGAAATGCACAACCGATCAGTCTACAGTTGATCTTGCACCGGCCAATATACCGATTTCTGAACCAAATGAAACGGATGAAAATAAACGCTACTTATGTGTGAAGTGTGATACTTTATTCTTGAACGAAAGTGTCTACTTAAGTCACATGAAAAAGCATATTATACCTACTAGTATGATTATGTACGATTGCACTGTTTGTAGCAAGAGTTTTTCTTCGAGATTGGACTATAATTTACATTCAAAAGAGCATTCGTCGCAGAATCAAGATCCGTCACCTATAAGACAATACCATAATAAACGATTAGAATCAACATCACAGCAACTGGAATTTACTGATTTATTCACGTTAGATGGTGCAGATTGGTGAAGTGACAGAATTAAATTTACTTATGGATCATCAAGGAGAATTTCGTAATTTTATGTGGTATCGTCTTGCACAATATGTTGACTTTCTTATACAGCATACTCGTAAATAACCTAGATATGAGAAGACAGCGGTAATTTTACTTATTATTTTTGTGTTATTTACATTAACTGTGTGTTTTATTATTATTTTTATGTCCTATGATAAATTACTGAAGTGTGGTAACTGTACAAAATTGGCTATAAGATGATAAAACATCTTTTTCAATAAGTTCAAAAGCAAATGATTTCTTTCTCGGAAGAATATCTGACTCTTAAGAAATACAGCTTTCTGAATCAAACGGACGAAAGTAAACGTTAAATATGTGTTTCTGAAATTTTTAAGTTTTACATCCCATGAAATATGTGTGTAGCTTCTTTGATCGTATAAAACATCTGATGAATGAAGCAGTTAATTTCTTTAAACGCCAAAAGTTTGGTATAAAGATTTGTTTCTGTTTCCTTTCTTTTACAATTAAAAGTTCTGGGGCGTGGGGAAGGGAGGGGGAAGAGACGGTGGCGCAGTGGCAGAGCGCTTACTTCTGGTGCATGGGGTCCCTGGTTCGATTCCAGTACAAGTAAATTTCTGGTGGACAAAATCGTGTTCGTGGGTTTTCTCGGAGTACTCCCGTTTCCTCCTACATTCTCATTCTATCAATTCTATCATCATTCACTTGCCTCAACTGTCTTCCGTAGCCTGAAGGACATAATCGCGAGGCATTAAATTGAAAAATTTCATTTTTAATTAAGAAGTTCTGCATTATTGTTGTATAGAACTTACGAATTGGCACCACTTTAATCCTTGCACAGTATGCATATGGCTTCTTTAGTCCTGGATCTGCATTCTAAAAAATTGATGGACTAAATTTTTAAAGAATTTCTTTCTCTAAGCGGTGAAAAAATTAGTTCGTAATACGACCATGCTAAAATGCAATGGTGTAGAAAGAGTTGAGGTTTTTGTGCAAGTAGTTACCATTCATCGATATTTCTTCAAGTATTATCCAAATGGTAGAAGGGCTTCAGAAGTGTAGAATACTGAAGAGCAATTCTTTACCATCATTCCTGAACGAAAGAAGATTATTCAAAAATGTAGTACTTCAAGCAATGTAGACTTTAACTTAAGAATGCACTGAAAATAGCTAGAATTCATCGCCGAAGTGTTTGCAGTAAATGTTAACAAACCAGGATATTTTTGTGGTAAGTGTTGAACTTTCATTAATAACTTGATAAGCAGCACAGACTTAAACAGACTTCGACTTTCTTAATACGAAGTTCTGTAACACGGAGATACTAACTCCATTTCTTTTTCCATCAACTCGATTTGAGTCGAACTCAAATATAATAGTATTTATTTCGATAATTTACAAGTACAATTCCACGTCAAGGGGTTCAGTTTTAGAGATGGTCCCAGCTCGACCACCTCCAAATCTAATGAAATTTAGTAGGAAGATTTTATAATATTGGGTGATTATGTGTCAAATCTTAATTCATAACTTTTTATGCTTCCATTTCTGTCTTTCGAAGAAAGGTTCCTCATTCGCACTCCGCACACGTGGGTACAAAAGCGCCACCTTTGCCTAGCCTTTTTGAGGAGCAGTATTTCAACTGTACCTTCTCTTATCTTTTTTGTCTTGCCACAGGTAGAAAAAAACATGATTTGGGCTTGAGACGCTATTTACTTTAAATTTAGAACCATGTTATTACTTTTGATACTTCATGAATAGCTTTACAACTAACAGATTATGTTCATTGAGTATAGAATGAGGCAAAGTCATTGCAAATTGTTTATATGTCACTAAAAATACGTAACTACAAGTATTCATGAATCAACTGCAGACTCTTGAGCCTAATTTAAGTTTGGTACTTAAATTAGTGGTCAATTCTATTTTATTTACTAAAACTATACCCAAAAAATACTTTCGTGACACTCTCGTTCGACTGACACAGACTATCAAGTTAAAATCTGTTTTTCATTAAATAGTCAGCACCATTTATAATTGTTTACGACTTACATTATAAATGCATGCTCTTATTAAGTATACAGTGAGCTTATACTCCCAATATTATTACACAATACTTTTGCAAAGGTACTGAAATTTCACTCGCTGAGTATGTCTGCTATTTACTCTTGCCCAGGAATACTGTCTGCTATTTACTCTTGTCCATACGTATCTCCCCCTACTAATAGAATTTACTTACAAAATAATGTCACACTTCGATGTTTTGAGCGCTTGTAAAATTCTGGGTTTTTCGTTGACTTCACTGAACTGGCATTGTCAACTGAGAATTCGGTCATAAAACTGGATAACCCACAGAAGTGAAATTTCGTGAAAATCGATTTTTAATTGTGAAAATCTATATTAAAAAATAAACATACAAATAAAATACGTAATAAAAAGATGAAATAATATTAAGTATTTCTCCTTTCAAGTTATGACATTTAAAGTTATTATTATTTGCAATGAACAAAAGTTTAAACTCCTTTCTACTGTTAATGTGAATGTAAAAGTGGCTTATCATGTTTCACATAAATGAACAAAAGTGTACCACACGGTATATTACTTGAATAATATTACTACTTATTCAGTGTATACAGTTGAGGAAGTTTGTTAAGGTACAGAATCACTCCGAGGCATCAATGTAACAAGCATAAATTGTTCGTGATGATTTTAGCTGCTTCTAGAAGTATCCACTAGAGGCAGTCATATAACATTCTGTTATCGATAGTTCTCTGTGTGGTGTATTTCTGTTACACAGAAGTGCCTGTAAATCCACCAGGTTTCTTCCATTCTTCCTAGGTTTACTCATTCCCAAATATCACAAACATCGTGTGCGTGGGTTTTCTCGGGGTTCTTCCGTTTCCTCCCACTTTCTTCATTCCACCATTTCATTCATTTCTCATAATCACCGTCTCCTTTAGCTTAACCGGCATAATCGTGGGACGTAAAACTCAAAGATTTCATTTCATTTCATTTTTCTTTCCCAAATATCAGAATTGTAATAGTAACTAACGAAGAGTACATACGGTTCAAAAAGACAAAACTTGAGCCTACACGCTTTTTAAGTTGGAAAAATTTACCGTAGAGTGTCTCCGTGTGACTTCTTTTGTATGGCTTGTTGTAGGCGATACATTTGGAAGAAGTTTTCTGTTGCTATTTCAGTGACAAGAAACGGATGTTTCTTGTTCGCTTTCTTGATCACATCAATCCAATGCTTGGGACTATATTGATAGTGACGTTTGACACATTTCTATGTATTCGAAATCTCTATCGGTAGCCATCATTGTGTGGCCGACGACTGGAAAAATTTGCGACAGCGTCTGAAATCTACCACTTTGTACAAGACTATAAAGATAAGCAATAACTCCAATTTTTATTCTGACCATCACGAGAGCTCCTTCATGGCTAAGCGGTTAGCGTACTCGCCTTTGGCGTGGGAGACCCGGGTTCGATTCCCGGCGGGAGCTCATGTGGTTCGGATTCCACGTTAATCAGTAGGTCCACGTCTCATATAGCGTTGCTGCTGAACGGGACGTTAAACTCAAAATCAACTGAACTCTGACCACCACGATTGTCAGCCATGATGATAGGTTCTTTCCCTGACACGTTTTGTACGTCAATATATTTCTGTAACAGCGTTGACTTCGCCCGAACTTCTTGCTGCCACCGATTCGTCCCACACGAAGCAGTGTCCTTGGTTATTTTCATAATCGTGTGTGTTTAAGTTTATGGTATATATATATATATATATATATATATATAAACCTTCGTTTTGCAGAGAACTTGGGAGAGGACAGAGCTTTTGCATATCCATGGTAATCATGTGCAGTGACTTGTCCGAAATAGCCATTTCTTTTACACGTTTAATGAGATCTTGAGGAGCTTCAGTCTTTTTCTGATGAAAAAATAACTCTTCACGTATTTTCATCTCTTCATCTTAACCGATTTTAACTGCCTATAATTGTACGTCCATGTTGTCACAAATACTACTCGTGTCACTTTTAAGGAATTTAAAGTGAATATTGTCATACTCTGAAAACTCTTCGGTATTTGTCTTCTGACACAGGTGTTATTTGATTTACTTGACAGTAGTGTTCCTTGTAATTTGCGTAACATGTTACAATAAAATATTCCATTGCCACGTACAGTCGTTCAGGATTATCTCTTCTGCTGTAGTGGCTATGGTAAGTTGGTAACAATTTTATGTACCTATGCACATGTTCAATGTTCGCTTTGAAATACATTTAAGAATGACTGTCATGTCTTCATCTACCATTCTTAGGGCTCTTGTAAGATCTTTCTTTGTTACTCTGCTCATAAGCCATTCTACACGCCCTCTGGAGTTCTGAAGCCAGTGTATGGCTTAAAAAGCCTTCTTATAAACTCGCACTTCTACAATCTGTCGTATGTACTAAGCATAGAATGCTTCCTTGTTGTTATATTTTACATAGTGACATTTTACTGAAAATTGTTTTCTTTCTCCGAACAAGTACATGTTTTTAATATTGTGATTACCAAGTTCCCAGAAAGCCTGAAAAACTTGCAGTCGATCCTCTTCACTAAATTTAGTAAAAACACACTATTAGACATTGGCAATCTGATCCCATCTTCCTCTCTGCTTGAACCTTTCTCTGCCCTTGTATTGTTTACTGCTTGTATTGTTTATTGCCTATTCCATTCCTTGGCACTTTTTCCGTGCATGTTCAGACTATACAGAGCTATACGCTTTCTTTTCCTTGCGCATTGATTGGTGGTTTTTGGGCCCTGCAAAATGTACAAGATTTAACTTCAGCTTTGTGCAAGTAGTGCATTATAGCTTAGTCATGACATCTGCACTCCATGTAAAACATGGTAAATCCCATTACAGGATAAATACTGCTTGGTAAAAAATAACTATTTTCCTTCCACTAAAAACATTCTATACACAGAATATACAAACACAGATATCAAGCTGCTGATAAGAAGGACAATGTAATAGTTTAACAGAAATAAAGGAAATTTTGACGTAAAACTTGATAACCCGTACTCATAGTCAGGATCTTCATCGCAATCAACACGAGACATCGCCGAATCTACTTCCATACCCGATAAATTGCTTGAAGATGCGCGCACGCTATCCTCTATTTCCACCATCTTGATTGTGGCTTTCCACCTATCGTCGAATTTTTCAACCACTTGAAATTTCAGACTTACGCACTCACTCAAGACAAAGTGACTGCAGTTCAGAACTCAATTTCGGTCGGTCGCTGGGTTACCATGTTTTACGCCCGAACCCCTCTCTAACAACACTGGTTTCTCAACACATTTAGAATTAATTCCTTATAGGACACGATTTAACTACATTAGTGTTTTCGCGGCTTCACTAGCTGCAACGAACTCTGCTTCTGCATTCGGAAATTTCCTTATTTCTGGACAAAACAACTCCACTTGATGATCATCTGCAAAATCTGCATCATTATAAATCTTGAATGTTGTTTTCTCTTCACGGGTGTAAAGCAGTTCTAAATCTGGAGTTCCTTTTAAATACTTGAAGATCCTCTTCACTTTTATCCAATCATCTTTAGTTGGATTCTATTTAGCTCTTGCTGTTTGCAATATAATATATACAATATCAAACTGTGCTGCGTGAGCTAAATATAACAAGCGTCCCATATAGATAAATAAAAAGGAAGGATGCTGTGTTGGCGTGTAGTGTACGAAGTAATCAGCCAAAATCTACTTCGTGATAGGGTACTACCTCGGAACTAATCTGAATCGCCATTACTTTTCCGCCGGAAGGAGTAGCCACAGGATTTGCATCTTTCGTTCTAAATCACTTCCGAATATTTTCTGCATACTCAAGCTGACATATAACAATTCCTTCTTTCTATCACTCTATTTGTATTCCTAGAAAGTTAGTGACTTCCCTATTTGTTATTTTGAATTCATACTAAAGTTTTATAGGGAGTGCTCTGTTTCTTTGGCGCTTTTATTTAGCATAAGACCATCTGCTAACCTGTCGACTAATCGTCGACAAGGAGTATCACTGTTGTTTTCTTTCCCTTTCGTTGCCTTACAAACAAACAAGGATCTTTGTTTGAAACTGACGTTTCATGAAATTTACTAACCTTTGGTGCTTATTTCAGCCCATGTGAGTTACTTTTCAGTTTTCACACCCGTCGACAGCGGTCGTCAACTCCTTTCTTGACGCGTGTTACTTTTTCTTCAAGGTTGCCATTTAGAAATGTTAAACATTCATCGATAGGTTTTCTGTGGCTAACACTGCTCTAACGTTTACTGGACTGAACGTTTCACTGTAATCTTTTCCTACCTTTGCTGCTATTCAGTTGTAAGGCCACTGCAATAGTTGATGTTTTGCCTTTGTCCATACATTAAAAGATAACAGAAGTAATATTCGGATATTTTTTTTAAAAAAATACGATCCAAAATTACGTTAGGCAGAATAGTAACTGGCAATTAAATATTTCTTTATATATTTTCTGACGTTGCCTTTGTGTGCAATACGTGTTTTTCCTGCCCAATGCACGTATTATATTTCCCTTCTCGGCTTTTTGAAAAGGATTTGTGCTATCGGAACACTTGTGTCCTGGATAGGGAATGTTCTTCATAAGTTCTTTGTAACTTTTCGTAAGTCACAGTAACGAATTCGCCAAAATTTAATGACAGAACGTTGCTCAAACTCTGTTGCCGGTCCATTTTCGTAACGCACCTCACAAATACCACTTCAGACACTCTCAACAATCATGTAGCAATTGGATCAAGTTCAAATTTGTGTTCAAATTTAGGAATAGCCGTTGAAGAGATAGTACCTGATCTTCGCAATATGTAACGAGAAGTGGTGTGAGCTATTTGTACCCGGAAAGGAATTGTAATAGCTGCTTCTAAGAGGGCGTTAATCGGTGTAAATTGAGATAAAAAGAAAAACATGCGGTGAGTAAGAACTTGAAGACGTAGGGGTATAGTGCTGAATCTGGCGGGAGACGGGGCAAGAAGGTACCCGCCGTAGTGTAGTGTGGCGTCGACACATTGTTGAGAGATCCTTAGAAGAGGTCCGATGTCCGTCCCCCATTTTTTGTGATCGACACTTCGTAGAATGTTGATATAAGGTTGAATTTTCGCCTGAAGGGATGCTAGCTGTGGGACCTGTGAAAGGCGGGAGTCGAAAAGAATACCCAAATAAGGGAGCTGTGGCTGACGGTCCGACGTGTAGTTGTCGGTATGAAGGCGAATTGTTTCCATTTGTCATTTCCTTGTGAAAACTATTTTTTTGGTCCAGTTGACGTTCTTGCCATTTGGTACTATTTCATTGTTGAATATACTGTAAAGCAGATTGGAGTCGGCGTTGTGCTTCAGGTAGTGAGGGACTGCGTATGCATAATAAGTGGTCGTCGTAATAGCCAACTATTCGTACTTGTTGGAGAAGAGCGAGATTAAATTCTAACATATAAAAGTTGAATAATAGAGAGCTGAGATAAGATCCTTGAGAGGTAGCTAAGGAGCTGATATTTTCCCATTGTATTTAATATTGATGCGATGGTTAATCATCCAGTTGCGAGTGTATCTAACGAATTGGAACAGCAGGTTAGCGAATGGAGATGCACCAGTCTATCCAGCAAAATGTGGTCATAGGTTCTATCAAAGTCCAGCTTTAAGGCTGTAACGTATTGACGATGTTGATAAGCTTGCCGTACTTCCAGTAGAAACGTGGAAAGCGCGTCGCAGGTTGACTTGCTCTTACAGGCGCCAATAATGGTAGAGGGAAAGATGTTATGACATTCCGTAAGTAGCATTGCATTTTTCGTATTTTTTTTTCAGATCCTTGCTGATGCATGACAGCAGCGTAATAGGTCAGTAACTAGTTGCATGTCCCAATAGTTTGTGATGCTTCAATATTGGGATGATTAAATGATGTTTCCAGCTCATTGGAATGTGTCTGGTAGCCCAAATACACTGACATTACCAAAGTAAGGAGGGACGACTTTGGGAAGGAAGGTCCGTGAGATGTTGGAAGGTTATTTGACCGTCCCGTTGAGAGAGCTTCGTGTAATTCCTCCTGATATATAGTTGTAAAGGCAGTAGAAGGGTGCAAGGTAGATATATTCGACAGTAAGGTGACGCGAAAAGCTAAGACTGTAGGTAACGTTAAAGTAATGTGAAATTCCTGCAGCCGTGTGGGGTTGGGATGAGGTTCTGCGTGACGAGAGCAAGATGACAATTGCATTGTATACTGTAATGTTTATGTGGGTAGAGACAATTTATTTATCGTATAAAAATATTAAAAATAGCCTTTGTATCGACAAAGTGAATATCTTAAAATCTTCCTTATGACCAGTGAGGTGAAGGAAGGAAATGTTTTATATGGGAACTCTTTAGTCTATAGCAGCCTCCAGGGCGTCTTGCAGCGACTTCAGGATACGGTACTTTTTGGTAACTTCCTTAGCTCATGGCAGCCTCCAGGAATTTAGGCAAGGTAGTACTCCTTCGTCCAGGGCAACCTCAGGATCAGTAGTAGGTTAAGTGATCAGTGGTCAACTGATGCTTCTGTCTTCTTCGGGTCCATTTTTATAGGCCATTTCTGAGTGGCTCGTTCCTCTTCGGTTCCCGTCGTGCTGTCCTCGTGTCTTCCTGGTTTTATGTGTATCGTCTGGTGTACTGATGCTTGTTAACAATAGCACGTGTTGCATTTATAACATGTGCTTACATTCAAAGGTGGAGATCCTTACAATATACTTTGAGATGAATGTAGCGCTTGTTCTTTCTTGTAAGATTTGACAATTGCTGCCAGTGTGTTGAGGGCAGCAATGTACGTTTTGCTTTAGCTGTGCCTGAGTCTGTCTGGAGATGATGTATGTTTTTGGCGTTCTTGCTTTGAAATATTGTTTTTGAGCCGCTTTGCTGTGGTTGAGCAGTTTCTGGCAGTGAGTGTCCCACCACGGATATTTATACTTCTTATGTTGCTCTATTCGAGTTTTCTGTCCAAGAGTCGCATGGTGCGCACCTTCAAATATGTGCTTCGTCAGTTGTTGTAGAGAGGAAAAATCTCTCGTTGATTGAAGAGAAGTGGCGGCATGGACGAGATATGCGCGGTATTGATCCTGGTCGTAATCTCGAGCGACATATGGAAGGGGAGTGAAGCAGAAGCATATTCTATCTAAGAGGTGGGAGTGGAGTCAGCCAGGTGTTCCAATGTAGTGAGAATAGGAAATTGATCAAAACCTCCAGTGTAATCATATACCCTCCAGGTATGATGGAGGAAAATATTACACTTGTAACAGAACGTTAAAGATTGAGTTCGTTTCCTGGTTGTTTTAATTTGCCAGGTAGCTATTATTTATAACGGTAGAGGTTTAATTCCATGTTTGGGCAACCAAATTTCTAAATAATTGGTGTTTTTAGTTTCACATGTGGAACAATTGATTTGGAATCGGTTGATAGGTTTCAGTTCCTAGGAATTGGAAGTTACAGTACCCGTGTTTCATTTCAGATCACGTTTTATGAAAGATTCGGAACATTATATAATGTTTCCTTATCGGGGGTTGAACCAAGCTCGCAATTTATTTAGTGACCAGTTTCCTTAATTGCGGGAACATACAATGAAACAAATGTGAGTAAATTGTTTGGTACAAAGCAATTAAAAACGGTCTACGTATGAAGATTTTAAGAGAATTTTGAAAATGACTTCATACTAGCTAACAGAGATGTACAAATCGAAACAAGAGGTATGATCCTGGAGTAAACAAAAGCATTATGAATTTTATTACTACCTACAACGATCTAAATTTGCTAAATCCGTACCTACCAGATTCAAGAATTATTGAATCTATTAGAATTTTGTTCCCATATAAATTGCAACAGGTACTAACGTCATCACAACGCATGAATTTTAATCACTTATTATTGACAGTACAAAATTTTGGAAAAACAGATGGCTATGTAATACGGTGCAAACAAGAATGTACGCAATAGTGTTAAAAGTCAAGTGCTTGTACGTAACATAAGACAAGATAGTGGTAATGAAAAGAGGAATTCTAGATTTACCGATGAGGTAACCGAACCGAACTCTAATGCCTTTAGAAACAGTAGGTACCACAGCTTAAACTAACTTAACAGTAGATTTCGTAATAATTCTTATCGTATAGGTGGCAGGAATTTCTACAATAGGAGACAAAACAAGAACCAAGTTCTCCTCATAGTTCAACACAAAAATGTGCAGTTCAGTGTGATTTAATAGGTGTGTCGCACAGGAATACTTTAAACTAACGCCTGCTGGCGAGGAAAGGGGTTGAAACCACATCAACTGAAATACAAAGTTAAGAATAACGTTTATTTTCCTTGTTAATTCTTAGTGGAATAATTTTCTCGTTATGCAATTTTAATGTGCAATTAATTATTGTTTGTTTTCCTTACCGTTATGATTTATTGTGATCTTTGTTCTGTATCATGATAATACGAATCACATTTTAAATTTTATAACTGCGCCCGAACGTAAGAACACTGTTACGTTGTATCTTAACTTACATTGGCTCTAACAATGACAACTGTAATTTTTATTATTAAGAAAATAATCTAATTATGGGCCTAATTAAATAACTAAATTGTCAAATTTTGAAGTTGCTTTTGTCTTCGACGGTTAAATAAAATGTATTGATTATTAAGAATTGAAGTATAATGTAATAATGAAGTTAGATAAAGGTATAATATATTGTATTAATGAAATATAATTTTAATATATGGGGGCAATCAAAAAGTAAGTTAACCATGTTTATATGTAAATTACATGACAGCCAAGGAATTCTTTCTTCAATTGCAAACAATTTAAAAAGTCCCTTAGTTCAAGAGCCATTATACAACGATAACGTGCATTTTCTTTATTATTATTCAGAGCAAAAATGTTATTCTAACATGCACTAGCTATCCTTTAGAAGAAAAAAATTAATATCTAATGTCATAGAAAATGTTGATTTGTAATGATTATTTTTCCGTTGTCATGAAAAGATGTTTGTTTACCCGTCGCCATGGAAATGTGGTTTGTCGTCGATTGTTAAGGAAACAGTATTGGTTTCCAAGTAGATGTTTACGAGTGATTATCAAGATATAACGAGCCTAGATGATGTGTGATATGGTTATATATTTCATCACTGTAAAATAATTGATAACTATAACGAAATATAATGTTTTCTACGTAATTTAACTGGTGTGTTATCATTTAATAAGTTTAATAATTAGCAACAGCTAATTATATATGTAGTTCACTACAAAATATCAACAAAGTCTAATTGTGGCGTTATAACAGAAAAGCATAGAACGTCCTTGTGTCACGATGTGATTATGAAATAATTTGTGGAATGAAAATGTATGGGAAAACACACAGTAGTCCACCACCACTTCGCATACTCAGAGGTGAGAGTTCTACCACTGATAATAATGAATGAGAAATTCAAAATATATGTGTTTGCTGCACAATTGCTGGTATCTGAATTATTCAAAGCACAAAAATATCTCACTTTACATCTGTTTTTATTATTGGAGATAGATAATGTTAGTTCTGTGCACTACAAGAAATACTCGTCAACTTGGATTAAAACTAATTGAGCTTATTTACATCTTCATTTACAGCATGTTAAACTTAATGAGATTAGGACTTCGATTGATCAGGTTTGTAAGGGAAAATCAAGTATCACTGTATTTTAATCTTATGCTCTTCTTGGACGCATCTAAACTTATGAACTCCATATTTAAAAGACATCCTTTGTATCTATATGGTTAGCGTACGCGATTTCCGCGCGAGAGGCCCGGGTTCAATTCCTGGCGAGAGCTCATGTGGTTCGGAACCCACCTTAGATCCATGTCTGATACAGCCTTAATGCTGAAAGGGACGCTAAACTCCAATCAATCAATCTATGTCTAAAAGTAACGACCTTTATTTTGTTCGCAAAACAGCTCTTGCTTTCTAGTATTATATCATAATTGTAAATCCATGTAACGATGTTAATAATAAAACACAAAACTGTTTTAAAATTTTTATTAGTGATTGTGTTAAATTTCTAGTATAAAATATTTTTTTCAAATATCACACAGCTATAATCAATTCAATAATCAAACACTCGTGCATTGAGATTATTTATTTTGACTCGAAGTATATAAAATATTGAACTTTTATATGACTAAGGCATCCAGGATATGCATCAGTGCACTGAATCACATAGCATGAAATATTACATTCATGATGTACTTAACACATCTACTTAAAAGAAAGTTAGCACTAGTATATAAATCACGAATTCTACGATACTTATAGAGCTGTACGCTGCAACAAAATTATATATTTAGAGAACGACATTAAAGAATACCGGGGTTTCAGTTAAGGCGAACAGTGTTCATTGACGGCCAGTACTAAAGAACACAGATGAGAGTTTTAGTTGTATGCTTGCACGTAGATCGTTTTAAGCCTGACAGGACCAGTAGCAAACACAATAACGTCCGAACAGGAACCCTTAAGTTTTAAGTATGAGAAGAACTTTCTTATCGGCTGGATGGTGCAACATGACAACAGGGACTTACATTGAACATTTGTACGGAAAAACTGTTACAAGTTCAAAAATATTACATAGCTTTAAAACCCGATATTCTTTTATGTACATTAATATAAACATACACTGTATTTATTTTCTGAATGTAGTAATACCAGTTCCTATGCATTAATATAGTATAGGTACATAAGTATGGGTATAAATATTTATACGTAAATGTGTTACGAGCTTTAATTAACTTCAGAAATAATACATGTTCAATACTTAAAAGTAATTATTTGATAGTACCCAATTAATTTATTCAGACACCAAAAGGGAGTCATATAATTATTCCAAAATGCCATACTTGAAGATCTTGCTTTTTTTCGTAGTACAATTATTTCCATCAGCTCCGTGGCTAATACTTCGGTGGGATTAGGTTACAAAGCCGAATAGTGGTTCGGATTCTATTTTAAGCCTCCATATAGCTTCCATACTGAAATACCAATCGATCTGCCTTTCACGCGTTGTATGTTATTCATTATATATATATATTACATCTTTTTATAATAATGAACCTGTACTATACACAAATTAACAAAACACTCTTGTTTTTCTATTAAGTTCTATTATTGATCGTAGTTCTTATCAGACTATATCTGTTTCTAATATTGTTGCGTTCAATGTAGATTTAATTAAAAGCAACCGTAAATGTGCGTTTAACTTTGGTAGGCAAACATTACGTTAATGAAAATAGAGCACAAAGAAGCATCATTGATAACTTGTCAATAAGTAGAAATATACTTTGTCATTCGTACAGATTATTACCATGAATCTCAACCAGAAATTGCGGTAGTACAAAAATAGAAAATAAAATTAAACCTTTCAAATTAAAAAAAAATAATAATAAATAAAGATGACTTTATTTAAAGGATCCATCTATGATTCAATATCTATATCTGAGATACATTGAAATACAATGTATTAGAAAAAAAAGTTAAATTTACACGCTTCTATCTGAGAATTCTGATCGGAACTATTTATTTTTCTTCCTCGTCCGTAGCAGTTGAGCTATGCATCCTCTTTTACTAAAAATGAGCGCAATAAGGTTTCGAGACTAATGATGTTTGATTTTATTTTGATCTCTATTTACACTTGCATTGTTAATTAGATATTTGTTTTCTATTTTACTTTGTTTTGAGAAGTTTAATTTTGCTATTAGTAATTATCCCTGAAGATCATTGATGCCCTATAGGTAGGGACGTGGTTTTCGTTTTAACGATAACATCGAATACAATGGTAAAGCCACAATAAAATATTTATAGATAAACTTAAATATATGATAGAAGGCCGTTCTTGGTGTTTTTAAATCGCTAAATCACTTTTTAAATGCGAATTTAGTACTTTTTTCAAAACACCGAAATGCACTGCATAAATCGATAGATTCGCGAAATCGCCATGTCGGTCGGTAATACAAATAAAATAACACACGTTTCCTTTACAACAAAATGTGATTCACAGAAGACCATGTCCTATTTTTAAACCGGTTGGTGAAAGTTTGCCCCTCAGGTAAATTCTACGCTTTGTTCGGTCCACTGCTCCTCGAGAATCAAATGTGGCAGAAGAGCACTGATCTTGAACTAAAACAGAATCTATCGCACAGAGGGGTCATCTCTATTACCACTTAGTTTTCCTGACTTAACGAAGGAGAAGCACGAATATGCCTAAACCATCTGTAAATGCATTTAATCGCGCGCGCGAATTTGCTTCAGAAGGTCTATATGCTTCCGATAGAACTACATTATTTTGTAAGCACTGAACTGCAAAATAATATGGGAGCGCAATGATTCGATAACTAAGCATATCAAAAGTGAAATGCATAATCAAAATAAATAAATAAAAAAAAAAAGCAAACCTCTGTCGTTGAAGGTTTACAAACTAAAAAACGGAAAAATGACATGGATTACATAGCACATCAAACGATGAAAACCTTTGTCAAAGCAAACATTCCTTTGGAGAAACTGGACGACAGCAACATTCGTTCTTGGATTAAAGAATTATTTCCAGGTGAGTTATGTATATATATATTAATTGCTCTAAGAGGACGTGGTGTTATCGTTCTCCGCTGTTCCTGCGACATATCCCGCTTACAACGGTAGTGCACTCTAATTAATCTGGTGCATTACTGCTCAGCAGGACCACCGCTGCAAAACCCAAAGAGCGACACGACGCTCAAACAATACATCGTGCAAGTGTTGTAATGATGCAAGATTCGTAAAGAGTTTGTCTATGTAGCTCGCTTACCAGTCTAGTTATTTTCGAAAAACTAACATTACATTTAACACTGAAAACAAATTGCTTTGGCAAGGTTTTGTATCACATGTAATTTCTAAGCAGGCTGGTTATATTATTATGATGATAGTATATATTAAAATGGTTATATTATTATGATGATAGAATTTTACTTATTTACTTAACGAAATACGAGATTCGGCTCAGAAGACATTTTACAAGTCAAATAAAACGAGGGGATTTAGGAAGGTATTGGCCAGGGCCTATTTGGCTAGGAACCATGCCTGCATTTGCCTGGTAGGACTAACGGAAACCCTGAAAAACCTAAGTCAGAATGGTCGGCGGTTGGACGATCTGCTGAATGCGAAGCTCTTTACTAACAAAGCAAACTTGATTTTTTTATAAGTCAGACGAGTGAAGTCAAGTCAGTTTGCTAGATTTCAATGATATGCTGATAGTTTTTTCCGTTATTAAACATAATTAGAAATGAAATCTTTGAGTTTTACGTCCCACGATTAATGCCGGTTAGGCTAAAGGAGACGGTGATGATGAGTAATGAATGAAATGGTGGAATGAATAGTGGGAGGAAACGGGAGAACCCCAAGAAAACCCAGCACACGGTGTTTGTCCACCACAAAGTTCACTTGGCGGGGGCTGGGATCGAACCCGGGACACCAAGCACCAGATGTGAACGCTCGACCACTGAGCCACCGCGGCCCTAAACATGATTAGAGTAAAACTACATGTCGTATTTAATTTAAAAAATAAATTTGTTTTTTTTAGTGGTGGATATAATTAAAAAGTAGAGTTTCGGAAAGTTCGGTATTTTTTTTCATTTCTTGAAAACTTGTGGAGTAATTTTATGAGAACACATTTACATAATTTTCTTAACGACGTGCATTTTTGTGCAAATCGGAAATACACCGGCACGGACAGAAGACCCTGGTTCGATCCAGGGTCGAGTCGCAATTTTTAAATCTCAACAGTCCATTCTTCTCTGTCTTATTTAAATGGTAAATTACCGCTGGTTTCGCCTTGTTATTCTGATCTCTGGTGCATTTATGCAAGAGTCCACGTCGTTAAGACAGACTTTTAAGACGTTAGGTTGTATACCGCCAATAAGCGGAGAAATTGTTCTAATTAGGGTTCGAATTAACGATTGGAATAGGGTAGAAAGTAACATCCTTGCATCGGGAAACCGCATTTCCTTCCCTCTCAGGGAAATTCTCATTGTTTCGCCTATATTTGAGATCATCTCGTCACAGAACTTGATTTGAATATAAAATATGTTGACCATGGTTTAAGTTTCCTTTTAAACAGTTCGAAATAACTTTTTTTTCTTTTACCGAAATTTAAAACGTTTCAAACTAGTTTATATTCAAGGTTTTGGTAAGGACAATGCGAGAGAAGTAACTGAAGGAGATGGCAGAAGAGAATAACTCAAACAAAGGCTTCCGTTAAGGATAAAAATGTTACTATTTTGCGTGACGAAACAACAGATCAGAAACGCCACTGTTTTTGTAGTACTGTTAAGGATAATGCCATTAATATCTTTGCATGCGAAGCGTCTCTTTGTTGGGGGCTGTCTACTTTTTAGAAAAGGCAGATACTACCTCGTGTGCAAGGTCCATTACGGACACAATAAACAAGTATGAAATGCAATGACAATATAAGTGCAACTGTGTCAGATTCCGCGCGTTACATGACGAAGTGTATTAAGTCTCTTGGAGTTCTTCTGGGGGATCATATACTTCATGTGCAATGCTGGGCTCATAAACTAAATTTAGTTGCCAATCTGTGGGGAAAAGAAATGGACGAACTGAATGAAGTTGTGGTGAAAATGAAGTCCGCAGTTTTGAATACACGAAAAAGGAAGCATTTGTATTTTCATTTCCTCCACGAGAAATGCCCGAATGAAGAAAAAGCTCCTTTCTATTTCCTAGTCCCGTCCAGACAAGATGGAATTCGTGGTTTCGTGCTTTTTATTTGTTTCGCAACTTGCATAGAAGATGATATGGAGTTCTTCCAAAGAGAGGACATGAGATATATTTGAAATACTGAGTGTACTTTCTTTCCCATATGAGCCCGGAAGAAGTGAGCGCGGTGAAAGCTTCAGCACTTTTGTGCAGGATCATGCCTCGGATCTAGTTCAGACCACTGTTTCTGGAAGGATCGACATACGCCACTGCCCATCTTCTGGTCAGTAAGCTTCATGACCTTAAATAGGACTTCCGCTCCGTTAAAGATGGAATCTTCTCCGATTTAACGACTTCAGCATTGTCGAATTTGCCACAATGTAAGAGAATCTTACAAGAATGTTCACGAGTGTGGGTCTGATGTTACTGAAGAAACTGGAAGATCTCATGAAAACTAACGCGTTCCAATTGCTACACCAAGTGTTCAACCCTCAGTGTATTCTTGAAAATAGAGTGACACCTGAATTTTTAATGCAAGTGAAACGTGTCAACCGGTTGGATAAACTGTCACCTCCACAGCTTGTTAAAGCCTACTTATCCTTGAAAGATAGCGTGAGAAGATCGGTAGATAACGGGCAAAAGGTGAATCTCCAGGAGACCCTCCTTGTACTGCAAAGTGAACACAAAGATTTTGCTGCTTGTTTATCTTCAAGCAATATCTTTGTCAGATTCCAACGTTGATTCTGCAAGATATTTTTCAGGATATAACTCCGTAGTTACGGTAAGGAGGCAAAACCTTAAAGAAGAAAATGTGGAAATATTGACAATTTTGTCCTTTCAAAAATTAGAAATATTGAAGAAACTATAAATTCGCCGCTAAGTGAAAATGTGTGTTGATAATGATATGAATTGCGTTTTAAATAAATATATTGTGATTTATTTTTATCTTTTTATTTATTTATTTATTTATTTTTTTTTTTTGAACTGAAGAAAATGTTAAAAAGCACTACAGTGTGGTTTTTCGTCGATATATGTATTCAAATCATACCTTAAATAAATCCAAGTTTAGGAGGGATATCGAGCCATTTTTTTTCTCAGATGGTAAGTCTAAAAATGTAATTTATTTTTTAAATTGAACATATCAAAATTTAAAACTATTCATTTAATTTTAAAATTATATTTTAACTAGCTTTCACAGACTACTTTCTCTATGTTTACAATATACTTGCTTTTCAAAACCATTACAAAATAAAGCAAATAACCCCTATTTGCTTGTATTAAATCACGAAAAATAACAGATTTTGAGTAAAAAATAACGTTGATTTCAGGGATAAAATAAAAACTTCACGTCCCTACTTATAGGGCACAATGATCTTCAGAGGTAACTACTAATAGCAAAAATAAACTTCTCAAAACAAATTAAATTAAAATAGAAAATAAAACTAATTAGCAATGAAAGTGTAAAAAAAAAAAAAAAAAAAAAAAAAAAAAATCAAAATAAAATCAAACATCATTAGTCTCAATGGTTGTGTCACTTGTTAATTATCACTCAAGGTTGCTTCACTAATAGGTCTCTGGGGGGTTATTCCGTACCAGTCTTCCGCAAATATTTCCGTGCAAACACAACCAAAAAATAATTATAACTCTATGCCGATTATCGCAAAACACGTTGACGTGAACTGTTATGGTTTGTGCCCATTTGACCTGAAGTCTTCTATCAAGAACCTCGTGAAAATCTACAGCCGATTCACTCTTACATAATTACTTATCTTGAAAGTTCTTTTTATTATTATTATTTGTAATCCTAATACAGTATTTCAATGTATTTCCTTTGTAAGAAGAGAAATATTCTCCGAATTTTTGAATCTACTATCAACTTATATATTCCCAGCGGGAGCTCATGTGGTTCGGGTTCCACGTTAAACTGTAGAACCATTCCTCATATAGTCTCGCTGTGAAAGGAAACACTCAACTCAAAATCAAATCAAATCTACTTCAATGTATTGGAAGTATTAAAACACCAGAAGAACCAGTGAGCTTTCAATATAGATGGTTTAGTTTAATTAAAACTGTAACTGCTATCTTGTGCAAATAAGATTCAAATAACTGTTCTTAACTCCCAGCAAAATAAACATTCTGATATTTTGAAAACTTAATCACGGCTTGCTAGCTGAATCTTCTAACACAACCATAAACCATAGCTTTCTCTTTGCATTCTCGGGCATAGCGGCTCTAGATATACAAAAGAAATAAGTGGAAAGCAATATTGTAGCAAAGCAAGCATTAAATATCAACCTCTGATATCTAAACAATAGAGAGAAATACCAACAATATTACAATAAATGTTATGGGTTTGTCAGTTTAACTTCTTTGAGCTGCTTTATCCATAAACTGAAGATAAATTTTACAAAAACATTGATCGAAACGATTTTTCTTTTGTACATTCAAAACTGGGACATTTATGCGTCCCGAAATTTCGGGGCGCAGATGTAGATTTCAGGTACGATCCCGGAAATTCCGAGATGTATAACAGTCCTATGCAATAGCGGACTTATTTCTACAGCAACTTTTTTTTTCTTTTTAACATGTAGTTTTAAAGGAAACCACATTAAATACGTTTATTTTGGTTTCCACAATGCTTTCTCTTTCCTTATATTTTGGAAACTATTATCAAACCATCTTCAATGTTAACTTTATTTCGCGACTAGTTACTTCTGAATAGGTATTTAATTACTATTTGGTTTACGCTGTGTACAGAGTTTAACTCACTTGCTCTGAGATCTAAACCTACCTACAATAGTGTGCATAATCTCCATTCAACTGAAGGAAATGAAGTCGATGACTTTGAAAAAAGTACCTAAAATATTGTCTGAAGAATCTAGAAGCAACATAATTATACAGAACTAGAAAATATTCTACGGTTTTCCTCTTCTGTCTACGTACAGCTCTACATATGACTAGTATATTATTATTTTCCAACATACTAATTAAAGATACAAATAAAACGTCACTACTATAATATATATATATATATATATATATATATATATATACGCGTACTGCGATTCATTCAGTAACTAACTTATATATAAACACTGACTAATTAAAAGAAGTATAATACATGAATTTCATTAAAAGAATCTTCCTATCTGGTCTTCTACACAAAGTAACTATTTACATTTAAAGGAAATAAACTTCTTAAGTACAGGAACAAATATGAGAAAATAATGTTAAGGAAAAAAAAAAACTTTTATAGTGTTTAATTTAGGGGCAGAACTTATCGACCGGCCGGATAGTACGCCAAATCGAAGAAAATCTCAAAAAATTAATTTAGGAGTCTTAATGTAAATTATTTATTTACTGATTTCATATATATATATATATCTGTGTGTGTGTGTGTGTGTAAATGACTATATTTGTGTCTGTCTAAGACTTCATCGTATTACCAATATTTCCTTGTGTCCAAACAAGCTTTACTATACTGGAGTTCTTTCAATTTCCATCAAGAAAAATGTTGAAACGTAACGTCCAGTTCTTTCAAACCAGGTTACAATTACTTCCTACTTTCAGCAACAGTTTTTATTAGAGATAATTTATTGTGTTATGGGTTTGTGATGAATGAATGCGTAGCGAACAGTGAACAGACAAAACGAACAGACTGGACCGCTTAAGAACAACTGTTGGTGATGATGTGTGTATAAAGTTTACTTGATAGACCTAACAGGAATTATACTTAATAATGCTAAAGGAAAAAGTAGTTTTGAAAGATTTTAATTGTAATGGTATTTTCAATTGATGAATCAATGTTCTTCTTAAAGTAATGAAGATGTTTCACGTAACCTCTATCTGAAATTGGCTTAAAGAAATATTTTTATCTTCATGACTTCATAATGCTCATACATTCGTTTTTTCTTTCTTTCTTTCTTTTCTTTTCTCTTCTTTTCTTTTTTTTTTTTTTTTTTTTTTTTTTGTTGTTGTTGTTTAAATTATGACTACTTTTAACACCAAAACATCCAGGCTGTATTACAACAAACTTATTATTATTAATGTTCTATATTATAAGTGTTTACAAAGTGGTTCTGTTTAAGTTACGAAACGTAGACAGAAGGAAGTAACTCGAGAGATTCGTGATGTAGTTTGTAATATTAAAAAAAAGCACAAAGTAGAAAAATAAATACTTGTAACGAAAATGTTGAATACATTATTTCATATTTACAATACCCTTCATTTTCAAGACTGTCAGAAATAGCCCTAGCGAAACAACATGCGATTTTAGCTGAATTAACAATTTCGTTTTTACAACCACCTTAATTTAGGAAAATTACGTCAGAAGTATCTTTTATACGAAATAATTGTTATGTAATTTTCATTCTTCTAATTAACAATACATACGCCGAATTAGCTAATAAAAATAGACTTAACTTCCACACACGGAAAATATACAAACTATTAGCAACGATTTTCGTTATCACAGTTGAATTATTATTCAGACGACGTTTATTGTTATTTTAGCCTTATTAGAATATAGCACTAAAAAATCACACCAATACTGACCTCAAATTCCATAGCTACTAATTTCTCCTTTCTAAGAACTATGTTAGTTTTCAAATAAACAGACTTATTTTAAACACGGACACAAATTTAACTTCAGCTTACTTACAGATGTAATTTATCAAATAAAAAATTACAATTTTTAATTTCCTCTTAAATTCCTTTGGATCTTTTATAATTCTGGTATATGTATGTTTCTTAGTTAAACTGGATATACTAGAAAAAATATTCCGAAAAACACTATTTAAAGGAAATACAATGATAGTAATTGATGTGTACATCAGAAGTGTAAAATTATAGTTTTCGACCAAAATCCTATCATACAAAAGGCATTAAACAAGAATCTAATTGAGGGAAGTAGATTCAAATTGCCTGTGTTCTTCGCTTTAACGTATCTATCCTATTTGCATTACAAAACTCCTTTACATAGATAAAACACTTACATATACACATTAAGTATTGCAGTCAAGCTATAAATTTCCTGGTATCACATATAATTTTGTATTATTTCAATTTATTTTCATTTAAAGATACAGTCTTTCACATATTTGCAATTTATTCCGGTATTCAGCATTTTTCTTATAAAAATATACAAATCAGTGTTTTTTATAAAGGCACCTTGTACACACTTCCGTGAAAAAAGTATAAATACAAATACTGTCTTGATTATTATATTCATTACTAGTCATACAATGCAATCATTAAAAGTATTCAAAATAAATAATGTACTAAGTGAAACATTAATTTTCTTTCCCTAGAACTAAAGATGCTGGTACGCTTGCGTTCATATCGAACAAAGGAACCATTTTAATATCCTCCACACTTTGTATGCTGAATAAACTTTAATCTTTTAACTTTAATCACCGAATCAAGATACGAATTTATTTCTCCACTAAGAGCAACATATGATGATTTTTGTAAAATCTGAAAAACGTATCGTATGATATATCGTTGCGAACCACCACGATATGTACATAATGACAAAGAGACGGGTTGTATTCAATTTAACCATGTTCTTAGAGGAAAAGAAAATAAAGTATACGTGGGTTTGACTCTGTAAGACAAAGGATTAATATTAAATATTGCAATAGTGTTCTTTTCCAATTATGAAATATCTTCTTTGGTCACAGACTGCTGCTTTTAATACATTCAATAAAGACATATAACATTTTAGTAATGTTACCAAAAGTTTTCAACTAATTGTAGATTTTCAAATTTATTTTTTAGCAACAGAGAAAGATCTCTTTCCTTATTACATTTGTTCACGTTTATCATTTGCAAAGATACCTGCATTTCCTTTACCCACAAATTGTCAAAAACATCATTACAGCATAGAATAGTTCTCAGATGAAAAAAATCATCTAAATGCCAACAAATTTTGACTACTTCAGTATTTACATATGAAAATTTAAACATATATAGACAGTATTTGTTACTTGCAATGATATCGTGTTTGAATATTTTACATACCTTAAATCTGAAAATATATCCCTGACTTGAATAAGAGGTTAACTACTAACACATGATAGCCTTCACAGTGTAACATAAAAGATTCATTTCTAATTATATTAATTTTATTACTTATTTCTGGAACTAAAAGCACAATAGTGTGTTCAAAAAGTCTGGTTTTACAAACAGAACAAGGGTGTAAACAAACATGAGAAAGTCCTTTATTTCACTTTCCTACAAACACTATTTCACTTCTTGTTCTTAATTTACAACGATTATGATTAGAACACTAAAAACTAATACAGACATTTCAAGGCTACGCCTTCACTAAAGCTCATTTTTTGAGAATGTGAAGTTCACAATCGGATAAATTGGTCAGTGACCTCAGTCCACTAACTTGCGAGTGCATTATTTTTATAAGTGAGAATGGACAATTAACTTATTACTTTCTCTCTATATATATGTAGTATTGCCATAAACTTTGTCCCAAACGTCACTTATATAGTTACTCTAAGTAACTCCTGATATTGCAATGCATATTATTTTGGGATACAATTATCAGCTTATACACGGCTGGACATAATGCACCAAAGAAATTCAGATTTGTGTAAAACCCTGTGCTAACCAAAACTTTTGTCTATAGGATTATTAGAAAATTCACTGAAGTTAACAAAACCAACGACAGGCCAAAGTCTAGCAGAACAGCCACGTGCGAATTCCATAGGTCATAAAAGCCACCATTGTCAGAATCTCTCGAGATCCTGTGCGAAATCAAAATTTCATGACCATTCAGATGAAGATATTCCTCAAAACAATATCACGTCTTATTCAAGATTACCTTAGAATGTGTACCTATCGCCGTAGACGAGGACAGCTTTTAATTCCAGGTTTGATGCTTCCAAGAGAAAATGGATAGAAATGAAATAGTTTGTTAGTTCAGTACGCTACAAAGTGCCACAAAACCTGTTCTCAGACGTTACTCTCAATATACAAATCTTACAACTGTAAAGATTTGAGGACTTATGTGCGAAACTCCAAAGAAATTTCTGAAGTTGCTCCCAGAATTCAAAGAGGCTATCACGAGCCTGCAGTGATGGTATGGTGGAAGTAATTTTTGGTGGAATTAACTGTCTTTTTGTGTGTGTGTGTGTGAACAAGAAATAAAAAAATAAAAAAAAACATCTTTGCAAAGGATAATGAGTAAGATGTGTTAAGACAGTGTAGTGAAATCCCTTAACATACTTTATATATAGAAACAGAGACTGGGTATTCAACAGGACTCTGCTTCCACACACAAAGCCAAAATACCACAAGAATAGATCACGAACAATATACCCAAGTAATTAACTGTGCTAATTTTTTTGCTGACAGTCCAGACTTGAATCTACTAGACTATCACTTGCGGCATGAATTGGAGAGATTGATCTGTAGCAAACGTCACCTCAATGCAGTGGCGAGTCGTGTTTCTTCATTGAATGTACGTGGTAAGGTAAGACTTAACACCACAGTTCTCATTTCCTATCTAAATCACACAAAAATTAATTCAGCTACGGTTAGCTAATGTGTTGAAGTTTTAATCTATTTTTTTTTAAATAATAAATTATAGATCAACGTGCTTGTTGATAGTTTACAATCTCTTGATATCAAATCAGACCCACTTTTCTTTGTTAAAGCCCGGTGGCGTATTCGATATGACTTCCACCTACCAACCGGTAAGGACGAGATGTGTTCTCTCATAAAATCTTCATCTGAATATGCAACAGAAAATTCACTTCACAGTCGAGGAATATAATAAAACTGTCTAGTTAATTTTGTAAACAGACAAAATGGTCTTCAAAGAATGAGAACGAAAAGTGAGCAACTTCTTGGCTCAAGTAGAGCAAATACAGTAAATTTTGTTAAATCGGAAAAGCTCTGCTTTTTTGTTATCAGGTGTATCAATGATTTCATAAAAAGTTTTCTGTACGAATTTTTCTTAGAATGTAACCAAGTTGTATTAAAACCTTTCCTACTTAATTAAACCCCTTTCTGCTGATCTAATGGCTAGCGCGTACGTCTTTGATGTACGTGGTCCCGGTGGGAGAGAACTAAAAATTTACTTTCACAATCTTTCACTTTCATTAATCATCCGACTTCTTTAGCAGGGAGATGTTACTAAAAAACTACTTCGATTCCTTTCTTTTTTTTTTCAGTACTTCATGTCTGACGTTTTCTTTTGTAATTCTTCTAAAATCATGTCTCCCTTTGCAAATACCAATAAACGATTAATTACTTGTGCAGGTTTATGTTGAGCTTTGAGTCTAGCTTGTAACCCAACACGTGGGTAGCTTTATTATAGCAGACAAGTACTTCGGATTATAAACTCCTTTTGGCGGATGATGGAGAAAGTCTGCTATCCCAAAGACTAAGAAGGACCACAAGACTCCGTTTACACTTTTAGTTTTCTAAATTTTGCAAAAGAAGTTTAATGTTTCTATACTTTTAAATTGTAAGCACCACTTATAGGGCTTCTGTGAACGCCTCGCTTCTGTCCCAATATGTAATCTCTAAAACCTTTGTCCAAGCTGTGAAGCCATTTCTTCTGTAAATGGTGCATATTATAGACGCGTGGACTAACCGTTTGTGACTTTCCATTAAAAATAAGGGAAGCCAATTGGAGTACTGTTAATGTTTCTCACGTTGTTTTACTAGGATGAATAAATATAGCTAAGTTCATTCCTTCAGCATTATTTTTGTACACTTCTCAAGAACATATTTGCGTGCGTGAATTTTTCAAAGTCCCTTAAAATCGAGAGTTTGGCAACAAAGCATTAGGAGTAATACGAGGGAAAGTAATGAAGAAGAAACCAAAACTTAACGAACACAGCTCACAGTTTGCTGTTTGAAATTCTCAATTCTTCTTTTGTTACTTTATATAATGATACTTTTAGAACAAAACAGTACTTTAGCAAATGTAGAAATCTTTGTTAAAGAAAACACATACGCTTCTCGACTATGATCGCGAAAAAAGAAGGGTTGTTAAGGAGTTCGTTACCTATCAATACAACAGGAGTAGCATTCTGCGATTGTTACGATAGCCATGCGTGTCTTTTTTTTTTTTTTTGGTGGAGATGCAATACTTTTGAACCTGGTTCGAATTCCACTAGCTGCTTTTATTTATTTATTTTTTTAACTTTTCTGCTATTCTTGTTGTAAGGTTTGTTCTATGTTTTATGTTTTACACGGAAGTGATTGAAAACTTTCTAACTTAGCCAAGTCGTACAAACGCGAAGCCTTTTCTATATTTTCCAATGTTAAAAAAAAAAAAAATCCTTAGTGCAAGAAGTCACTGAACACAGCGTTGCATGAGATTTTCGTAAACCTTATATATATATATATATATATAAAAAAAAAAAAGTTCTACTTCTAGTGTTCAGGGAAATTATTATTATCGACCATAATGTCTCTATCAAAACTAGAACATAGCTCATTATTGTCAAAATATAATATCTCCACTTTCATTCCTCTACTCAAACTTAACGGGTTAAACATTGTTTTTTCTACACTGATTGCCATGAAGAAACACAATAACAGATAGCTAAAAACTTGTCTATTTGGATTCAGTATAGTACGAATAAATTATATTTCCACATTTACATTAATGGAAAAGTGGAAGCTGTAGAAATCTATATAACTAACAATTTCAATTCTGATCTTCTTGAATGAAAAATTGCAATATATAAAGAGAATTCTGTCATGTGGATTCAGCGTCTGAAGGACAGATTCCACCTTTGGCCTTATCCGTCTATTGCAACTGGAAGTTACAGATCTATCACTTTCGGTTTTAATACCAAAACCCACAAAATCTACTCTTGTTTCTGAATACAGAACACAGATCATTTCTTCATTGAAGGGGCAAGTTCTCAGTTAATAACACTGATAGGACTAGAAAATATTAAACTTTGTGGAGCGGAGATTAGGTATGTTTTCTACTGCCTTCAAACCTGTTTTGTTTCAGGTTCAAATTGGTGAATGTAAGTAATATTTTTAATTACGAATTTTACCAAAACCTGTTTGTATCCTCTTTATGGAGATAGATTATGTGATTACAAGCGAATACTCACTTACATTTTCCTATGGAAAAGTTTGTCCGGGTAGAAATAAAAATGAGTTGGGCCACACTTTGACACTATTTGATATACTTTAGCTCCTGCTCAGGGCGATGTTTCGTCACTGAGGGGAGATGGGAAGAAGTATATCTGGAAAGAACACTGAACTCGCTGCAGATTGGGTTCAGCATTCATATTTTGGAAGAACCTGTCTCCTCAATATTTTCCTCTGCTCTGCTCAATTTGTATCTTCAATACTTTATCAGAGGGTGTTGTAATATCTTATGCGAAATGCCTATAATTTCTGTAACACACCAAATGTTTGATTCTGCAATACTATTTTATGGATGGCATCAGTGTTTTTTGGGTCAGTAGTGTTGAAGGTGCTGTGTTCGTCATCAATGAGCGTCTGATACTTTTGGAAATCTGCAACTCAATTCATTACAGTAGCATTAAAAGTTACCAGTAACAGCTTGATTTTTCGTCCCCTGTTCCTTAGGCATGTCTATTCACAGGGCCATTCTGTCGATTTACGGGGCTTATAGCAAATGTAAATTGTAGGGTCAATGATGGAAGTGATAATTCTGCATCCATCATGTATATTTGTTTTTGTGCCACTATTTATATCAATTACGGTGTATTTCGCTAAATATTTAACTCAAACGGCCAGTATAATAATATCGTCCACTTAATAACATTACAATATAGTTCTTGGTATATGTTAAACAGCATTTTGCTAACTTTTACATGGCATCAGATCAATTTTGAATTATAACAAAATTGATATAGGGACTCAGTATGGAAGAAATAGGTCCTATTAGCGTCTTTATAGAAAAACTGGAAGTTTTATAAAGCTATATGACTTCCGATTTCACTTTTGTCCCTCTTGGATCATAAACTGTAATAGATTGAAAAAATTCTTCAGTCTGGATTTAGCATGTAAAGAACAGGTTCAATCTTCGACCTTCTCTCTCTATTGCAAACGCTACCATTTCCGTTTTTAATATTAAAATCAACAGTTTCAAAACCTACCGTTGTTTCCCAATACGCAACGCAATCCACTTGTTCATTAAAAATGAACTGAACAATAATTGAAGTCAGTTAATAGTACTAGTAGGACTTGAGAATATTTAATTTTAAGCGTATAATTGATTTTAAAAAAAGATCATTTGATTATTTCCATTACCTCTAGTACTGCTTTTATAATCAACTGAATTGTTTACTTGGCCCAAGAAAGCCTAACCTTAAAATAAAGGAATTTCTCGCCATAGTCGTCGTACTCTTATTTTTAATGCTCAGGAAATCCTTTAATATGAACTTCTTTGTATCAAAAATATTAATTATTAGTTTATAATTACATAATTAAATAATTCGCGGAGTCTTATTTGCACGTATTACCAGGGAATACCGGTACAAAGTTCATAATCTACTGATTTAAACTGTATCAGAGCATCAGCAATGATTGTGGGACTGAAACGTGAAAAAGAACGGAGAAAGATTAAGAACTAACTGGAAGTCATCTGTTTGGCATAACGTTCGAGTACTTATAAGCGAAGGAAAATCAGTGTAGGAATTGAATATTTTCCCCAGGAAGGGTGAATTCACCCATATACGCCCAGTCATCACATATTATATGTGTGCCATTACAAACTACCCCTTCTCGTGGTGTACACGTGTAACTACTACTTTATAACGCATGGTTGTACTGAGTTTGACGGGCAAGCATACACCTATGTATAGTGACACGTGAAGAAGTGGTTTGTGCTGCCACCGGCCCCCAAGCACATTTATCGCACTTAAATCAAAATGGGAAAGACAGTGTTAATTTTGAAATTAATTGACCAAGCCTCGTATATGAAAGAAAGATCTCGAAGCCTTCTCTCACCAGCTTGGTATGTCTGTCTGTGTCTGTATTGGTACGTTTAGCACCAATCCTATGACCACATATGGTCAAACGATAGGGACCTTGATCATGTGATATCTACATGCTTGGTGACTGCCCCTTTGTGTCTGAACTTTCGGGACTCTCACTTTCCCGCCCACGCTTTGCTGTATGTAGAAGTTGGTTGGACAAGCAAACTCATTCGCACCTCTCCAGCCGAAATCGCCGGACCTTCGCATTCGTGCTGCTTCAAGTTTTATTTTATATTTTTATGCCAAGTGAACTCCCAAGTGAATTTTTTGAATCTCGAAGTGAGTTTTTTTTTTTTCGACTATCAGTAGTATTGTAGTCAATCAAGTTTCACATATCGTGTGTTGAACATTGTTTTGTCGTATTGTAATATTTTCCTACGTTCCTGCACACTCAACAGCTGTACATTGTTTGGGATCATTATAAGGCAAAGCCAGAATGGAAATCGTGCACCCATGAATATATTAGTATGAACGTAGCTGAATTATCATCTGTGGAGCTTATTGTGGACTCCCCGTGATTAGTTGGGACTCGACGTCAAAACCACAACAACCCCGAATGAGTTCACCGGTCGAAGATCATTGTGAGTATAACACAGTTTAAACTATTAACCATGCCACAGAACCACCGTAAAATCCCAATCGAAAACGGCCGTAAATATCATAAAATAGGAAGTTGTTTGTTTGTAATCTTAATGTTATTCTAAATGTAGTATATTGTGCTGAACTAAACATTTTAAATCAGGTTTTGTTATTTATGCATGAAATTAATTTGTAACTTGTTGTTTACGTTTAGTTCAGTTATGTGTACATGCATTCACTTTACGGTACTTATATTCTTGTCTGCCGTCTCCCAGCTCCGGTTTGGATGAGGATGTAGGTATTGGACGACTCGTGATTCGTCATGGCGCAGCTGGGGAAAATGAGAAAGAGATATAAAAGTAAACTAAATGGAGAGGGAGAAAAATAAAAGTGAGTGTCGTATTCACGTTTACAGAAAATCCCAACCACGACGAATACCACGGTCTTAGTGCGTCTCGATATTTTCTCCATTAATATTGAAACCAAAAGTGGAAGTAGATTTCTACCGGTCCGGTTGTAGTAGAGGTTAGACTGAAGATGGAAAATATTGTTGGGACGATCCACTGATTACAGAAAATAACTTCTTGCTATCTATGACCGATTTTACTCTATAGTGATGACCGTTAAAACCGGAAGTGGACAATTTTCTACAACAGGAAACCACTTTTTGCTACCTATTACGGGTTTTAATTCTATAGCGAACAACATTAAACCCGAAAGTGGTTTATATCTGAAGCTTCCGATTTCAATAGGGTTAAGACAAAAGATATTTCCTACGCTACGCTAGCTCGAGTTTTAAATAAAACGCTTATCGCTATCTCGTATCATTTTTGGTCTGTGTAGATCAATACTGAAATTGGAAGTTGTAGTGGATTTTTACTGCTTCCGGTTTTAGTACAGAGGAAAGAATATAGATGAAATATACTCTTGGGATGTTTAATCGATCAGCAAACAGCTTCTCCATATGCGCATGTTACCGCTTTTGGTCTATAGTGATCAACGTAAAAACCGGTAATTGTTCATTTTTGTTACCGGTTTAATTATTGCCTACGTAATTGAACTCGATTCGTACCTTTTGACTTACTAAACAAATTTGGTTGTAATATATCAAGTAATCCTCAAGATGTTTTCATCTTGCGGACGGACGGAGAAACAGACTGTGGAAATATGAAACAAAGTTTTGATAAAACAATCTCCTTAACAAGATTGTTCCTAATTGTAATACTTTCGCTTACAAAATAAAAGTTGTTTCCTGTTTCTCTCCTCCTGAAGATTCAAAAGCATTCTAGAAGGTGGAAAGTTTACCGTGCTAGGGATAAAAAGTTTTTCTTCAAGTGAGCACACATTTTTGTCAGGGTGAAATCCCTAGCATTCCCCCGTCAATATGCGTACTTGTAAGAATAAACGCTTTTAACACTTTAGTAACAATTTAGTAGCATCTATGAAACTAAAAAAAGAAAAAAAAATGCTCAGGAAATCCTCGGATACAAACAGTAATCACTTGGCGACTTTCTAAAGTATGACTCCTTCTGAAGAAATTAGAAGGAAATTAATCTTAAAATCAGAAACTGTAAACTAACATGAGCAGAAAATTTTATTTAAAAATAAACAAAAGCACCCAGTGTGATTCGAACCAAGTTCAATACTTTTGAATTCAAATAGAAAGAAAGAACTAAACACGCACGACTACTGAAACATGCTCTAAAAGTATCGTTCCGTTGTATTGATAGAGATGAAACTCCTTAAAATTCTATTTGTTTTTTCACGATTTTCTTTCGGTCAAAAGCTTGGGTGTTTTCTTTAACACAACGTTTTCTGCATTTGCCAAGTACTATTTTGTTCTGAAACTAACTTTACATTAAGTAATGAAAAGGAATCTCAATATTTCAAACAGCAAACAAGAAAGTGTGTTACGAAGGTTTCACTACTTCGTTTCTTATTACTTCCCCTCCTACAGCTTCCAGCGCGCTGTTGCCAAACTCACAATTTTAAGGGGCTTAGAAAAATTCACGCAGGCAAATATATTTTGGAGAAGTGTACATACGGTCTTGTATATGTGGAACAGATTTTATGGCAGTACAAGGTATTTAATGAACAATGATTCACTTAGCTGTTGTGTGTATTTCGAAAATGAAACATCAGAAGAAAATTGAAATATGATGACCTGATCTTGCTTGGTCATAGCCGATTTCGTTTCTTCACGACAATACTAGGACAGAATCTTCAATAAAAGATTTTTCCTTCTCCCTTACGGTTACTAGTATTTATAGCTAATGCCACCTCCTTTGCTTACTGTTTGAGTTCTTCTTAAAGAATATTATGACATATGACTGGCCCAAATCAAAAATTGTTCTTAGCGGTCTATCATAATAAGAATTCTGAACAGTAAACATCATTACTACCGACTCATTCTAAATACAAAATTTCGGGAATTCTTCTAACACCATAGTACACCTCGAGAACAGTTTTAAATTTTTACAGCAGAATTCATTCAACTACAATGGTTTTAACTGTTAAAGAAATAACTAAATAACCTGAGAATGCAACATGAAAGTACGATCTTCTATCATAGTTTTAAAATTCTAATTTACAGAGGAAAATAATTTTATCTCAGCCCTTAATACTAGAGTATCCTCCATTTACTTGTATATGATATACAAACATTTTTACTATTTTATGTTCTATATGATTCAAAAATCTCTAATTTTTATTACCCAATCATAGCAATAATATATTACTCTTGCCTATTCATGATAATAATACTTCATATTATGTTACATTTTATAACAATCTACTTCATAATTCAAGAACTTGTTCGAGAAACGAAGGAAAATGATGTATTTTCTCTTACTCTAAATTCTCCGTCGGTGCAAATTGGATTAAAATCAGAGAAAAAAAAAGTGTGACAATTTTAATAATTATATGCATTCATTAGTTAAGACACCTGACACGCCAGGCACAACAGGTACTGAATACAGCCCCGAGGTCTAAAGTGAAAATGTGTGACTGGTCAAGGAAAGGATTGGTACTGTAACGATTAGCGCACTGGCAAGGTAAGCCGGAGATATGGGTCCGATTTCCGACCCAGTTGCAATTTTTCACTTTAATTGTCAATAAATTGACATAATTGATTGCGTTAGTATTTACAACATTGTGGCTCCAATGAAGGCGTAGCGTAGCGTACGACCAGACTTAACACTACAAAATAAAGAAATTTTTTTGTATATAAATACATACAGACTTCTATAGCATATGTTTGGAAAACATACTATGATATTCTAGACAAATTTCTTAGAAAAAATAATTGTTTAATATTATTCTGAGACACAGAAAGTGCTAATAATTTCGTAACTTTGTAAGTTTGAAAAAAAAGAAAAAGGCACTTTTGTGATTAATGTAACATACAAAAAACAAAATTACACTTTACACGTATATTAAAGAAATTTCAATAGTTTGACTTAAAACATTAATCTAGTTCATGTGAAAATGTTTCCTTTCATTAATGCTCATAATACTTTTCATAAAGAATTCATTTATACCAGTTTATGGTTCAATCAAACGAAACAATAAAAAGAAATAAACAGTTAAAAATAGAAAGAAACAAAAAAACAGGATATATTCAAACTCTTCTACTATGTTGATATATATATATATATATATACTACAGATCCTTTGCTATTTACATGTATAGTACAGGTACATAAAGATAAGAATACGTGATTTAATCAAAAACTAAGTGCACTTCAATAGTCAGACACTAGTCAAATATAACAAAATTCACAACCTGAATTTAGTATGTTTCCATTCGAGTTAATTACTAAAAACTTAACTAGCTCCATAATACAATAGAACACATTATTATCTACTCTTCAGTTAGAAAAAATGAAGTTCTCTTCATCTTTTATATTCCTGTATCATAAACTCTGTATATACAAATATGGCTATAACTCTATACCATTGTCATATAGAGACAATCGCAAATCTATATTTTACTAGCACTTCTCTATATAACAAGTAATATGAATGCAAATAAATACTCTGGCACACATGATTCAATGATTTGTACAAAACATAATGAAATTTCTACTTGATTTAATAAACTTATACTCTTGCTTTTAGTATTAGAAACCACGCACTATTGATATTCACTTCATATCGAACATTACGAAGATTTTTCATCATCCACAAAGGAGGAATTTAATAAAGCACATACAATAGAATACTTATGTCGTTGTTCATATTTTGGATTTCGTGATTACCAGTTTCTAAACCTGCGTGCAGTGTTCGAAGTGGAGAAGTATTGTGGATATGGCATACTCGTACCCGATTGAATAAAATTTAAGCATATCTCAATATGCAACATAACACATACGACACACGTGACTTAGATTATTAGGACGGAGAAAGTAATGCTTCTCCCTTGGACTGAAGCGTACACTCTGAAATTAACTACTTTGAACACTGTTTGTGTTCATTTAAATTCTTGAGAACGTTATTCAGGGAAAATAATAGGGGAAAACTGTATTACACCTGATTTTAAAGTAATGTTCTGGTGTTCTCCTGTTGAACACAGTGAAAACCGGCCAAATACTTTTCAGTCTAATACTCTCACCTTACTAGAAGATCAGACCAAATATTTTTCACTTTTATGCGAGATATGTTTAACCATCTCATCTGAAATAAATGCTTTTGCTTACCAGAAGTATTTCTTATGAAATACGATTTTCGAGTACTATGTACAGCCACTAATTTTAATTGTCTGTGAATTTCGGTTGGAAAAATATGAACGGAAAGTCCTCCCTATTTTCCCGAATATAAAAGCTTACAAAGAAATTATTTTTCTTCTACTGCACTGAAACTTTAAGGAAAAAAATAAACTTAGAACGTAATTTGTAGGGATGGCCAAAATTTTCCGGAATCCGGATTCCGGAAATTTTGTTTTCCGGAATCGGAAAATTTACTTTCCGGAATTCGGAAAAATTCCGGATTTCGGAAAAATTCCGGAATTCGGAAAAATTCCGGATTTCGGAAAAATTCCGACATTCGGAAAAAATCCGGAATTTAGAAAAATTCCGGAATTCGGAAAAATTCCGGAATTCAGAAAAATTCCGGATTTCGGAAAAATTCCGGATTTCGGAAAAATTCCGACATTCGGAAAAATTCCGGATTTCGGAAAAATTCCGACATTCGGAAAAAATCCGGAATTTAGAAAAATTCCGGAATTCGGAAAAATTCCGGATTTCGGAAAAATTCCGGAATTCAGAAAAAATCCGGAATTTTTCCGAGATCCGGAATTTTTCCGATTTTACTTTCCGGATTCCGGAAAGTAAAAATTCTGGAATTGGCCATCCTTAGCTAGTAGTTGTTAAAAGAGAAACACAATAATGAATAGGCTATATATACTGTATTAATTTCTTGTAGTAGGATATGTCTTTATCATTTACGTAGACAATTGCTACTGCAGTTATTTACTACTTTATGAGAAAGATCTTATTTTCACACACAAAAAAGTCGCCGGTATGTCTCAAACATTATCGCGTTCCCACCTGCAGCTGCTCCAAAGCACTGCAAACTACTTTTTAATCAGGCGAAAGGCAGTGAAGGAAAATAAATCTCAACAAATATTCTAATAACATTCGCTTATTGTCAACATACCTACAGTGAGCGCAGAAAGTGTTCGTACACCGTGCATAGTTTATATTGAAAACAGCTAGCATGAGAACGGGAGGTGGAAAAATATATATATAACCAGAATTAAGACTACACATTCATACATTTTATTTCTATATACAAGAGAAAGGCCAAACAAACACAATCACTGTTTTGTTCAGAAGAAAAGAGAGAATTCCTTTTTTGTAAACGCAAAAAGTCACCGTACACTTATGCTTGAATTAATGCTTATAAAGTATATTACGTTATTTAATATTTTGTGGGATTACCCTGTGCGTTAATGATTGTCTGTAATCTTCGTGGCATTGATTTCACCTGTAGTAGTTCGTAGTTCTGTAGCTTCGGGACTGATTATGTCCCATTCTTCTTGAATAGCTTTTCTTAGGCCTTCTTTAGTAGACAAGCTGTGCCTTCTGATTCTTGTCTCCAGAACAGATCATAGATGTTCTATGGGGTTCATGTCTGGGGATTGGGGAGGTGTGCGAAGCTGTTTCAAGGTATTATAGAGTCAGGGGCGGGTCCAGAGGGGGCAATCGCCCCCCCCCCCCACAAGAGGAAACTCTTATTTTATACATAAATAAACCCATCCATAACAAGTTTGGAGCTCTTAAAAGTAGCAGTATTACCGCCGACCGCCCCCCCCCCAGAAGTCCGTCCTGGATCCGCCCCTGGCAAATCTTGCAGACAGGCCTTGTTCAACAGTACAAACAATAATTGCGATGTATAATGTTTCTATCACTGTGCGAAACCATAAAAAAAATAATAAAAAAAGAACTCGAAGACCAAGAGTGTTGAGTGAACAAGTTAAACGTTACATTATTAGGGAAAGAAAAAAGGTTCCAAAAAGTAGTGCTGTGCAATTGGCAACGGATCTGGAAACACGCGGTGTTAAAGTATCAGCCAGTACAGTGCGGAATATTTGCAGGGTATCATGGTCGGATAGCCAGGAAAATGTTCTGGGTGAACAAGACAAATCGTATAAAGAGACTAAAGTTTGAAAAAGAGTATAAAGATAAGGGATCAGGCTTCTTTCTGGAATAGGGTCATATTTTCGGACGAAAATAAATTTAATTTTATCGAGTCCAATGGGAGGCGTATGGTATGGCGCAAGGTGAATACAGAGATGAATCCTCAAAATCTCGTCTCTAAAGTAAGACACGGAGGAGGGTCCGTGCTCGTCTGGGGTTGTATGAGTGCCTCAGGAGTGGGTCGTCTCCACCTTATCGATGGAGTGATGATCTACAAAGTGTATATTAACATATTAAAGGAATATCTCCATACTAGTGGGCAGAAGATGGTTCTTGAAAACAATTTATTGTTCAGCAAGACAACGACTCCAAACATACAGCGGAAAATACTCGATTGTGGCTACTCTATACAGGGGCGGATCCAGGACGGACTTCTGGGGAAGGGGCGGTCGGCAGTAATACTGCTACTTTTAAGAGCTCCAAACTTGTTATGGATGGGTTTATTTATATATAAAATAAGAAAGTTTCCTCATGTGGGGGGGGGGGCGATGGCCCCGATCGCCCCCCTCTGGATCTGCCCCTGAGGTTTGCTATCTTTCTCAAAGACTTACCCTTCTTATGCACTTTAATAATTACTTTTCTTGTCTCCTCATTTGTTTCTGTTCGGTTGCTTCCCATTTCGACAGCCCACCGTGCAGTTTTTTCACTCCTATTCACAACTAAACTCATTCTGTTACTCGTCATGCTATACAGAGGTGTATACTCAGGTGAATACTAGTGAACCCCAGTTGTGGTATCTTTGTTTCGTATTCGTACGTCAGGTGTACGATCACTTTTTGCGTCTACTCTATATATTTTCTACGGAATTTATTTACTTTCTGACCATTAAACTTGTCTTTGTGGTTCTTTATTGATATATTCATAAAGCTTAGTTTTCATTATTCATATTGTGTGTGTTATTACACTTCTTAAATTTTCTGTTTCTTTTTCGCAGGCATTCTCGTTTCAATAGCATAGGTGTACGAACACTTTCTGCGCTCACTGTATGTACAGTAAATACAAATTGACTTTACGAAGTATACAATGTAATTGTTCAATAATTAACATAAGCAGGCATTCATTAATTTATATTAATATAATAGTTAACAAAACTAATAAGCGGGTGATTGATGACTCAGTGGTAGAGTTTTCATCTATGGTATTCTAACCCAGGACATGTGGGTTTTCGATGGCTAATTTTGTGTTCGAAAATTTTCCCGGTGGTACTCTTGGTTCCCTTTCTTATATTTGTTCCATCATCACTCATTAACGAATTTAGTTTATCAAAACTCTATAGCCATATATTCATTCTGTCCGTCAGTGAAACAAACAGTCTCAAGAACTATCTGATGGATTACCAATCAATTTTGGCCATGATGTACAGAGTCAATAGTTAAGAATCGAGTTCCCTGATGAATGTAATATTCAAACCGGAAGCGGTACAAATCAACCATTTCCGGTTTTAACGTTAATCATTATATAGTAAATATGGTAATAGATAGCGAGAAGCGGTTTCCAGTAATCGACATATATAACATTCATGTAGATAGCATGTTACCCAGTTTGTGCATCTGCTGAAAATAATGAGCTTAGGTATTTAGAGAGCATTTTCCGCTTTAGAAAATGTGTGCTTGGTAAAGAATGTAGAGATTTAGCTGAGTCAGGCACGTAGCTAGAATATGGTAATAGGAAGGGGGGGGGTCTGTCACGAAATACTATGGTTATTTACCAGGGGCTCAATCATTCTAAACTATTTTATTGGCAACATATATTGATTCGTTTAGCCAAGATTTCTAATGGGGGCATGATACTGTGGTTACACACCAGAGGCTCGATCAATCTAAATATTTTACTGACAACATACCCATATTGATTGGTTAGAACAATAAAATGAGGATATATTAGTAAGTATTTTAATAAGAAGCTATGAAGAAATCTCGAGTAAAAAATTATAAAAAAGTATTGAAAAAGATATAGTCTTCCGAGGTCATTCGAACGGTGTCGAGAATTTTGCGTCTGGGAAATTTGCGCCCTACCTCAAGAACAGGGAAAATTGCGCCTGCGATGTACCTCCACCGGGAAGTTTGAGACCTGCGAAATAAAAGAACCTATTGGAGCTTACGCATTTCCTCGGAGGGGCTGACATTACAGCATAAACAATCCTCCCCCCACAACCATGCCATTTGTGATTTATTTTCATTGTGGCTATATAAGGGGAGAATAAACTTCAATATAAGCCAAAAGAACACAACGGATCAACGCAATCACTGCTTCTTCCAGAGATGATTTTGGGGGAACACTGGCCTCCCCAGAGCTCTCAGAGTGCCCCCTCGGAGGAGACCAAAATAATACGTCTATAATATAATAATAAATAGAATAGTACCAGCAGTGACCCCCCTCCGGAATACTAAATGTGCCCCCCGGAACATTTTTCCTGAAAGAACGACTGAACGCAATTGTGTGTTTGAAGTGTAATTCCAGCAAGTAAACACACTGTACATAGTTTTCTTGATAATATTACTGAACTGATTTTACATTCACTTTACATTTTCTTTTCTATATTTTGTGTCCTGAAAAGCCAAACAACTCTCAAGGATTGTGAACAGAGATATCTGGGTAGAGCCAAACAGCCTTTTGTAGATTAAATTATACTCTTTGATTATATTAATAAATAATTATATATCAGTCATTTATACGTTTATTGTAAATTTTGTAGTATAATGAAAAATTGTATTTGTATGGATTGCCCTTTAGTGAACTAAAATTGTATTTTTTTTCATTTGTTCGGAATATTATAACGGATGGAGTAACTCACTGAGACGATGAGAGGCAAGCCTAGTTCAAGTGCGAGTGGAAGTTACTTTACACAATACAATAATAAGTTGAATTGTAGGGCGCTAACATCCCAGTGCAAATATATAGCCGGCGCATTTTCCCCTCTTTTTGGGGTAGGGCGCAAACATTCCAGTGCAAATATATTGCGAGTGCATTTTTTCCTATTTTTGTGGTAGGGCGCAAAATTCTCGCATTCAAGGAAAATATAATGTCCGTGAAGTTGACAAGCCACTTATGTCAGACTCCAATTTCGACTTTAAACGTCGCTAGTGCTACGTTAGTGTTCGATAGTGACGCAAATCGTTAGTACTCCAACTGCATGCCAACACGCCCACTTCTAAGAATCATCTCAAAAGTGAGGTTAACCATTAGAGCAAGTAAGTGCTCATTGGTGCCATTAACATTAACGTTAAAGCCTCCATCGTACGGCCCTTTGAGTAATAATAACACCACGTTTTTTGCTAGTCTCAATGCGTCCCATTATTCTCGCGAATATTCTGACGTGCCCAAGTTAGTTACTTTTTTTTTTGGGACTATTGTTTATGTTATTGTTTATTGTTTATTGCTAGTCTGCAGAGTAGTCCTTACATTAATATGCCATTGTCCTTGATAATCATTGCGTATTTACAAGCAATTTGTTATTACTGTTAGAAGATATCAAAAAACAAGATAAAATATACTACTTAACGGTTCATATTTTTCTTTTACAGTACATAAACGATTAATAATAATAATAATAATAATAATAATAATAATAATAATAATAATAATAATAATAATAATAATAATAATAAGAAGAAGAAGAAGAAGAAGAAGAAGAAGAAGACTATTCCAGCATAAAAGTTATCAATTGCATTACACTGGCAACAAGCGACGCATATTTTAACTTCATAAAAAATCGTTTCTCACGATTTTCTGGAAAACTACGTATGATAACATCTTCATTATGTCAAGTTGTTTATCTCAGTGTAATATATGTCTTACCTCTGGACAATATCACAGTAAAACAAAAATTAAATATTAGGAGTACATCGTACTTTTGGACTACATCTCATTAACCATGGGAAGATTGAGTAGTGTATACTTTAAGATATAAGTTTCAGCTTAACTTGCATCATACATTCTTAGGATTACAAAAAGGAAATTTGTTCGTTTGCATTTGAACAAAATTCTTAGGATTACAAAAAGAAAAAATAATTTTTCCGAATTCCGGAATTTTTCCGAAATCCGGATTTTTTCCGAAATCCGGAATTTTTCCGAATTCCGGATTTTTTCCGAATTCCGGAATTTTTCCGAAATACGGATTTTTTCCGAATTCCGGAATTTTTCCGAAATCCGGATTTTTCCGAATTCCGGAATTTTTCCGAATTCCGGATTTTTTCTGAATTCCGGAATTTTTCCGAAATCCGGATTTTTTCCGAATTCCGGAATTTTTCCGAATTCCGGATTTTTTCTGAATTCCGGAATTTTTCCGAATTCCGGAATTTCTCCGAATTCCGGAATTTTTCCGAATTCCGGAATTTTTCCGAAATACGGATTTTTTCCGAATTCCGGAATTTTTCCGAAATCCGGATTTTTTCCGAATTCCGGAATTTTTCCGAATTCCGGAATTTTTCCGAAATCCGGAATTTTCCGATTTTACTTTCCGGATTCCGGAAAGTAAAAATTCCGGAATTGGCCATCCCTAGTAATTTGCAATATTTCTGTAACTACAGTTTGCTAATCTTCTAGTTTTCTTCAACCTGAGTAATTGTTATTTACAGTGGATGCTAAGTACAATATACTTAAGATTAAAATTCCACTATTATAATCTTGTGACCTTTCCATTCATTCTAAGATGTACCCAAAATATCTATGAGTAGTCAATCCAATGCAAATATATATTTTCCTTTCTACTAAACCATTAAAGCAAGGAACAAAATGATGTACCCGAAATTTTAGCTGAATATAGAACATTAATATGCTTTTATATACTCAAATTCTTTGGAAAAATTTTGGTAATATTAATCAACAACATACTGCGCTGTTTGGTATACGTGTAAAACTTCTGGGCCTGAATAATACATACTGCTACAGCATCTTTATTTTATCACCTCAGTAGCAGATTTTATTAATTTAATATGACTAGTTTCTGATGAGGGAGACGGTATAGATATAGGCAACTTAAGGATTTCCAATACTAGAAACAAAAGTACACTAGTTTTCTATACCTACATAATTGTAACATTTTTCTTAAGTTCAAGGTGAGATACTCACCGACTGACTGTTTCCTTTTACATGAAACTTTCTGTGAGATAGCAAAATCTGAAAGTAAGAAAATTTTTTCCCGCATATTTCACAATCGTATCTTCTTTTTGACACTTTACTTCTCTCCTGTAATAGCTGCCATGTTTTGTAATGAAAAGTTTTCTTTTTCGTTAAAGCTTTGACTTTTTCTAAATACATTTTGATTGCATAGTCTTGCGTTAAAGAACCACTACAGTGCATTTCACCTTCATTATTATTGAGAATCTCCCTTGGATTGGCACAACACACATCTTTACGTTTATGTTTCTCTGAATTGTTTGACATACATTTTCTTACCTTACATAGCAAATCCTCATTATCTTCCTCATTTCGTTCGATCTTCTGAGGACTTCCCTCAAATTCTTTGGTATGGTCTGGATCAAATGATGTATCAGAATTTTGTTTGCCTGTCGGAGTTAACAAAGCTTCTGAAAAACTTGCTTCAAAGCTGCATAATTCACATGTTAATTTTCCTTTGCTAGGGTTGAAATTTGAACTATCAGTTAAGTTTGTTAACTTACTACCACATACATCGCATGACGTAGAACTAGTTCCTGATATTTTTCGTTTCGAGGATTTCTCTTGTTTTATCTGAACGCAAGACTTGCATTTTCCTTGATCAACTATGTCACTAATATTCACTTTCGAGTTACAATTAATGCAAGGAACAGGGAAATCTTTCAGGTTAACATCGTTACGATTTATTCCTGGGATTTTGATCTTATGTATACCAGCTGAATAGAAAAGCCAATCCTTATTCTCCGTTCTTTCTACTCGAAGGTGTTCTGGATTATTCATCATATCATCATAACTGTATTTGGGTTCAGTGTCAAGTACACCTATTGAATTATCAGCACTGATCTCACTATCAGTATGTTTTTCTTCCTTCATACTGAAATTCAAGGGCTCATCCTTTCTACTAAATTCTGATAGCCTAAAAGAAAAATGAGACTTTTCATTATATGCAATCTTTTTTTAAAACGATCTAAAATTAAATGTATTTCTTCTAAAGACCCACAATTTACATTTACTAGTGATGTGTACTCTGCATTGTTGAAGCGAGCGTAAACTTCTTTTTTTAATTAGACATTTTTATCACTTAAACTTTACTGATTTTAATCTCAATAACCAGGAAAGATTCATAACCTTTGAGGAAAACTATTTTTTAAATGAAAGTTATGCTGAAATATATCCGGATTTCAGAAAAAAAAAAAATGTGATCTTGCAAACTATTTGCATACAAAATCTATTTAATTTTCAATACAACTGGGCGAAAGATAACGCAAAACACTAGTTGTACGAACAGAGATTTCGGAACAACTCTTATGGCCAACAGCATTGCTACGTCTCGATCCAGCATAAGTTTGTTTTTATAAAGTTCATTTCAAAAATTTTAAATAATTACTTATCATATCAAATATTCTTGTGTGTCTGATTCGATATGGGTCATTCCATTTAAAATCTCCTAACTTTAAGGTGTGGAGGATGTTGCAGTTTACGGTCCACCGTTTCAGGGAATTTTCTGAAATTCATTGATTGCTCACCCAAAGTTGATTTTTTTCCCTCATACGCAGGCACTAATAGGATAGATTTCCTCTATCCTATGATCTATGTCTTCTGTCAACTACAAGAAGTTCTTTACCACACGTTGCTTGTCTTCATGACTCTTTCCCAGTGTTACAAATAATGTTACCAACCATCCGGTATTCAATCGGACAGTTCAGCTTTACTATTTGGTATCCGGTTAAAGGTTCATTAGTCAGACCGGCCATCTTTCGTTTCAGGTCCATCAATGGATCCTGAAACATTCTTGTTGAAGTGATATAGGCACAGGATCTGACCAGTATTTAGACCCCCCATCATTATAGTGATACTAAAAATTGATTCTGCTTGCATGCAATATGTTGCATTTGAGATCTCCGATATTACGAAGTTCTTTTACGATTTATCAAGAAATACAATGATTGTACAGTCATGTTAAGCAAACTTCCTTCCCAGAAGCTCTATGTTTAACCCAGGGGAGGCTCTCTAATATATTCACAAGTCACATGCCTTTCTAGTTCATACGTAGAAAAATATTTAAAATAAAAAGAACGATTATGGATATTTATTGTTGTACACGAATGAGGAACGACCAAATAAAAATTTTGTGCTTTATTATGAAGTCTGCAACTCCATTGATGTTAATGAAAGATTTGGCCACATTTCGTACGTAATGATGCTTATGTTACTTCCTGTTTACTAAGGAGAAAGAGGAATGGAGGAGGCGGCCTGGGCAAAAAAGGAAAGAAAGATTTTTCTTTATTCTAAACTTCAACTCCTCTCTCTTCTTTGTTCTTGTCCACTGTAGCCTCTTTCATCCCCTCCCATCAAGAAAGGAAGAAAGAAAAAAGGGCCCCCAGCTAGCCAAAGGTTATTTTGCTCTATAGAGACAAATAGTAATCAATTGCTCATACGTACACTTCATTTACCTCCGGAGCTCCTCCGTGGCTAAGCGGTTAGCATACGCGCCTTTGGCGTGGGAGACCCGGGTTCGATTCCCGGCGGGAGCTCATGTGGTTTGGATTCTACGTTAATCAGTAGGTCCACGTCTTATATAGCCTCGCTGCTGAAAGGGACGTTAAACTCAAAATCAACTCAACTCAACTCATTTACCTCCGATAAAAATCTGAGCAACGTCCCATATAATGGGTGACTAAGCTGAAATTGGTGTACAAAGTTACAAAAAATATATTTTATAAAATTTCCCTGATTTCAGATCTTTTCCCCTGATCTTCTCTGACCTGTGCCATTTTTCCTGAGTTTTCCCTGACTTCCCCGACGGGTAGGAACCCTGCATTAGTACGAGTTTGAATTCTGTACTTGAAATAATAAGCGTTACGTAGTGTTCGGAACTCGGAGCACTAAGCTTCTTAAATTTGACAAGAAATTTTACGCTATTGCTGGTATTGATTCTACGGAATGCTTATTTGAAGAGTAGCAACAAATGACTGAACTAAACTGTTGTTGTTGGAAAACCAAATTTTACTGACGAATACTTGTGTTACCATCAAAAGTAAGAAATAATACTAATGTATTTACATATTTACTGGTACTACCGGCACCTATGGCCTTAATTAAACCCGTCAACGATAACGTCCCTCGGCATCGCCGAATCGGCGAACACACTATTCACGGAAAGTATTTTTTCTTTTTTAAATATAAAATTGCATATTTTACTTCAAATAGGCTGCAAGTGTAATTCATACATTAATTTGTTCTACAATTATCTCAAGCTAAGGTAAGCTTCTTTTATTCATTCAGTACATTCAGAATTTTGTAAAAGGTCTTACGTTGAATATTGTTGTATACATTAACGTGAAAGCATCTAATTCGCCCAAGGAAAGTCCAAAATCTGATAAAAATCACTTTCGATGTGATCACCTTAGTTGTACTAATAATATACTAACAAAAAGTTCAAAAGCTCAGGTGGGTGTTTTCATGTGGGTCCAACCCCACTTGGGCAAACCCTGCAACATCGTGTCCGTGGGTTTACTCGGGACTCTTGCACATTTGCATTCTACCAACTATTTCATAATGACGTTTATGAATCATCCGTCTCATTTAGTGTATAGGGCATAATTGTAGGATGCAAAACTGAAAAACTTAATTTTTTATTGCTAACAAATTACGAAAAAAGTCTCGCCCACATTTAATACTTTTATATAAAATAAAAAAAGGAAACATATAATATTAAACTAGGTTACAGAACGGAATTAATACTAATCTTCTAGTAGACACTACGTTGAGAATTTCAAAATAGCCTTTGCCTTTTAAAACTGAAATCAGTATGAAACCACGAATTAGCAGAACAATTGTAATAATAATATAGCAATACATACCTCTTATAATATGGTGATCTATCTCTCTGGCGCTTGTTCTTAAACCAATTCGAAACTTGAGTGAATGTGAGACCTGTTCTCGTTGCCAGGATTCGCTTTTCTTCTGGCGATGGATAGCTGTTTTTCCTGTAAGCTTCTTTTAATATATTTCTTGACTTTTGTTTTAAGAAATAAACAATCTCTTCCCCATCCCAGATCGTCTTCGGCAGTGGATGCTTCTTCCGGAGTCTATACTTCTCAACAGCTCCCAGAGGCTGTCCTTTTATTGCTTCCGCCTCGTTGTAGTGTGCCAAGTACCACATTCTCTGTAAATTTTTGTGGTATTGAGAAGTAAAAGCGTGGTTCTCTAATATAGTGTAAAGCTCTTTGTAACGATGATAATGAAACGCAACCACAGCCTGTGCATGAAGTACAGCATCACAGTTCACTACTTCATTCCTCGGAAGACATAAAAGATATCTAGCCAAGTTTTCAATATTTCCTGTTTCATACAAAATATTACACACTTGAGTTACTTGTTCTATGTAGGACGGGAATTTACCTAAAATCCTATTCAAATCATTACCTTTCGTTAGTAAATTTCTCAATTGAAAAGCATCATTTCTACCAGTATCATTCAAGGATTTATTGCAATTATTTTGAGTGTACAGTTGTACGCTATTAATGATGCTTTCTTTCTCTTCTTTAACTGCTAGAAATTTGTCTAATTTTGAAGAATTTATGTTTGTTCCATTTTCTGATTTCACAACACTTAAATCTATCACCATCTCTGATATTTTGTTTTCAGCGCCGTTCTTAGAACTATTTTCTTCCTCATTCCTTTTCTCTTCATAATCATCATCATTTGCTTCTTTCTCTTCTTTAATTACTTGAAACTCGTCTGCTTTTGAAAAATTCATTGTTTTATCCTCTGATTTCACAATACTTAAATCTATTACCATGTCTGATATGTTATCTGTAGGATCGTTTTCAGAACTACTTTCCTCCTCATCTTCATCATAATCTTCTTCACTATCATCTGATTCCGACATCACTTTGGTAATGGTGATTTCATCCGGTTCTGTTGGCCTAAATGGCTTCCTATTTTCAGTCAAGTTATCGGAATTGGTAGTGATTTCAATATCTATATTTGCAAATTTAATGCTCGGCTTCGATAAATTTCGAAAGTCAATTTTTTCATGCTGTCCTTTAAACTGACAAGATTCTAGAAAAGTCGATTTTGGTGTCAAAGGAGACAAAATTTGGTTGAAAACAGTCTTCTCGTAACTGGCTTCTACTTTAGGAACTCCGACCTTTTTCGCGCAATCAACAACCACTTCACGCATTCCAAGGTCCTTTTGAATATTTAAAAGGACACAGTCAGTTTTCTTCGTTATAGTAGGTGCAACTTCACATACTATAGAATCCTTTTGATTATTCGTATCGATTTCACTAATCTTATTATTCTTATTTGTTACGGTAAACTCGTTAAGAGACTTTTGCGAATTTAATCGGGAAATTGGATTAGAGTTGTTAGAAATATAGTTTTCATTTAATGCTAATTGGCACGAAGTGTCTGAATCACTTAACCTGTAATTAAAGAAAAAAATACTTATTATTATTTCGAAAAAGAAGTAAAACCATAATTCTTTACAAGTTACTTTTGTTGTTATTTTGCAACAGTGAATAAAGACAGTAATTATGAACGCATTTCAGTTGTTACCAAGTATTCCTTTCCTAACAGGAATCGACGTTGATCAAACATATACCTCACGCTTGCTTAAAATTTGCACTCTTTTAGTAGTAAAGCTTTGGTAAAATCCTGTGAAAAGCTAACATTTAGTTTGGTATTATTAGAAAGATAACTAAAAAGCCACGATTGTAGCTGATACTGGTTTTACTCATAATTAGTGCTCAACACTCACAAGTACTTCCATAATTAAATTAACTTTAAATTGACACAAAGGTGTCAAGACTTAACACTTAATTTAACAAAATATTTATCCTTCAAATCAGATACTATACGCTAAATTTACGATTAATTGTACTACGCGTCAGTATTGAACTATGTGATTCAGGTTTCAGGAGCCGATTTTGCTTTCTTTGTCAGTTACTCCATGAAGATGAACACTGATCTTAAGAACTTTCATACCTATTTATTCAATTCTAACAATGGGAGACCCGGGTTCGATTCCCAGCGGGAGCTCATGTGGTTCGGATTCCACGTTAATCAGTAGGTCCACGTCTCATATAGCCTCGCTGCTGAAAGGGACGCTAAACTAAAATCAACAACAACAACAATCAATTCTAACAATGTTATCGTAATGGTGTAACGTGCAGTTACTTTTTTTTTTCTTTTTAGTTCAGAGTTCACCGTTTATCGAGTAAATGATAAAGACAGCACAAGCTCTTTAAATATTAATACATACTTAAATACTACGGCACAACAACGGTGACCAGATCATCCCCATTTTTCACTGGATTGTTCCTTTTCACAAAAAATCGTCCAGTCCCGAGAAAAATGCAAACGAGACCAAAATGTCCCGTTTCTTGAAAAAAAAAGGTATCCTGTTTTTGGCTCGTAGTTACACAGTATACTAGTAATTTCTTGTATGGACTTAAAAAAAAAAAAAAAAAAAGACAAAATCGAAATTGATACCTATAATTCTAGTTTTTGTTAAATGTTAATATAAAGAATAAAACAGAAATATGCTTAAATAAATAAATAAATAAAAACTAACAATTTTGAAAATTTAGACACTTCTTCCTCACTGGCATGAACAACGGCATAACATTGACTGTAGACTATCAAATAATGCCAGTTTGCCGAGCGTCACGTTTTTAGATTTTCTAAACCCGATCAGCCTACAATGTGTGTATATATATATATATATATATATATATATATATATATATATATATATATATATATATATATATATATATATCTGAGCCATTCAACAATTCACTGCTTCATAAGATTTAAACTCCTCCGATTCTGATACTACATCTTATTACGGTAGAAAACGTTTATTATGTATTAATTTTTAAATCAATATTCTGCGTGGATATCAAACCATTGTCCAGCGTCTATATTTGTGTACTTGTGAGGAATATTTGTTTCGGTAACACAGATTGTTTGGAAATAAATGGCTACAATGCACGATATCTACATTCAACCTTCCGGATTCAAAAGGTACTGAAGCACTGGAACAGAGAATAATACTAACTGAAGGTTACAATATGCAGTTCTCATGCCAGGAGCGTAGCTTTAGGTTCATAGGACATGCTAATTGTAAGATGCAGTTTTAAAGTAATGTCCCGGATAAATATATAGATTATTTTGTGTATTTAACATGTATTAATTTATGTTAATTTGTACGTGTTTCACGTCTGACCTGAAGTAATACATTCCTACTTGTTGATACTTTTCTTTTGAGGCATACGGAAAGAGCTTGTCCAGTACTGGCTCTTTATCTTCTTTCTTGCGTTACTCTTCTTGTTTTATGAGAAGACAGTATTTTCACACATTTAACGTTTTATCCGTGTTATCAAATATTCACTTACAAATTGAGTATTTTTCCGTATCCATACATAACAATATTCTCTCTTTTCTCTCCCTTTGCTTTCTTTCTCCTACCTTCTTCCCTTTTCTAACAACTACTCTATGAGACGGCCACCACTTTTATTTTGGTAATTCAGTGCTCCCTGTAAATTTATTCTATGCTTCTGATGTTAAGTTTTCCTTTGTGTCTTGGCAATATGAAATAACATATTGTAAAATATGTATATATTATTTTCTGAAAAGTCTTCCGATTACATTGCGTGATTACCACTTCCTTTTCATTTCCTAATAAACACAAAATACATTATATTCCAAAAGTATCGCAGTGTTCCTCAAGGGGTCAATAACCAAGAGAGCACGAGGACCTTGTCAACTTGCACAAAAATAAAGACGGATACATAATTGCTTTTATGTTGTCAGTCATTGATGTTTGGCCTGAACGTTGTTTCAACTGATTCTTTGAAATTTTATCTAATGAAAACCTAGCCATCTTATAAGACTTAAATTACTTAAGACCTTCCCCTTTGACTTATTGCCATTCAAATCACTTTTACATCTGAGCAACGAAACAACTGACTAATATGCCATCAGCTGACTTCATCGGAATAGATAAAAGAAATAATGCATCATAATCAAGAGAGAGTTCTTCGAACAAGCTGTAGCTATAATATGATGAAGTAAGACAGATGCTACAAATAACCATTACATTATTTTTGTTAATAAAATAATTGTTTCTACTGTTTTGTATTTTTATAATTAATTAATTAATTTGAAAACAAAACCACAGTTATTTCATTGTTTTGCTTCAAAATGTGCTTGTTACATATATAATTTTCGGTAAATTAGTCCCTATTTAAGTTGGCAAGTTTTCGATGGAACCAAAGGTAGCCAAACACTTCACTCTCACGCACCCAGACAAATATTCTTGGAAACGAAAATGACCATTTACATCCCAACAACCTGGTAAAGATGAATCAGCAAATGGCAAAATAATAAATTTATACAATTTTTAATTTAAAAAAAAAAAGTTCTGATGATGACCTTATATTAGACAAAGAGTAATAACATTACATTATTTAAGAGTCAAATAAATAATAGAACTGCATTTTACTGTGCTACACAAGCATGAACTCTGAACACTCAGTTAATTGTTTCGTAAGTATTACAGAACCATTCCCAAGAGCGTGTTTATATATATATATATATATATACTTGTTCTTTGTATCTATACATACAAAACGTACCCCTTCCGATTGGGTAAAAAGGTTGTTTTGTTGATTTATTTCTGGATATTATTCTTTACATGGAAAACTGATGAGCTTGTGCCAATATCTGCTTTTATTGAAGCATTTTACTTTCTGCAGAAGAATATAATTGATCAAAACAGAACATTTTGTTTTTCTGTGACCAATAGCAGAGTGCACCGAGTCTTTTTTTTTTTTTTTTTTTCAACTGTGGTTTTATCTTGTTTGAAGGGAAAATCCTGGAGCATGTTATAAAAAAAATAAATTACATTTCAAAATATACCTTCTTTTGTGTATCTCGTGGCGTATTATACACAAAAATAAATAAGTAGATAAATAATATAATAAACCATCTTACTTCAACATTCCTTGTCGTATTTTATTGAGCTCATCCAGCATTTTGCAGCCAGGAATCTTCCTTGAAGGCTAGATATTTAGATATTCAGCTATTTGTAGTTTAAAAGGAAGGATAAAGTACAAAACAACACAGAGGATCTATATTCTTTTAGCTCTTTCATTCTATTCAAATGCGTTCTACTTATTTGAACGTACTATTGAGAGTTAATAAAGAGAACAATCTTATTTTTTTGCGCTACTTATACCCCCCCCCCCCATAGCATGATATGATCGCAGAAAATTTGCCACGCCTGTGCAGAAAAAATGCCACAGGAGGGAAAAAAAGCCAACAGAAAAGTTTAAAAACATGCCTGCTATGTGTACATGTCTTAAATGGACGGATAACTCGCATAAATATAGTTTAAATATGTCGTGTAAAGCGTATTTTTAAGAATCACAAGTGTTTATCTGCAGAAAATTTTTGAAGAATTCTTGCAGAAAACCTTTGACTTACAAGAGCTCATCGCAGAAAGACAAAGAAAGTTCTGCCATCGGGCTTATACCATATTTTAACCTGAACTTCCGTTCTTCGAAAAAGAAGGCTGCCAGTGACTCGCAATAAGACTTTGATTTCTTAAAGCTGTCTTTATCATATTACATACTTCGAAACGTCTGTGATTATATATATATTCATATTTCACGTTTCGCGTTTATACTTTAAACTGGAATTTATTAATGCTTGACTAGCAAACAGTAAAAAATCATGTATATTTCAACTGAGGAAGCTTCGATATGGGTTATATACCTTTATTCAGATTTCATAACAACTACTAACCGCAGACATGAATAAACGATAAATAATACAGAAATATTTGGCATCAGCACTAGGTAACGCCCGATGGATGGATTGCCACTAAGGATTTCAGGAGTAGAGCGCCAAAGCGTAACATTGGTCGTGTTCCCGGTAATTTAATTGGTATAGCATGTGAGACGTTAAGGTTCGAGTCTCCGCCAGCTAAGCGCCCAGATTTTTCTAGATTATCCCATCATCTATGCGCAGCTTTCAATAACTGGAAACTCTACTACTTACACTATACTCGGAAGCTATCTATGAGGTTATCTATAAATATACAGTGACAATCTTCTAACCAAATATCGAACATACGTTTCTTAATACTCACCATCTGTGTTGCGGAACTTTGTCTCTCTGCCTTGTGTTTTTAAACCAATTTGAGATCTGAGTCAAACTTAGTCCAGTTTGTTCTGCCAGTAATTGCTTCTCCTCTGGCGTTGGGTACATATTCGCTCGGTATGCCTGCTTCAACATCTCTCTTGCTTTCTGTTTTAAGCAATACACAACTTCTTCTCCATCCCAAATGGTTTTAGGAAGTGGAAACCTCTTGCGTACTCGATACTTCTCCACAGCTCCCAGGGGCTGCTTCTTCAATGCTTCCGCTTGTTTATAATGTGCTGCATACCAAAGTTTCTGTAATTCTTGGTGGTAGACAGAGTCAAAACAATGGCTTTCTAAAATCGAGTAAAGTTCTTCATATTCTCCGTAGTGATAAGCAACAATCGCTTTTGCTCTGAATACTGTATCGCATTGCAACAGTTCGTTTGGAGGTAAAGAGTGCAGAAATTTAGCGAGCTCTTCAACATTGTTCCCATTGTCATTCACAGCATCACACATTCGCTCTACTTCGTCAGAAAACTTTGTACTTTGAGCGTCAATGCGTGATTCGATAAATATTTTATGATCAGTGTTATTTGATACATTCTCTTCTTTTGTTAAGCCTTCCACAGATACATCGACTTCTACATCCACATCAACTGAATCATATTCATCTTCGGCATTCATAATCATACCTCCATTGGATGATATGGCATTTTTTGAGGAAGTTTCTGAACTAGACAATGCCGAAGATGATAAATCTCCCAATACAGGCACTATCTCCATTGTGACGAATCCATTATTAGTCAGTACAATGAGAGCTTAAAGAATAAGCCACTTTCAAAGCTAAAAATAGACGAAAAGAAGAAAGAATTACAATCCGAATTTAAGAAGACTGGTCAGGTAATGCTACCAGCAAAAATGAGTACACATACTCTACTTTTGTGTGCATGTGTGTGTGTGTGTGTGTGTGTGTGTGCGTGTCAACAACTTTAGAATAAGTCGATTAATTTTAATTCGGTTTTCTCTGACACAGAGAGAACTTAATTTTTTGTACACTACCTGAGACAGTATTGCAGTTAGTCAATTAGTTCGAAAGTTGTTATAAAAAGACATATACGAGGGTTATTTTTTTTAAATTCATTGCGCCATGAGGAGAACTGGACGTTGCCCATCCAACACCGATAGGCAGATTCTGCCATTGAATCCTTGTGAAGTAGCAAACGTGAAAACATGTCAAGTGCAATCGAAACTCCTACCGAGTATTAACTACGTGATGTAATTTGATTTCTCCAGACGACTGCCAAGTTCCCTAAAATTCCAAGATCAGACAGTTCAGAAATCATAAACTACGCGTTTCGCAAACGTGATTCCCACATTCAGTAAGGTCTACAAAAAGGCCACTCACCTCTCTTTGAAAAGCCTTGTACTCAAACCCATATTTGGAATTAAATCGAAACAATGTTGATTTATTTGGGGTAACTGAGATCTTTATTCAGAACCAAAGCGTTTATAAAGATCTTTAGAACAAGATTGTTATGTTGGTATGCAACACTAGTGTACACAGCTATCACTTATCAAGTTCCCGCCGTAAGCTTTACCCATTAGACGATGAATATGCCCTTCCGCATTGAGAAATCGAATTATATCATGTAGTTCACACTTGGAGGGCGTTTCGAGCTTTTTACGCTTGCTACTTCAAATAATTGAATGGAAGTCTTTCTAGCAGCGCGGAGAATAGACAACGACCAACGAAGAGCTTTGTTTCATATTCTTATGCTTTCTATTTCGTAATCTCACTTAGTTATCCTCCTCGAGTAGCTTAACAAAGATTGAAAAAAATAATCTTGAAACTTAATAATTATGAAAATTGTTACTGTAACAATTAAACTCTAAACTGTAACAATATTTGATCGTTACATACCCTAACTATATATAAAACATAAACTGACATAAAATAAACGGGTACTTCCGGTTGACGTGGAAAATTGAAATTTGGCATGATTGGGACTAACCCACAGGAAAATTGCCAAAAGTGAATATTTTTAGTTTTTAATGGGTCTAAAGGGGAATGAAGAAATTGCCATGAAATATTTTAATCTTATATTTTAAATAGGTGAAATAGGAAAGGAAATTTGAAATTCAGTAGAATTGTGTAATAAGAGGTATCAAGTCGTAGGCTGAGTAAACACGGGGATCTGGAGGCGGAGCCAGCTAGCTGAAGGCTAGTTGAAATACAAAGTTATAATAATGTAACAATTAACATCATACCACAATGATTATATAACAATTCCGTAAATTAGAGCAACTTTGAGATAAAGCAGTGAACTGCCTTTGAAACATCAGAGAAGATAAATAAAACACGGATGGAACACCAAAAGTTTAATTTAATCAATGTAAAATGTTCATATGTTACCTAACAACCAGTGAGCTTGCTTAAATAAAAGAGCTATCTTTGATGTACCAAAACCCAAATATCTACGTGTGTGTGTCTGAAAATTCAAATGAAATTTTAATGTTTCACGTTTATGCCTTTTAGGCTAAATAAAACAGATGGTTAATGAAAGTATGTGAAATTAATTTTTTTGTGCTCTTCCAACGGGAATCGACTTCTCGAAACGCGCGCAACACAGGCGCACGGCCTAATCACTAAACCAATGGGGAGGGATTATGTCTGAAAATCGCAGTAGCTGAAGTTTACTACCTGTTTTTAAGTAGCTTTTAATATTTAAGTGATAAATTTATTTCGAATTTTGTTCAAAGTAACAGAGAGCTGCACACTAAAAGAAATTACGAATAATGAAAAATTTAAAATTACTGATTGCCGATGAATGCGCTGCACTTAAGGAGAAAATACCCAAGACTGAGGGAATAAAACAATAATGCACAATGTTATTTTATGTTTTTGAATATGTGAAATTTTATAAATATTAACTACAAAATTCATTGACAATATTAGCAAATCATCTGGAAGTGAATATTTTGGTAGACAACTTTAATACCCATGTTTTAGGCCTTAAATCAGAAATAATAGCAGATCGAACATATACTATTGATTATCTATTGGTTTGTTTTAGATACAATAATATATATATATATATATATATATATATATATATAGTGTGTTTCAAAACAACACCGACAACGTTTGGGAGGTGATTCCTGACACCAAGATAAGACAAAAAGTATAGACCAACCTGGGTGCACAAATGCTTCCTTTCGGAGTTAAAGGATGCCGAAAACATAAAAAAATGAACTTTAAAGATCCAAAGGTCCAAAACAACAAGTACTCACGCAACAAGTGCTATACAGGGAGTTTGGCTAAGGGCATATAATTTGCAGTACTCACCAACTACAACTATAAAAACTGTTGCAGAAGTACTGCAGGATTCTGAAACATGGATATTTGGATAGGGCACATACTATTTCTTACGCGAATTCTTGACCCGCCTACGGTAGATCCTATAGTTTTGGAGTAATGGACCTTTAAAGTTCATTTTTTTTTTTTTTTTTTTTTTTTTTTTCATGTTTTCGGCAGCCTATAACTCCGAATGGAAGCATTTGTGCCCCCAGATTGGTCTATACTTTTCGTCTTATCCTGGTGTCAGAAATCACCTCTTAAACGTTGTCGGTGATTTAAATATATGCAAAATGTATGCATTGCTAATTCAAAGGTTTTTTTTGTATATATATATGTATGTATGTATGTATGTATGTGTGTGTGTGTGTGTGTGGTTTTTACACCCAACTAAAAAGTGACATATAGTGATCAGGAAATGCACTATAATCTTTTATCACATGTAAGAGAACAAACTAATTCCTATAAATTTTGCATAGAACTTTTCCCAAAAACCGACGTCCGATAGTGTTTGAGAAGTAAGGTTATTTAACTTTTCTCTTAGAAAGGTTTCAAAGGAAGGCAGGAACTTTCACACATGACTCCAATTTACCATAACATGATTTCCAATACTCCGAAGTCATCGCACACTGAAACTGAATGATTGTGATTCTACTGCCTCGGGATACTCGGTAATCGACTGTTGATATTTGAATTATCTTATTGAACTCTTTACGTGAATTGAGTAAGTGTAGTCTTCTTTTATTATTATAATGGGGGGGGGGGGGGGTTGGAGGAGGAAATGTCTTTGACGTTGTGAAAATTATTTAGAAGCAATTGTATGAGAGGTTACGTAATTCGAGCTTACGTAAACAAGTATATAAATACCACAATATGTTGATACATATTTCTGGAAATCTTCAAAGTATTTTTCGTAATCTTTTTCTTCCTGTGCGAAGAACGGAAACTTTTGCTAATACACTCATAATCAAATCCTATTTCGTTAATACCATTTCACTTGATATGAGTTTTAAAGTAAATACTAGTAATTCAAAGGGGATTTCGTACCGGTTCTTCATATTAACTGAAATGGTAGTATTGCACAAACATATAATTTACAGGTATCTTTTACATCACAAAGATAGATTAACCAATTAGCTTTCTCCATTAACATTACTTCTACAATATAGAAAGCTAATCAGAATATATCAGTATAAACAAGACAACACACATATACAGTGAAACCTGTCTGTGTTGGCCACCATCGGTTCCATCGAAAAGTGGCCAACTTAGACAGGTGGCCAACTTACAGAAAATAAGTGTGATTTGTGTATTTTTAGAATAGGATACCTACTATTACTTGATTGTAAAATTTTAATAATCATGCCACGACAGCTACTTATAAATAATGTATATAGAGTAATCATAAAAGTATACAGTACTAGAAAATATTACTATAGTATGTTTAGTATATGTGCATCCTCTCATATGGCAATAAGAAAGAGTTAAGAAAAATAACAAAACATATTTTGCATGGCCAAGATACGTAGGTAAATTTATCATTATCATCATAGGATAAACATTGCTTCAGTGTGGCCAACTTCCAAGATAGACAGGTGGTCAACTTATAGACTAGTAAGTAACGAATGTCTTATGGGAAAATGCACGTTCAAGACGAACTAGGCCAAGATAAGCAGGTGGCCAACTTAGAGAGGTGGTCAAGTTGACAGGTTTCACTGTATTATACTTTGGTCTATCTCTTTGATTATCTACAACAAAGATTCTGTAGTATTTCAATTTTTCATTTATTTTTTATTTTATTTTTTTAGAAGCAACTGCATGAGAGATTAGGTAATTCGAGCTTGCGTAAACAAGTACCGCATAGAAATGTATTGGTACATATTTCTAGTAATCTTTCAAATATTCTCGTATTTTTACCCCGTACGAAGAACGGAAACTTTTGCTAGTACTAATAACCCCTATCTCGTTAATACCATTTCATTTGATATGAAGTTTAAGCTTTAAATAATGAAGTTTCAATTTTTTTCTTGAAGTTTTCACAACTTTCGGCTCTCCTCAAGCTTCTTTATTTCTAAAGATAATTTTCTTTCTTCAACTTTTCTTATATTCTTCTGTTCGAGTCTGTCTTTTTCTCTTTGGGGTGTTCTTTGTATCCTCTGTGTGTAACTAAAAACAAAATTCTTGACTCTTGTGTAATACAGCAGGTTTTCTTACTTTTCGATTTATTTTAAAGCATATCCCTGGTTTTCAAGGTCAATATGAACCCTGTTAGGTGAGTATTCGAGCCATTCCATATGAAATCAACAAATCAAGGTGGCTCATGTGTTTTAGAATTTCTTCAAATTTTGTACAAATGTTGTGGTATACAAACATAGCACACCTGTCAAATTTTACAGCTCTACCTCAAAGTGGGCTGCTGTAGGAACCATTCGAAATTTGGGGGTTTTGTGCAAAAAGCACATAAGTCCGCCTTCGACTTAAAGTACTGAAACCGCTAGATCTCTGCAAATATTGAAGCTATTTGAAAATGGTTTTTACTAAGATGTTCTTAGAATTTGTAGCATTTAAAACATTTTACTAATAAACTTTTCAAGTGGGGTTAAGCAAATGATTTTGCCATCAAAGAAAAAAAAAAGAAGAAGAAAATAATGTCAAAATGTGGCAACTATTTCTGAAAAAGGCCCATCTAACACCAACCTCAAATTTTCAAAATAAGTACCTCTGGTGTTCCTCTTTAACATATAAAAAAATTAGGAGGGTGGTTTTTTTTTTTTTAGTATGTTCAAGAAAAACAAATTATGACAATGTAAGTTGAGGGCGGACTTTAGCATTTTTTGCACAAAACTCCCAAATTTCCAATGACTGTTTCCAATTTTCCGTGTTAAAAATGTTTATAATTGTCAAGAGTGAGGTAATTGAATGAATGAATTGTGCCAGAAATTTGAAACTTCATGTACTATTGCTGAAGGGACTCGCATTCTTTCATTAGTTCCAAAATCATGGACGACTAAGAAAACAATTGAATCATTTCAAACAATTGAGTATCTCGTTAGTGCATTAAAAGAACTGACTCACTCAGAAGATATAAGTAGAAACAATGGGTTCAAACTGAAGGAACCCAAATGGAGATAATTATTAAAGAAACAGAAGACTACATTGACATTTTTGTAGGAAAAAAATGACAAATTAGCGCATCATCACTTCATAGCCAAATCCCAGAGCGACTACTTGAAATACACACAGTAGAGACTTTGGATGACAAATCATGCTTAATTATAGTTGATTTTGCTGAAAACTGCTCCTGTATTATTGAAGTTATGAAGTTCAAGAGTAGCACGGGACCAAAATTATATCATTATGAACACATCAGCCTGTTGAAACTTGAAGTCAGTCGTGTATCTTCTTCAAAGTCGTGTATCTCATTCACTCTAAATACTTGAGCAGAATCGGGAGACACTAATCTTTTCATGAAGCATTTTATTGTGTGCATTTCTGAAGAGAAATGGTGGATTGGAAAAATAGTCGAGAATTCACAAGAACATCGTGACTATGTCAATTTCCTTCATCCCTATAGACCCAAGAAAATGTTTTTCTGGCCAAAAACATCTGACACATGCTGGATTTCATACGAAAACTGCATCATTAATACTGGAGTACCCAGTATCTCAACTGGTACTGGCAGAAATTACAACATTTCTGAAGAAGGAATTCAAGTTACTGAGAAGACCTCTGAAATCGGTGATAATAGACCTTAGGCTCAATGTTTCAAATTGCTTACAATCAACCGAACATATAAATGTTACAGTAGGACGTCGATAATCCGAACGCGGTCCCTGGAAGCTAGTGACAATACACTAATTGAGTTTTCTTTGTGTGAAGTCAATGTTTTTACAAAAGCTCGTTCATATGTAATTATTTGTCATACATACTTTTATTTTCCCTTAGGCCTATACAAGTTAAGTTTTAAGTGCGAGTTACAAGAACAGTGTAATTTAGTGTACGAGCAGGTTCTTCAGAAACATTAAATATACATAGTCTTACGTACGGTATTGTAATTACTATATGTACTGTATAACCACTATATCGATAAAAGAACATACCGTACAGTATATTTAAGCCTAAATGGCATTTTCCTGGTCATTTTCGAAAATCCGAAAAATTTCAAACCTGAACTACCTGTGGTCCCAATTAGTTCTGATTTTCGACGCTCTACTGTATTTGTCTATTATATAACTATAGTTCATTACTGTTCAGTATTTCTTTTGTTAAATCAAACAGCACTATATTGGCACATATTGTTTTAAATCAACTTTATAAATTACATTTAAGGAAGGGTTTCTACTTTCTTTTTTTTAAATTATTTCTTCATAAGAGCCATCAACTATTGTAAAGGAACATACTTAGCCATGCAAATAGTATTACTAGAAAATTAAATAATATGAGACTTGAATTTTTTTTCCTTCTACATATCAAAAAACACCATTGTAATTTTTCAATATGATAAACAAGAATACCAGAGCTACTTATTTTGAAAATTTGAGGTTGATGTTAGGTGGACCTTTTTCAGAAATAATTTTAAAAAATTGACTATTTTTTCTTCTATTTTCTCTTTGATGATGAAATTTATATGCTTACTAACACTGAATCCAGCATTTCAGGACACTTTATCACTGTGACTAAATTAAAGGTGTTTGCAGGAATATTATGTCCTTTTTTAGAACCAGGTTTGACTAAAATACCACGCTCCTTACTGATCTTCTGAGCTTTACGAACGTGATACTCGGTTGTTTGAAATGTTTCAACAGTCTTCATAGTCGTCCATGATTTTAGAACTAATGACAGAATCTGAGTCTTTTCAGCAATGGTACTTGAAGTTTCAGATTTCTGGCGCAATTTATTTATTTAATTACCTCACTTTTGACAATTATAAACATTTTTAACACGGAAAATTGGAAACTTGGGAGCTTTGTGCAAAATGTGTCTAAGTTCGCCCTCAACTTACATTGTCATAATTTGTTTTTCTTGAGCATACTAAAAACACCCTCCTAATTTTTTTATATGTTAAAGAGGAACACCAGAGGTACTTATTTTGAAAATTTGAGGTTAGTGTTAAGTGGGCCTTTTTCAGAAATAGTTGCCGATTTTTGACATTATATTTTCTTCTTTTTTCTCTTTGATAGCGAAATGCATATGCTTAACCCAACTTGAGAAGTTTATTAGTACAATTTTTAAATGTTACCAATTCTAAAAATATTTTAGTGAAAACCATTTTGAAATAGCTTCAATATCTCCAGAGATCTAGCGGTTTCAGTACTTTAAGTCGAAGGCGGACTTAGGTGTTTTGCAGAAAACCCCCAAATTTAGAACGGTTCCTACAGCAGCCCGCTTTGAGGTAGAGCTGTAAAATTTGACAGGTGTGCTATGTTAGAATATCACAATACATGTACAAAATTTTAAGAAAATTTAAAACATATGAGCCACATTTTAGTTTCAAATTTGGTGATTTCATATGGAATGACCCATTCTTCTTTTTCTGATTAACTGATATATGCATCCTAGTGAAGTTTCCTTATCTACTCTGCCTCTGCTTTCTTGACTTAGTGGCTCGTCTAGTTCTTTTAGAAAATAGGGTTAGAAAATTAAATATATAGACACCTAATTTAAGAACGCCACTCTGAATAAAGTAGTATGGTACAAATTAAATAAATAATGCACGCCTCATTACAGTAGATTCTCCGGAAGAGAGGTATTTGTTCAGAGTATACTCACCTACCTTCTTAGGTGTATTTCCTGAAACTCCACAGTGACTTCATGTAATACCCGTTCGACATCCTAACCTACTACTCGTCTTCTTTTGCTTGCTCACATTACCATACACCCAGCAGATTACGAAACAAATTCTCACGTTTAAGCATACTTCATTATATAATAATAATAATAATAATAATAATAATAATAATAATAATAATAATAATAATAAATAGCTAAAATATATTACTTTGCAACGGAAGTCTGATATATCTCGGGAACATATTAACATCTATGTATGCTACAGTACCCATCAGCAAATATTGATCCCAGGCTACGGAGGTTTCCATTCGTTTTTACCTACCGGATTGCTTAAATGTCCAATCAACAGGAAATTCTGTAAGTACAAACGGAAATCTCTGCGGACCGTTATCTACCGCATGACTACGGTAATCTCCAGAATGTGTTAATCACGCGACATGCTTGTAACTAGGAAGCTGTAAGGAACAAAAAGTAATGTGAGTGCCATTATGTAATCCTCTATACGAGTAGCACTATTCACAGTACATATATTCGAACTGGCACTTTCGTGGATATGTACTTTGCAGTACCGGCAAGTGACACGTGAACCATCGGCGCCCTAACTCTCTGTGAATCTCGTCTGTGGTCTGTGTCTAACTTTTCGGCTACAACACTTCTCAATGAACTATGGAACAAAACACCTCGTGCAAGCACGCCCAACGAATATAGAAAGTAGCGATGCTATCCTAATTTAGAGGACTACTTTCATCATGAAATCGATTCCTATTATTTTATACATTATTTCTTATGAGGAGTTGCGATCTCTTTAGGATCGCTTTACCGTTATGGGATAAATTCAACGTGCGGACATATACAATAAAACCGAAAAAAAAGTACTAGGTGAGCACTAAAAACAAGAAGCGTTTGTAATTCGTGTAAGACAAAGCGAAGCTGGTAAATCCGAGAGCGAGCGTGTCCGTAAGGAGGAGGCGCGTCAACGATGGTGAGTATGCGCGTAAACGAAGATAGTAGAAACCCACTGGGCTCTTATGCCATAACTGTCAACGGTTTTTGGATACTTGTATCGTTGCGGATCATGACTCAAGATACACTGCATTCACGTAGGAATTCAGTTGAACATGGCTCCTCTATAGACTATTACGTGGTGAAAAGCACACACTTCGGATTACGTTTTCGAACATTATTTCGGACGTCACAAATACGACTACAATATATTTTGTTTACTTATACATTTCTCTTTTTAAGTAACATTAGATATTCTTCTGTAAATTTTACACATCTATCGTCCCCTAAAATAGGATTACACCACATTCGCTAACAAAATGTTTTAGAAACATTCGGCAATTTGCATTTTTTTTTTTTGTTTGTTTGTTTGTTTGTTTGTTTAACGTCCAACGATTATAGTTTTTCGACCAAAGAAGATGAAAGATTAATAAAAGTGAATGGTTGTGAAATTATTTTTTAGGTTCTCCCATCTGTAAGACCCCGTGCACCAATGAAACACGCACTAAACACTAGACACGAGGGGAGGGTGATTTACATAAAGAAACTATATATTTATACTCATTATATGATGCCCTTTTTTAAAATGTACATGCTGGCACTCACGCTCTTCATTTATACAACGTAGTTGGTAAAAATGGAGTCGGATAGCTGGTAAGCCCTCCTAAAGTGAATCTACATCTAGTAATAGTAACTTCTCCCTTAAGAAACACTTATTAAAATAGTAAAATTCCTGATGAAAGAAGTGGATATATCATGAATGTAAATATGTTTACCTAAAATGGGACTGCACGACAAATTAATATACGTACCGTAAGGCGGAGTTACTTTGCACAAAATATGAAAAGAGTTTCACAATCCTCTGACGGCAAAAGCCATGAACAGTAAAGAGAAAGTTTCAACTGACACCGTACGATAGAACATCTAACTATATTTTGGCTATAATGTTGGCGGTTAACATTAGTTCTAATCACGGGAGGGTTCGTTGTTGTAGAAGTGTGGAAAAAAGTCACTGTAAAGGCCACCAAAATTTGAAAGTTATCACGTACAAGAATTTCCGTCAGTCAGTTTCGTAGAATACTACTGTGTATAATTGGACTTTGATGCAATAGCTGAAATTGAAATGTGAAACGTGTTGAAGTCATAAAAAAAGTAAAAGTGGGAGAAGGCGTTTTCAGACTCTACTCTGGGTTACTTTGCACCAGTCCAAAATACCGCTTAGATAGGAAATTATTACTACTGGAACCTCCTGCATTCTAAATTTAGGTAGATGCCGGACTGAATTTATTGTTTATGAATAGGGGTGGATCCAGAAAAGTAGTCTGAGAGGGGCTTCACTCACAAAAAGCTTCGTTTCTTTCAGAAATTACTAGACTTTTTGGGGGACTTGAAGCTTATACGCATAGAAATGACTAACATTAGATTTTTAAAAAAAATAAATCATGCAATTTGGGTGGGCATCAGCCTGAAAGCCCCAAATTCCGTAAATCTTCCACTGGTTACGGTTGGAATGATATTCCTGGACATAAGGAATAACCAAGGCAAATCAGTTCACGTATAACAACCACCATTTTTGGTGCAGTTATTTAAACTTAATGTCTAGACTGAACTAAGCCAATTTTTGTACTACACCTTTCTCTCATACAAGAAGAAGAAGATTAAATCAATTCTGACTGGTGTAGCCACTTATAGCACTCTCCTTTTCACGGTTATATAAGTTTTAGATTTCTTAACTTTGAAATATATGATATGTGTAATATATTTAACTCAATTTTAAGAATAACATGTATAATAGTAATGAAGCTATTGGTATAATTTGAAATCAATCTATAATAACTGAGTTTTGAATAAATGTTCAAATTTTCGGGTTAAATTTCTGGGTGTGTGTTTACGTGCGTATCTCATATCAAGATTGAGTACATTTATTCTTCTGTGCCATTTCTTTTACTAACAATAAGAACGAATTAACATTAAAACGAATATAAACCTACACATAACACTTATAACATAATAATATCATATTACTGGGCACAGCAGTACCATACGGGAACCAACTTCAACGAAATGTAAACAACCGATAAACGGGCTGTTACACACGATGATTTTTTTTTTCTGTTCCTGAGTTGGCATTTTTGTGGGACATATGCTACACTATTAGAATGTGGTTCCTGTACCGGTACCAGAAAATACGTAAGTTTCTTCACAAATATCGATAATTCGAACTAAGTACTGATACCGGTACCATCATTTTAATATCAATATTTGTAGACTGCATGCAGTTTTGTGTAGAAAGTGAAATGTATAAAGACCGAAGGGAAAATATTGCGTAGAAACGTTATGTTCGCATGTTGAACATACTTTTTTTTTTCTTTTATGTTGTGCAAAGTATCCCCACCTATGCGGTTACTTTGCACCAAAGTTTATATTTCAATAACTACGGTCATACTGAATGTTTACTAATGAACTTTTACTAATGTTTTCCTTATATATCTAGCTATTAGGCCTATACGATAACAGTGTTCTAAATCATTACGTTTGTAAGTTACATGCGATTTTCTTTAAAATCTTGTGCAAAGTAACCCCGTCTTACAGTACTTTAAGAATCAATTTTATACAAAATGAAGTACACTCATGTCCAAAATTATTGTCGCATATCTATAAATATGTTGTTCTAGGAATATAATTTGATAACGAATTCGCCCGTTATTTCTTATAATGTTGGTATGTGTATAATCGGCAAAGACATGTATGTGGCAAATTTCATGTCAAAAGAGCAGTAAATAAGAACAATAAAACGAAAATAAAACTCTTCTCCATTTAGCAAGATTTTTACTCATTCTAATTTTCGTATTTATAATTCTTTCTCTATGAAATTTACCACAAATATACATTTCCCGATTATACACATAGTATCAGTATTAAAAGTGCCCTGCAACATCATTATCAAATTATATTCTTACAAGAAGACAATTATAGATATGCGACAATCATTTTGGACATGAGTGTACATTTATCATGTATTAACAATCTAATCGTTATCATGTATTGACTGAACAAGGGGTGCAGTTTTACTATACGGATCCACAGATTGAAAAATGTACGGAAAATTTTGGGGAAGACTTTAATTTGAACATTTTATGTCGAGAACAGAACCCAACGAACCCCTGCGGGGCTTCTAACCTGTTCCTACTCCTATTGCTATTCCTACCTCTACTCCTACTCCTATTACTACTTATACTATGGATCCGTATAGTAAAACTGCACGGAACAGGGTTCCCAAAGAAAAGTTTTAAGACATTAATAATTCATTTGGCAAGTCTTTACTTTGACTCCAACTGTGACTTTAATCGGTTCTTATAGGTTCAGTCACTTCCTCGAACTGTTTGTGCGTGAGTCACTTTTTGGAATTGTTCGTGCCTTTGGTGTGACGTCTTAGTTCATATTTTTCCCACTAGGTGTCTGTGTAGTCATATGGTAGTTTGTTAGTGTGATGTCACATGTTCTGTGTGCATGTGTGTGTGTGCTGCTGTTTGTGGCATGCGGGGAGCGCGTAATTGAATTGGTTGAATTGAGTTAGAGAAAACGTATCATGGTTGTGGTCTAAAGCTGAAGATATTTTCGAC